>NC_046204.1:3635728-3938705 GCF_011004875.1 Balearica regulorum gibbericeps | reverse complement strand
GCGGCCGGCGGCGCGGGCATCCGTGCCGGCATGGCGGGGCTGGAGCCCGCGGACACAGGTGCAGCCCAGCGAGGAACCCGGCCATTTCCGCCCTCCGCGGGGACGGCGCCCACCCCCGCCCTTTGTGCCGGGGAGGACAATTCCCCTTGTGTTAGGTCAGCCAGTCTGCCGGGAAGAAAGGCGCTTTGTTCAACAGATACTTGCAAAAAAAAAAAAAAAAAAAAAAGCCCAGCACCGCGTTTCCTCTCTGAAGCAGCACGACCAGGGTGCTCCATGAGCCGGTTAAAGCAGATTAGCCATGGTGCCAGGCCCCTGTTCCGCAGCCCGGTTGCAGAGGAAGACTCGCCTCGAACGGGAGCAGCCACGGTGTCAGTCTCAGCTCTTCGCCGTGGCTAAGGAGCGGACGCAGCGTAGCAGCGAGGGTGCTTGTGCTTCTGGTGTCGCCGCTCGGCGTAGCCGTGCCTGCTGTGGCAGCCTGGCTGGCAGGGCTGGGGAAGCGAGCCGGGCTCTCGGGTCATAACCCCCCGGGCTGAGGGAGCCGCGGATCCGGTCACATCACAGGGACTGGCAGCAGGACCTAGCCCAAGGCCATGGTTCCACCGGGACTGGACGTCACCGGCTACTTCAGGTTTCCTACCCATTAGTAATATCATTAATTACTCAGTGACCCGCTCCTGAGAGCTGTAGGCTGCTACAGCAGCCAGACTGCCGAGACCTGGAATATCAACAGCCTTTGCGGTTTTGGCAGCCGGGTAGACTTGGAGGAGATAGCAGCACGTGGGCAACCGGGCTCTGTCACCTAACATCAAACAGGCAAGGTCTTCCAGGCCTGGGATGTTTACAGTAATTATCAGCTTTATTCAGAAAGAGAGGCTTACACCAAGATGCCTTTTATTTGTTGTAATAGCCAGATAAATATCTGCATATGAATGCATGCAAACAGGCAGGTAGATCTATGCGCGCACACTCACACACACACACACTGTACACGGATTTCGCGTGCTGTCGTGGTGAGACACACTCTGTTGATGTTCACACATGCGGACGCGTCGTATGTTCCGCAAATTCTTATCGGAGAGGCAGGAATGAAAGAAGGCCTCGGATCAAGAAAGTGCTTAAACAGGCGCTTTGTTTTGTTGAATCTAAAAGCACTTAAGAAAATACTTAAATGCCATCTTAAAGAAGGCTGCTTTCCAGAATTGCAGACAAATGGCAGAGCTAGTAGAGAGGAAACTGTTGTGTTAATGTAGAAATTGAATTATTTATTTTGTCTGACTTCAAATGCTTTCCTCTCCTCTAACATCTGAGATACTAAGAGCAAAGATACTCCGACTTCCTGAGGATGCCAAATCCCTTGCTATTTCTAGTTGAAAAATCTAAGCTCCCATCCTCACCCCAGTGAGGGTGCCGTTCACTGTAAATATCATTTACAGAAAGATTCATTGTTTTGATGCTGAACCTGAGTAATGGGGGGAAATGAAGACTTCAGCAGTTTCTCTTCATTTCAGAGCTCTCCGTGAGGCCCCGGGCTCCAGGACGGAAGGTTCTTGCACAGCCGGTTCTTTCCCAGGTGCTGCAAAGGTTTGCCCAGTCGTTTTGCTGCCCTGCTTTATATTGTCCCTAATTTGAGACATGGCGGTTTAGTTCGTCTAGCCCTCAACAAACTAATGCTCATTATTTGCCACCTGTAAAATAAAGCCAGTGTACAAAGAGCTACAGTGAGAAGGGATGGAGAAGGACTGAAGGTAATTACTAAGGTTGTCAGAAAGGTCGTGCAAAAGGGACAGCATATAAACCCCTCATTACTTGAAAATCTGAAGCAGCACGGTAGTCTTCCTTTGCCACATGCTCTGTGGCGAGGAATGTTTTGCAGGGACAGGGCTTTAAAACACAATGGGCAGCTCTTCAAGGGATATAAATCCTCACTCAAATGCGGTTCCTACCAGCAGCGACATTTAGCTGTCAGAAGTGCCCTGGCATCGCACCGATGGAAATGCTGCCCGGGGCTGCGTATGGAGGCAGCTAGTTAAGGGGATGAGGGCTCAGAGGAGTGCCGTCAGTCAATGCACAAGGCTACTCTGCCTTTCCGCTTTCAGATCCTTCGGTGGCATTGATGCCCGTTTACACCATACAAGACCCTGGTGCTGACTGGTTTGTGGTCTATTTCTAAAAATCTTTAGCAAGAGATGTTCCACCACTTTCTCGAAAGAACGTTGCTCGTAGACAAGGAGGTCTCAGTGACAGGAGGTTCTTCTGCCTTTCGCTAGAGGTGTTTCCATTCTTAATTTGAAACTCTCAGGAAAAATGTAAAACGGGGAATTTCACGAGGACTTTCCTAACCTGAAGTGAGCAGCCTGCAGAGAGGTGATGGAAAGCACACAGCACACTGGGGGAGCCTGGGGTGCTTAGCAAGGAGTTAAATTGCACAGAAATAATCAGCAAACAAGTGGATAATGGTGGGTTTGGTTGGTGTGTCTCCCCTCCTTCCTCTCCACTGCAAAGTATTCCACCTGCCAACTCCAGCCATAAAGTCATTCCCAGGGCTACAAGGAGCACTTGTAAAATCAACAGGGCTTATCGGACCTAAACTTTGGTAAATACTCGGACAATCACTCCCCTTGTGCTTTCATCCCGGGAGTGTGTTAGAAGCCAACAGTCTCGATAATGTACCAGTAAAGATGAAGTCTCTCAGCAGCACGAACCTTATCCCTGAACTCCGTGCTCCCAGTGCCCTTCCCTGCCGTCAGCCTGGTGCTAATGCTGCTGCGTGGGTCTGACCCATGGCGGAGGTGATCCACGCAACCTCCTGTACCCCTCTCAGCAGCTGAGCCGCCCCGCAGAGGAAAGGAGCTGGTTGGGAAAGGAAAGAGGTGCTGGGAGGTGCCTCCGAGGAAATGATGGAGGGTTGCAATATGCGACGTGGGGGGTGACTTTGGCTGTCCTCTGAATTATGGTGGGTCTGTGCTACTCAGCTGCCTTGGCTATGGAGAGTGAGGTGACCTGTGCTAACACCTGGTTGTGCCTACTCCCAGAGCTGGGCAGGGTGGGGAGCCAGGCTTACAGTGCAGAAGGGCTGCTCCTTTGAGAGGCTGCTGCCTTTCCCCACAGCTCCCAGGTTCAATCCCTGCACGCGGTCTGTATATTCGGCTGCACAGCTTTGCACACATCCTGTACCAGAGCTTACTCCAGGAGCAAAACATCTGTACTCACTCCTCAGTGCTATGAGGAGTATTCATGCCATGAGGGGATGTAGAGGATGGAAACATCTGGGAAAGGATGGAGTGAGTCCACAGAGCCTGGAAAATGAGGAAGGTGATGTGGAACAGATGCTGAGAAGGCTGGGGATCCAGCAGAACCAGGCGAGGGGTGCGTGCCTGCGCACACGTGTGTGCAATATCTTCGTGGCTTCTCCCGGGGCAGTGCTGCTGAAAGAACCAGATTTGTTTGATACCTGCCACCCAGGAAGGAAGTTGCTCTCCTGAAGACAGCCGTGCCAGGCAGTGATTCAGGAGCAGGGGTTGTTTTGCCAGGAGGGCACGTTTCTCAGAGCAACTCATGCCACTGCTGGAAAAGAAAGACAGCTTTGTGGCTGAGCAGACGCTGCACGTGCTATGCTCAGCCAGCCCCTGGAAAGCTCCAGGAAGACAGCTGGGTGCTCTCCTCAGTCAAACTACGGTTGCTAAAAGAGAAGAGCTCCATCCTGGCTGCAGTTAGCTCTGTTGGAGGAGACACTTAGCAGCTGGACAGAGTGCCCTGCTTCTGGGCAGCAGTCATCTGATCTATGACTTGACTGGACTGGCGTCAGCAGGAGAGCTGCATGTTCCAGAGCAACCAGCTTGTTTGTTTGCAGGGCTCCAGACAGGGTTGCATAACGTGGCGAGGTCTGGCTTGGGCTCCGGGGAGGAAGAGACGAGGACAAAGGAGAAGAGTGCACCTCCTGCTGCCTCCCCTGCCGGGAGCTGGATGCTTACAGAGGGGGGACATACACTTTATGTGTAGATCCCACTTGCAGATTCAGTGCCCCTACTACTCATCCCTTTCGCAGCTCCTGGACCCTGGGCTATGCCAGTCGCTGTTTGAGCTGTACTTACTCTGCAGACCTAAGACTGCATTGCCCATTCTAACCAAAGCGTTTCCCTCCTCCATGCAATCTTTAGGCCTCTCTTCAAACCTAAGCGTGGGTTTAGAACACATCCAGTGTAACACTGCAGAGCCACTCTACATCTTCCCAGAGTCTTTACTGTGGCTCCTGGATGGCTTTCTCATCAGTTGGCATCCTTGTTGCCCTCCGGGCTGTAATGACTGGAGTTGCAATACAGCAGAGGTTTGTATAGAATTGCCTGGCAGCTGGAATCCTGGCTCCGTTGCCCTTTCCTTTGGGTGCTACCCAGTGCAGAGGAACCTCACTGAAGTAATGCCAAAGAGCTGAGGCTGACACAGGACACTCCATCAGAGAGTGGGAGAGGGAACGAGCAAGTGCAAAGACCTTTGAGATTATGGAAAGGCTGCTCCCCCTGAGCAAACTGGTAATGGAGGACCCTTACAGGACAAGCAGGATCAAGTCAGGACAAAATGTGCTGCTTTAATTGCCAGTGAAACCACAGATGCTGCAAAGGATCAATATCAGGGTCAGAGAAGGCAGGTTAAGGCTAAGAGCTAAGACTGTTCCTGTCTAAAAGCAAAGAGCCAGCCTTCCTTTCCCAGCTGGGACATCACCTGTAATTGCAATCCCAAATACACCAAACAGCAAGACCAGGGAAGCTCTGCTATACCCAGGCTCGTATTGTCAGAGGAATGGCTTCCTTCATACCCACCAAACCCAGGCCCAGCGTTACAGCCAAGCGCAAGCCAGAAAGAGGCAGCGATCCAGACACTTGAATTCGCTCTCTGTTAGAAATTACACACACCCAAACGGGGCAGGGCCTCTGCTCTTTGAAAATCTATCCCCGAGTGTTTATTATAGAAACCAGTTGCCCTCTTTATTGACAGCCAAATTGCAAAGGGCTGTTGGAACTGCGAGGTCCGTGCAGAGCCGCGGCCTCAGCCGAAACACTCGCAAAACTCCCTCTCTGCATCTAGCAACACGAAGCTCTCATTAGGTCCTGCTGGGATTTGAACCTAATGCTTGAGAACGTCTAGCTGTTTTGGGCATGAGGCTAAAACCACCCCCTCCAGCACCACAGAATACTCTCACTGTAGAGAAAACACTTTGTATTAATATGGGCAGTAAGCCGCCAAGTTCCCAAACATTTGCCATGCCAGAAAGAACACAGACGGTAATAATTAAATAAGAGTGGCGATGTGAGTTCCCTTTTATCCCAGCAATGCTAGCTAGCCACATTTTTCTATGCCTCTATTGCCTTCAGCTACCTGACTGCCAAGGCTAAGAGATACGTGTCTCCCTGGCTGCCGAGCGCGAGACTGAAGGTTATCTTGGGAAGGATTTTCCTTGAAGCATTTTTTGTTAAAACACCAACAATGGCCCTCCCAAGGTAAGCACTGCGCTGTGCTGCACAAAAGGCCCTGGGCTCTGCCATTAAATGGCTTTGCACCTCGGTAAAACCGGAGCGGAGCCTCGCAGGGGTTGCACGAGGGGAGTGCTAATGCCGTGCTCCTTACATGCACATAGCTGCTTGCTGGGCTGAACGTATGTGCGGGCACACAAAGCCCACGGGTTATCGGGGCAGAAACTCAGAAAGGTTGGTTCCTGGCCGTGCTGCTGCCTCGCCGTGTGAGTCACTTCCCTTCTATCTCGCGCATTTCCCACTGGTAAAACCGACTTGATAACCACAGGTGTGTTTACGGGATTTAACTCCAGAGTGACCACAAAGTGCTGTGGGACAGCGGGGAAGTGCAAAGTGCCTCGCTGGAACTGATGGGCTTTCTCACAGACGCTTAGCCCTGGGCTCTTCCTTGCTTTTATCTGCCAGGGTTTTGTTGAAGCAAACAGCAAGGGAAACCAACACTTGGGCTGAGCGGGCCAGTGACTCAGTGGCCACTGAAATGGTACCGCTGGTGGCACAGAGCTCTCATGGGGCATTTTCTTTATCCCTGGGCACCACAAGCTGGGCTGCACGACCCAGACCAGCAGCAATGCCTTTAAGCAAGCCCTCACGGTCATCACCTTCCTCCTGCCTTTCCACGAAGACCATAATTTATCCCAGCGCGTCCAGCGCAGCCTGCTAGGAGCACCCCAGAGCAGCTCAAGCCTCTTGCTGCCCTTCTCAGCTTAGCATTTGCTAGGTCGGGGAATTATCCAGAGCTAAATGCTCAAAGGGTGCTGGCGGAGAGGGAGGTGAAGCAACTTGCCCCACGGGCCAGGGGCCGGTGCAGCACAGCCCCCCCGGGGCGGCCAGCTCAGCCAGGTGCTTCCCGCAGGACGCTGGCCCTGGGGGCAGGTGCCCAGCCTGTCCCACGGCCACATCCCGGACCTCGCCGGGGCGGGGTGAGGCAGCACGCCGGCTTCGTTCCGCGGCGATTCCCACACCGGGGAGTCCTGCGCACCTGCAAGGCACACCCTCTGCTCCGCCGGGCAGGGCTGTGTGCTCGGGCGCCTGGGGAAAGGGCCCCGAAAGCCCAGCTCTAGCCCTTGTTGTTAACCGAGGTGCAGACCCCGGCCCACCCCCAGGAAACGCAGAGCCCGTGCCGCGTCCAGGCAAGGCGCTGGGATCTCTCTTCCCTCCTCTGCGACCTGGGAGTCTCTCTCCCCCTTTCCCCCAGCTTTGCTGGTGTCTGCCTGCTGACTGAAGCTGTCATTATCAGCTCAATAAATCTCTGGCGCGGGTTTTATTGAATCACTGCCTGAGGGGGAACAAGCCTGTAAAGGTTGAGGAGAGCAGAGCTTTCCCACGCCTAAGACACGCTGCCGGAGCTCTTGCACACATTCCGGGCCTGCCAGCGCTCCACAAATGTTTGGACAGCCTTGAACAAATAACACACCTTTAAAGAGGCCAGCATGAAATTTTTCCTCACCACCCAGCCACCCTCCCACCGCCGCTTCCCCCTCCGCCTCCCCCGAACGCCGTAGCGCCGTGTGTGTGTGCATGCGTGTGTGCGCTTGTGTGCGTGCGTGTTTATTTTAGGCTTGTCTTCCCCTTTGTGTTTAGGTTGAGCAGTTCGTGGCCGCGTTCCAGCCGTATTTTGTGGGAGGAATTCTGGCCTCCGCTTGGGGTGCTTGCGAGCGCTGGCTCCGGGTGGTGGGGGAGGCGGGGGCCGGGATGGGACAGAGCGTGGAAAAGGGAGGAGGTTTGGCTTTTCTCCCGCACAGATTTCCTTCAGCAGGTAGAAACCAGCCAGCAGGGATTTTCTGCTGACGGCGTGCCAGGCTGCAGTGGTAACCTCTGGATGCCAAGATTTTTCCACTGAGGCCCGTCTGCCTCGCATGCTGGTGTAAGGTTCCAGTGACGGTCCGCCGGGCCTGGCACGCTCCGCTTACCCACAGAACTCCTCTAATTAATGCAGCGGCTTCCTTCACACAGCCCTGCTGATGTTTCTTGACCCTGACCTTAAAGGAACTTCCCCAGGGCACGAGGGTCTGCGGGCGGAGGTGGAGGCAGTTTCTCTGCGACGCGCTGATGCTCGGGCTGTCCGAGTGGCCTCCGGAGGGGTGCTGTGCTCCAGAGCTTCCTTGGAGACGGCCCCTGGGATGCACGCAGCTAGCTTTTGCATGGGGCAAGGAGACCGTCCTGCCAAGTATCCAAGTTTGCTTGGGGGGTCTGGAAAGCAGCTTCAGCAGCTGGGCCAAGGAGGAAGAAAAACACGGATGTAACAGCAACATCCAGCTGAGAATAGCGCAGAGCAGTGCAGCTCACTCCGACTCGGTTGAGGAGGCTTTCCTGTGCCTTCCCGAGGAAAAATGGCATCTCTCTCTGAGCTTTTCCCTTCGGCTCCGAGCAGCCTGCTGCCATGGGAAATCCAGCTGGGAGCAGGGAACCCTGAAACCACTCAGGCTTAATCCAAGCCTGTGGTAGGCAAGCACAACAGGCGCACAGGTCCTGTTTTGCCTTTCAGCAAGATGGAACACAGCTGCTGGTGTTTCCCCATCGCGGTGTGCAAGGGGATAACGCCAGGATGGGACCTTGCCTTGCATGTTCCACGGGCATAATAGGAATGCATTTGTGGGGCAAAAGAGAAACTTGGAAAGGATTAATAGACCAGACAGCTGCCTGCCTGCTGAGTTCTGGGAATGTAAAACACTGCAGCCATCTCAACAGCTCCTAAAATTCCCCCTGACTCGTTTCCTGTTGCTGCTTTCCCAACACTGAAAGGCTTGGGCTCCCGTGGATAAAAAATTGGAGAGAATCCAGAATTGAGATTTCTGCCTACTCGATCTTTCCTGTCAACGGATCGTTAAATAAGAAGCAGAAACTTTGTATTCACCATACGCTCATCACCAAAGAGCTAAGTGAAAATCCTGCTTTAGGAAACAAGTGACAATTAGTTTGATGGTTCCATGCTCCTTAGGTTATGTTGCCTGACTTAACTGAGTCATTGCACACGCTAGGTAGTGAGGCACCAAGGTCATGCCTGCTTTGAAGGGAATAGTATGAGCAGAGGGCAGAAGGAGCTGCAAAGATAAAGGTTTAGCTCTCTTTGGGGAAATAAAGACAGGGAATTCATCCACACACGAAATACGGATGCTGCAAGTCACAGTGGCAAAAAGCAAGCTGTTGCATGTACCAGCTGACAGCCCCACCTTGGACATGCCGGTGAAGGAGCTGAAAAGGTAACAGGATAAACACCAAGGTGCAGAAGGACATTAACTGACACACGGAAAGAGCCAGGACTAGGCGGCAGGGGCAAGGCAGATGAGGAAAGAGTCATGCGGGACGCGCGGACTGGGGCGTCTGCTCCGCGGAGGCACAGGGAGCAGAGGGCTGGCTGGGACCTGCAGAGCCGGGGCACCGTCAGGCGAGAACGAAGGTTGAGGTACGTCGGCACAGCGCAACTCAGAGCGCAGTACAAAGTTCATTGCCACCACGCTCATAAACCACGGATAAGGAAGCTCAGAAAACCTCTGAAATGTCCCCGATTTGGACACTCGTGGAAGGGGGAGCATAGTTTGCGCAGTCTTTCCCAGCTCCCCTTTGATCCGTGGCGGCCTTTACAGCCTGTGCACCCAGGATGCTGCTATAACCCAGTTAGGTCCTGCCACAGTGGATGGATGGTGTCAACCCACGCTGGCTTGATACGCCGTGAATTTGCTCACTGGCCTTTACAGTCCCTCTGAATTGCGCCAGGCACGCCAGTGACGTGTGGCAACGGGAACACATGCGCGTGGCTGCTATTCTTAGCGTTAAACAAGAAGTTTAATGCCATGGGGCAGGAGCTGTCACCCAAACAACCTGCAGCCGAGCAGAGGAAGCAACGTCAGGGCTGGGGACGTGGCACGGGGGGGACGAGAGGGGTGCAGGGCCAGCCTGGCTGCGCCATCCCCAAGACTGTGGCCCTGCAGCCCTGTCGCAGACGGAGGGACTGGCAACTCCGGGCTCGGTGCCCCGGCCCGCCCCGCCGTGGCGTGCAGGCACACGCCTGGCACGGGGCCGCCGGCCGCACCGTGCTCCGGGCTGCATGTGCCCCAGCCGGGGCTGCCTGCTCTGTGCGTGTCGTCCCTGCGGCACGCCGGAGCCGTGCGTGCCTTGCACCGCTCTGCACCGCCTCACGTGTGTGCATCACTGCAGCGGCGGGTGCTGCCACATCTGCGTCCCCCTACGTCACGCAGGGGCTGTGCTCACAGCCCCCGGCACTGCACCCCTGAGGAATTGCGTCCCTGTCCCCTGTCCCACGCTGCAGGGACCCCGGGTGAAGCAGGAGGTGTGAGAAAGCCCCCGGTTGCGTGTCCTGCAAGCTACGGAGCCCGTGCTGGGGAAGATAGGCTGCGTGGCCAGAGCCCGAGGGCTGCAGGCTCTTCTCCGGTACCGCTTGTAAGAGATTTGCCTGAAGTAGCCTGTGCCAAGAGCTGGAGCCCTGAGGAGCACGTCCCTGGGGAGGCTTGTGCCACTGGTGATGGCCAGGCTGGACCAGCAGTGCCCTCGCTGCAGCGGCTCCCTGTGCAAGGACCGGGAGTGATGTGCTGCGGGGCAAGGGCTGGCTGCAGGGCTTCCAGAGGTGTTGGTCTTCTCTCTTGCCCCTCACTTGGTGAGCCATGGTACCTGGCCACGCTCTGCTTTGCTCCATCTTAAACCTGGCACGCTGCTCTGACTCCCAGACTGTTTTTTCCAGAGCAGAGAACAGGCTGCCCTCTCCTCCTCCTTTCCATGTCGGGTCTAGTGGACACTGGCCGTCACTCGCAAGTGCTGAGATTCTGCCATAGGTTCGGTTTCACCATTTAAACGTCCGTAGAGGATAAGGCACATGTCTCAGTGGAGACGAGAGGGTTAATATTTCCTTCCTCTGCCGGCATATGCAGCTTTTAAGTTGCTTTTGAGTGATGATGCTGAGGGGAGGCTGGGCTGCTTCCTTCTGAACCTGGCGTTTGGAGCATCCCAGAAACCAGCCTGGGCTGAAACTTGGAAGGTTCAGACAAGGTCTCAGTCTGGTTAACTGGTGCAGCTGCTCCCAAAAAAAGCACAGGAACCGGTAATTTACAACAGGAGGCAGACAAAATCGTCTGTTTACTTTCAAGCCTTAAATTGTCTGTTAGCAAACTGCAGACCACAAAATGGGTGGCCCCTTTCCTGGAGAAACTGTGAAAACCTGCTTAGTTCCTGCGCTAGTAAAGCAAACAAACAAACATGACCCGGAGTTGGGTTTCAGCGTGCCTTGCCTCTCACCACTACGTGAGAGCATCTGAAAACAAACTAAGAAACCCCTGCCTGGCTGATAAGAACCAGCCATGACAACAACCGATGGGAGAACCCAGAGATGCAATTAGGAATTTGAAATGTTTTAAACAAAGGGCAAAAGCAATCAGCAAAAGGTAATTAAAATGGATTAAATGAAGCAAAATCATCTGAGCAAAATGCTGGGAACCAGTCCAGCCAGGCAGGGTAGATAACTATGTGAAATGTGTGCTCCGAGTTTGTGCATTAATATTACTTTGCGCTTCTGCAAATCTTTGAGGACCTCAGAGCAGTCTGCAAGCAATTAAACCTCACAGCACCCTAGGGAAGCAGAGGTTATTGTACACACTTACAAGGTGGCTGTACAGAGAGGGTAGAAGTGATTTATGCTGGGCCCACATTGCAAGTTAGAGACAGAGTGGGAAATAAACCTAGGAGTCCCGAGTCCTAGCAGTTTGTTTTACCAGCGAGGCACGGCGACGGTGCCATCCGAAGAGAGTATTTTAGCTTCCACAGTAGACGTGGTGCGAGTTCATTCCTCTTGGTTATTTTTAGCACCTAAGTTTATATCAGGAATGACAAATTTGGCGTTTGCACTCGGATGTGGCTAGGACAGGAGCAGCTTGCAACAATAAAATCTTAAACACACTGTGGCTGCCTCTTCCTCTCCCCTTCAGTGAGCTCTGTGCGTTGCACGCTTCTGGAACATGCCTGGCGTGGCCACGGGAGCCAGGCACCGCTTGCCTGTGCTTAAGAGTAGTGGGAAATCCACTGGAGACACTTGCACGGAAGGCTTTGACATTCGACAGTAACAGATATAAGTGAAGAGAGGTACGTTTCGCTTGTTCTTGGGGAAAAAAAAAAATAAATCTGTCTTATATCTGTATTTAAAAAGCAAACTCATGTGGTTGGAAAATGAATCAGGTTTCTGGGATACTGGCTGATGCATTCAGTCCGTGGGCTTCACTTCAGAAAATAAAAGAAGCGATAGAAAAGAAAAAAAAAAAGAAACCCCGAGGCTTCCCTTTTCTCATGGGACAGCATTGAAGCAAAGCATAAAGAGCTCTGCTTGCCAAGGTTCTCGGACTCTGTATGCTTTGGGTTTCACTTCTTGTGGGGGCAGGCTCTTCGAACCGGGGGCAGCGAGCCTCTCCTGTCGTTCAGGCCAGCTCGTTGGCTTCTTTTAAAAAGCAATTTGTTTAATTGGTTGTCATTTTTATTTCAACACACCTGCCGAAATGGCGGGCTGGGCAATGTCCTGTCTGTTGGCAAGGGAGGATTGGACAGCCCTTAACGGGGGACTCCTGCTTCGAGCCCTGCAGAGCGCAGCCGAAACAGGCGATCGATCAGTCACTCGGGGCTGAGGCCGCTGCCCTGTATCTGACCACGCATGAGCTGATCCTTGTGCTATGTCACGCCAGGGCTGAGGAGTTTCACTTCCCCATTCTTTGAGTACCTTGAGGGACACAGAGATTTGAATCTCCCCTCCCTTTGAAGATAGCGACCGCTATTTGCATCCAGCTCTTTTAAGAATTAGCTTCCCCTGCCTAGACCTATTACTCCTCATGTTCTCAGTGTGAGACTCGTGCATTCGGCCTCCATTTCTTCTTCTCCAGGCTGCAGCCTGAGCATGCCCTGGGTTGCACAAGGTGTTTAAAATCCCACAACTGGAGGGGCACGGTGGCACTCATTTCTGCACTGCAAGAAAGCAGACTGCACAGTTAGCATCCTTATCCTGCATCCCACGGGTACCTGGATGCCTCCGTGAGGTGTAAGACTGCAGGGTCTCAGTTGCACAGGTCTGTACAGTGCCTCCAGCCAGGTGCCCAAAATGAACGGACCCTGGGGAACACATCATCCAACGTCCAGGAGTACCCTGAAGGAGCTGAGCGGGACCCGTGCGGGATGCATTTCACGTACGCCTAGGTGGTTCTCTGGCTTTGGTTTCCACGTTGCGATGCTCCGTGCAGGATTGTCGAGCACAAGGCAGGCAGTGAGCAGTCGGGATTAGACGGAGCAAGGCTTAGGTACTCATATGCAATCGCCAGGATTAGGCACTTGCTTGAATAACAAGGAAACATCCAGTTACAGTAAGCAGGATGAAGCATCATGCTTGGGGCATAAACTAATCCAGCACCGTCTGTGTGTAGGAAGACTTTTTGCTTGAGGGCAGTAGGTTATCCAGTAGAAAGAAGGCTGCTGTTCTGAAAGGGTATTTTAGGGGCACTCCATCCTCAGTAGTGACTTGTGCTGCTCCCTGTCAGAGATAGGAGACTGCACTGAACAGACCATTAGCCTTATCCAGCCTAGCAGCTCCCTGTGTTTTGGCTAGAGCGTGCAGATAGGAATTAGCAACTGTGCAATGTTTGCTCTCACAAAGCAGGAGGGGAGGCTGACAGAGAAAGAAATACAGAGCAAGAGAAAAAATAGCAAGGGAGAGAAGGAAGGAAGGGGAGGGGATGTGTGCAAACATATAAATATACATCGCACTTTCAGGATGAGCTGAGCACAATGGAGAAGTCCCCCCGACTCCATCCCGCACTGAAATTTCAGAGCAAACAGTTTTGGGAAGGGGGATGTGCCCGGTCGCACGGACCTTGGCAGGTCTAAGCGCTGAGTAGGTGCTGCACCCCCGGCGTGTGCCGCACGAGTGACAGTGATGGCGAGGGAGGAGAGCGGGAGGCGCAGCGCCGAGCGAGGAACGAGCGGAGGAGGAGGTGGGGTAAGCGGGGAGGCTGACGAGGTGCTCCTCTGACACACGACAGCAGCTCCAGTCCCGGGCTGCGTGGGTGGCAGCGCAGGCGGCGTGCCTGGCTTGCCTTTCCCAGGCACGAAGCAGACAGCCTACCGCACAAAGAAAGTGGTCATTATGTGACTGGTGCTCCCACCTCGCTCTCCCCGCTCAGCTCCCCTCCCTGCCGGAGCACTCACAGTTCCTCTTTCAGTGCCGTTTCAAAGCACCGGAGCCACCCGATTCATTACTGCGTGTGCACCGGGATGGGACAGGATGGGATGGTGCTGGGCAGCCAGACAAGGAACATGACATCATTAATTCCCAACAGGAGCCAGGCTTGCTTAGGAAAAGGTATCAGGGCAGAGCACACTTTGCTCAGAGCATCAGTGATACGTGCAAAAGTTTTGCTGAGGGACACTTCTTTCCAGTCGACGTACAAACTGGTATAACCTTGCCACCTTGGCACTAAGGTGAGGACAAGAAGTCCAAGCCAGGGGTAAACAGTGTGTCTGGCTTACAGGACACGGAATACAAATGTTTTCTGGATGTCAGGGTGAGGTTAGAGCCTCTACGGTTAGTTTAGTGAGGGGGGTTAAAGAAACTTCAGCCTCCAGATTACAGCCTGCCTGTAACTGCTGAGTGTCGGGTCGCTGCGGGTAATGCATTTTTCGTGTTCGCCCTGAAGTCCCCTGCTTGCCAGGCGCACCTCATCGAAAGTGGGGTGCGGGATTGTCCGAGCGGTAGCATGGTGGCTCTGAAAGCTTTGGCTGTCTTTGCCAGCCTCGGGAGAGAGCCTGTTCAAGGTATCGATTCCATAATATAGGTCAGCTTCAGTCATTATGCGGAGGGATCAATCGCACCAACCAGGCTCAGTGCAACTTTAATCACTGTGACAAAATCAGAGGTGAGGGGGAGTTTGAGGTTGGTTTTGCCCTAGTTTTTTTTCCCCTTTATCTCCAACTCTGCTCCTTGTCAGTTGGTGAAACAGGATATAAGCCGAAGCAGCAAAACGCTTTGGGTTTCTTAATGCCATAGCGCTGGATGGGCGGGAAAGGTCCAACGATACCTCCACAGCCGCTGAAACAAATCCCAGTTACTGCATGGGGAGACTTCGGTTCTTAAAATAAAGGGATTGTTCAAATTCTCTTCTTTGTGCTGCTTGAGGATGGGAATGCCACCTCTTTGTCCTCAAAGGATCAGATCTGAGAATGGGGGGTTTTGAGAAGGTGCTGTAAAAACTGCATCTTGGGCCCCCAAGACGCAAGGTGCGTGTTACATCACACATAGTCCCTTGGCAGATGCAGAGGGATTTTTTTCAAACCGTGGTTCCTGGAAGCAGCTTGCGCTGTAGGGTCTTTCCCTCTGTTGCACTAGCCAGCAGCATATATCCTATAGGGCCTCTGTGAGTGAGCTCTGAGCCAGGCAGACACGAGCTAGCTCCAAACCACAAGCTTTGTGGCCCCAGTTAGCGCAGCGCCAAGCAAAAGACCATGCAGATGTGCTCTTGGAAGGACGTGTGCTATTCTCATGTAGTTCACACTCTGCCCTGAGTGATCCTGCAGCAAACAATAACTCTTAAAGTTGTACAAGGAGCAACTGAATCCCCCTTCCATCTCTCCTTTGTGTTTTTCTGTAATCTGCTCCAGCTCTGCCAGGCTGATGGGCGAAAAGCAGAAAAAACCTGCTGCTGCACATAGACCGGGATGTGCAGCTCTGGATACACGTAACTTCCAGGGTTCTTGAGGAGAAAGGTCCTGTTTCCACATAGTCCCAGTGCAGAAGAGAACTGGTGGGAGAGAGCACGTTTCCTTTGCATGGCGCTTATCACTCCCATTGCTTTTCCGCCCCTCCCTGTCTGTCTGGCAGGCTACCTGGACTGCAAGCAGAGATGGTATCACACAAGAGACTGATAAGGGCAATGGGGATGTGGCAATCAATGGTCAGAACCTCCCCTTTAATCGGATCTGGTAGGACTGCCCATTGGTAAACAGATTGACGCGTTTCACAGGCTTCCCCCGCACCCTGTCTGCATTGCTTTCTGTACTGAAATACAGTGTTTGAGCCATTCATTTCCTTTGGAAAGCTCCAAGCAGGTGACTCATGCCATGTACCTTGACTTCTCTTTTTGCGCTGCCAACACCGATGCTCTCTCTTTTTTCTTTTTTTTTTTTTTCTTTTTTTTTTTTTATGATGGCTGGAATTTGTCCCCTTCGCTTTGACCCTGACACAGACAAACACCCCCCCTGTGACCCTGGCTTGCCAGTGATTTTATGGGAGGTCAACTCTTTTCTGCATGCTTGGTACATGGATAAGGAGCCCAGTGGTGGGGGAGTCCGCCTGTATGATTTCGAGGAGGAACTGGCTGTTTCCGAGGAGCAGTCATGCAACAGAGCAGCTCACCCCGCTCTCACCCTCCTGGGCCAGAGCTCGACCAGAGGCTCTTGCTGGCTGATGTCTTTTTGCTTGCGGGTAGGAAACGGGCAGACAGCCACTGCCCATTTCCCAGTGGACACGTGTCTTCCTGATGGAGAAGGGCGATTTCAGGGGCTGTTAATGGACTCCATGATGGACAGTCCCAGCAGAGGAGCCAGAGAGGGACGGAGAGCCTGAGACCCCACTCTCATCCCTGGGGTGACATCTTTCACAGCAGGGCTTCAGCTGGAAAACCTTCTCCTCTGCCTTGGTTACTTGTTCTGCATACAAAGGGACAGCTGGGGTATGTAGCGCTGTCAACCCAACACATCTCCCCGGTCCTCAGACAACACTTTACACAGGTCTTTTTTCTTACAGTCTTTATAGTACTTCTGGAAATAAATACCTCTTCCTGTTTTAGATCTGCAGCCTGGCACACAGTTGGTAGCCTGTAGAAAGTTCTGCTAAGGCCACTGCAGTCAGGCTCAATTCACTGTATTTAATGTGACTTACCTGAGGAGTACTAGAAGACAGAGGGGCGAAATGTGGCTGGGATGGACAAATAACTATTTTTGAGGCATCTCACCTTCAGCCGCAACTTGGCGATGGCCGTAGTTGTCATGGGACACATTTAGCAACTCTGAGAAATCAGTTTGATGTTAATAGAAAGAGCATCTGCAGAACTAGAAACCGCTGCAATGGAAGTCTGTCTCAGATTTATGGTCCCTCTAACATTAGCTAGTTAAAAAAGTAGTACAAACATTTAAACACCAGTGGCAGTAAAGATAAAAATGTAAGCTTGATTAGATAAAGAATAAAGATACGTGTTTTATGTTTACACCTGGACCATAACCTTTGTTTGCTTCAAGTTAAGGCCACTCAAGTGCACAAGTATTAAGCAGAGATTTCCTGGAGGCCCAAACACCTCCTAGTGTAAATGAACTCTTGGGGTGTGGGTACACAATCACTTTGAAAACAACCTGAGCGCTTGTGACTTCCCTCCCGCAGGAGCAGAGGGGCAGAGAGGAGGATGTGAGCTCTCTTTGGGGCAGAGCCAGAGGCGTTGGAGTAAGCCCCTCTCAACCAAGCTGTGGGCACAGTGTCCTCCAGCAGAGAGGCAGCTTGGGGACGGGGACACCTTGAGCAGGTGCAGCTAGCTCTGACGGCCTGTCTACTGCAAAGCGATGGAATCGTTAATGAAGCCCGAGGACTCTTTTGGCCGAGAATTGCTCAGGAAGAAGCAAGGCTGCTGTGCTGCTGGGTCTCCAACGCCGCGTCTCTGCTACTGGGACAGCAGCGATCTGGTGTCACCGTTCCCCACGAGCCTGGAAGGGTGATAAGAGGCACAGGCCCTCTCACGGGGAAGGTGTGGGTTATCACATGCCTGGAGCTGTGACAAGGTGGGGGCAAAGAGCATTCCCCTCAGATCCACATCACAGCCTGCCGGGTGCGAAGCTGAGGTCGCATCAGACTCCTCACCCACGTAGCAATCTCCTGCGTGCGCTGATGTGCAATTAGCGGTGTCCTCCCTGCTGTCATCACCACAGCTACCAGAACAACCAGCCAAGCCCAGCTCAGACCCACGGTCTGACGGGTCTGGTGTCCCTGCCAGGACCAGGTGTGTAGGAGGCACAGATCCTTGCGTCCGCTTTCACAATGGATGCAATTGCCACTTGCGCTGCAGAAGTCCCGATTTTTTGGCTCTGTCCTCTGTTGACATCGAGGTTAAATTAGTGCAGCTCCGTGGACTTGGTGGCACTGCCCGCCTCTAAGACACGTGTCAAGGGCACAGAGAAGCAGACCTTGGGGACACGGTGGCACATGCCTCTTTTTTTTTTTTTTTTTTTTTTTTTTTTGCACACGTCAATCGAGCAGATTCCATTTTAATGTCACGCCTGTGCGGTGGTGGTGCATTCCTCTGAGCGTTGCCATGTGAGGCCAGGATGGTGTTTGGCTGCGGTTAAAGTGCTTTATCAGTTTCTGAAGTCACTTTGTAAATAGCGGCAGCCAAGAAGCCGGAGGGGGGGGGGAAGAAGGGAGAGAAATAAAAGCAGGAAGAAAAAGGGCTTTGTTAATTTTAATAGGGTGTGTTATGTTCCTCCTTCATCTCCCAGATATGCCACACTCGGCGATGACAACCCTGCTTTATGGAGACCTCGGTCTCCCCTAGCCCCCCCCTCCCCAGCCTAGTTAAAAATCCCACACTGCATAGCAGAGAATAACTCGCATTGCACTTCTGGCAGGCGAGGGTGAAACGCGGCTCTGTTTTCATCACGGAAAAGCCTCCGGGCGCATATTTTTGTAATTAGGCTTTTCTGCTCAGCAGTTTTTGCAGCTGTGATGACACTTGGGTGTCGCCCCCTGGTTTCTCACGCTCTCCCTGCCAAGGCGCAGGGCGGTTGGGACGCAGCCAGAGCCGAGGTCGGCCGGCCTGTCGGCCCCCACGCCGCCCGCACGCGCTGAGGAGAAGGTGCTTTGCTAACTCTGCGGCTGGTGGAAACGGGCCACGGTTCCTCCTCGAGGTCACTGCCCATGCCTTCGCTCGCTCCGCTCCGGCCGGCCGCGGGGCAGCAAGCTGGGGGGCTTTTTGGGGCTGGGGGCTTTGCTCCCTCCTCTGCCTCGGGGTACGCTACCATTTCTCCCTTTCCTTCCAGCAAAGGAGAGGTTTCCTCTTCCCCTTCCACTGACTTTCCTGCTAGCGCCTGGCTTTCCAGCAGGCTTTTCTTAGCCCGGGGAGCCCCTGGGGAGCCTTCCCTCCCCTGCCTGCCCCGGGGGTGAGGAAGGAGGAGGAGGAGACGGGAGGGCTTGGAGCGTGTCCCACGCTGCTGCTCGGGGGGCTGCGAGGCTCCTTCCTCCCCACCAGCCCCAGCTCCGGGAAGCGGCAGACGTGAGCTGGACACCGGCAGGCTCCGTGCCGCCCGCCCGTCCGCCCGCTCACACTCCCTCTCCCCCTCAGCTGCCGGCCCGGAAACCTCACTCCAGCTGTGGCTTATTAAAGCCGGAATGTCTCTGCGGGACCGGGGAGAGCCAGAAGGATCATTAATAACAACTAACTATGCTGCCTTGCGTGCCAGCCCGGGCCTGAAACAGCAGCTCCCACACAAGAGGCAAGAAACGAGCCCCCCCAGCAGCATCGCCTTATGGCTGCGCACCCACCTCCCCAGCCCGACAGCGTGCCGCCGTGCCCCTTTCCCATCCCGGGCCACGGCAGACGGACGTGCTCCTTCCTGCCAGAGCCGAGAGCGCAGCGGGGATCCCTTCGCTGGGATCCCATGCTCATTAAAGGCGTGCAGCTTTAGTGAGAGATGAAATCTGGTAGGAACCTGACCCCTCTCCCAGGGGTAAGAGCTGACCCGAGCGATGCTCTGCAATGCGTCTGGAGCAGCAGAGGCTCTGACCGGATGCATTTTCTGTCCTAAGAAGTGCTTTAGCCTCCAAGCTTGGGCTTTGCACTCAGATGGTGATCTGCCAAGTGATCGCAGACAAGCAAATTCATTTCTGGCCTCAGTTTCTCCTCTGCCTTGTTTATTTAACAGTGCGTTATTTGGAGGAGGGACAGCTTCTCTCTACTTGCAGTGGCCCTGATGTTTTTTTGTGTTCCTAGCCTCTACCAGAATTAACACTGGTTATGAAGTGGTCACAAAGTATTCAGTGAATTTGTGCTTTTTTCCTCTTTGTGAGTATGTCAGAACTAGATCCTTAGTTCTGTGATTGCAGACGCTGGCCCAGAGCCAGTCCTCGTGTGAGTGGGTGGATGTCGTCTCATGGAGGCCACTTAGCTCTGCATCTCAGCATCCATTGCAACAATTGACTGTCTGCCTGTGCTTTGGTGAGTTCCTGGGCTTTCCCGTTTCAAAAAACCTGGATTATAAAGAGCAACGTGGCAACTCTACCTTGTATGAATACCACGTGCCGCTAAGCAAATGGAGACTCTGGCCATCCTTTTGAAGAAACAGGGATGTAATCCTTTCCAGTAGCTCCTCGATGCACTCCATGAAGTGGAGCTGAGGTTCGCAGCCCAGTTCTTGTCGGGTAGTTTTTCATGTCACTTGTTTTACAGTTGCCATCGCACCATCCAATACTGATGGCAGCAACGAAGAATCAAATCACAGAACGGGCTTTGGGGACCAGTGTGATTTCACCTCCTCTAGCAGAGCTTTAATCCCTAAGAATTTTCCTGGTATTCTATCTGCAATATCTAAGCATCTATTACATAGGAAAATACAGGTTTTGATTTTACACAGGACTTTCCTTCTAGTGTTGCTTGCAGAATGGTAGATTGAGCAGCCAGACACACAAAAAAAGCCACCTTAAAAGCATAGCATTTAAAAAGCAGATCATCTTTTGACACCAAGCTATTTGTTATAACAATGAAGGCTCTAGACGTGCTTTTTTTATTATTATTTCAAATGAAAGCTGATTTTTCTGCTGAGATCACTTGACTCTGGGAGCTGCAACCTGGAGTAAAACCACTTCATACTGTAAAATGCTCTCCTGAAACAAGACTTAGCAGCAGCATACTTTGCCTAAAACTCAATCTTCTGATAATAAAGAAGGCAGCAGCTTTGAAAGAGCTTACCAAAGTGCTCTCGTTTATTCTTACCACTAAGCCTTGCATGCCAGCTTCCTTGTAAAACTCTTCTGTAAAAAATATCTCAAAGGAAATTAGATTTAAAAAAAAATAAAAAAACCAAAAAACCCTCTTTCATACCAATGCATAAATCAGCTTGTTCAGAACCCAAGCAGTAAGATGCATTTCTGGCCTTGGTTTTATTAAGTGACAGAGTGGCTTTATTCAGAGCAGAACAAAACAGCAGTTTCTGTTCAGGAACCACATAATCTACCCCCTGGGTGGAATTCGCACTTGAGATGTTGCTGGGTCTAGAGCTTGTGCTGTCCTTTGGCGTGAGGGATTTCACCCTCTGAGCTGCATCTCCACGTGTTTTGGCATATTGCTCAATTGTGTATTCTCCTCCTCCCACTATACCCACAGCTCAGGCCAGCTCCGTAGTTGTTCAACCAGCCTCAGAGAACTCACAGCAGAAGTTAATTTGGCCCCTCTGGCTTTTCCATTACTATTTTAGTCAACTGGCTTCAGCTGTAGCTGTTTCCTGCTCTGTCCCTCAGAGTGGAGAACCAGGCCCACGTTCAGCACCATCAGAAAACTGTGCTGGCACCATTAGTGACTGCTACGATTCCTGTAAAATCTGTTTAGCATCTGACTCCAGAAGTCCACTCCTGATGCACTAGAGGTAAGCTTAAACCCAAGGGCTGGTGAGGAAGGAGTTGAAGGTTTCCTTTGGGCTGGAAGATGCTCGGTTAAGATCTATCTTCCACCAGTCTGTTTGTGTGGACCGGAGTCAAATGCTGCTGTTCATGTTGTAGACTGTGAATCCTAGGTATGTTTTAGTGTCATCCTCCAAAACAAATACTCTCTTCTGCACCCTTGTCCCTCGGGGTCACAGCTGGGCGCCACGGGGACAGGTTTTTGCTGTGCAGAGCCCCCCTGGCCCTGCCACGCTCTGCTGCTTGGATTTTGGGCAGTCATGCAAGGTCTGGGTGCCTCAGCTCCCTGTCTGTCCTATGGCACTGCTGTGAGGAGAACAGAGCGCCTGAAAACCGAACAACTTGCATGTACTGAAATACCAGGATTGGGCAAAATAAGCAGTTTGCTTAGAGAGGGGAAGAGACGGCGAGTGGGATGGGGACAGTGCCAAGGTGACAGCAGCAGCCTTGGCTTGGCCATGGTGCTCAAAGCGGCTGGTGGTTTTGCCACAGCTCGTGTGCATCAGGCTTTTGCAAGATCCCTGTATCGCTTCTGCAGGTCTCGGTCAGGGAAGGTCCGCTCTGACCGCTTCAGTGTCTGCTCTTGGGGATCTGTTTCCACATCCCTGATGCGGTGACAGGGAGCCGATGAGGACAGGCGCTGTGGCTCCGTTCGTGTTTTGTGGAAAGGATATATTATATTACTTCGGCTGAACGCTGCTTACGTCGGTTTGTGCAAATTCATGAATGTCTTTAAGCCCCAACAGACCCAAGGCTTTATAAACGACCACACCGCTCGAAACTGGCGGCTCCCAACCCCGACACAATTATGTAAAATTAAGTTCCAAATAAATTACGGAGGGAGAGGATGGGGGATCAAGGAAGAGAAGATTTTGGGAAAGCCTGTATAATTGGCCTAGGCCTTTTGACCCTGTCTATTATAGAGGATCTAAGGCTCCTTCATTACCCGGCTCCACGTGCATTGTAAGTGTCAGCTCTCTCCGTGAGCAAGCTTTTGGAGGCATTTAGAATCAGACAAGTGTAGAAAATCCTCCGAGCTCTCCCAGATAAAGTCCCTGGAGGATTCGGGTCTCCAGGCCACTCTTAGGCCTTGCGTTTGGCCTTTTCATTTTGGTGCACAAACCTGCCATTAGTCACTGACCCTTCAATAAAGCTTAGTCAGAGTTCAGTGGAGGCGAAGGAAATCGCGCAGCCCGCTCGCTGCTGCTGCGGCCGTGGGGAGGTGGGGGCAAAGGGTGCCAGCTCCAGGAGACGCTGTGAATTGTCCCCTTACAAAAGGAATATTTAGCTGATGCCATTTCTGTGAAATTCCTTTCTGTTTTGGTTTTTTTTTGGTCAGAGCGCAGCTTTTTGGGGGAGGGCGGTGCAGACAGCAGAGGTTCTTGCGCATCCCGCATCTAAGAAGTGTTGGCTGCAGGTGGGGTGAGGAGGACACGGAGCAGGGTCTGGATCCTTCCCGTACGAATTCGCTGTGAATTTGTTTACAGCCCGCGGTGGAATCCAGGCTGCCAGTGGGGAACCGTGTTATTAAAGAACTTGGATCCCAGACAGCATCCTTGCTGCTAAGCCCCTCCAAACCATTTGCTTTGAATGGTGCTGGCCCCGCTGGACTCCAGCGCTGCGGGGAAGAGGAGGTGGTGGTGTCCCTTCTGACGCCCTCTTAGGCTGTTCGAGGTATCGTGAAAATTGCTCACGTGCTTTGCTCGTGAGTCTGTTGATGGGAAAGAATCTGTGGAAGGAACCCGTCCAACGCGCGTGCCTCTTCCTATCCTGGACCGTGCCATGCCCGTATATTAACGGGAATGATGGATGTCTGGACCAGCCTCAGGGATAACGTGGTTAGAAAGGAGTAGTGTCACAGGATTCACTATGGAACAAGGACCAGAAAGAGCATGAATTTTTATTTTTTTTTTCTGAGCCCAGATCTTAAAATACTCTCAGGGTGTGTTAATTTTCTCTGTGCAGTGCAGCCGAGTCCTTGGGACAGTCTGTCATAATAAGCAGGTACGGCAGGTAATAATACAGATCAGCCTTCCCGCATTTCGCTCGGTCGTTAGCCGACGGTTTAACAGCGGCACGTCTCTTCTGCTGAAATGGCAGACAGGGACATGCTTGCATTTTCCAGACTGATTCGCAGGTGAGAGCTGGTGTTTGTGAGCAGGTTTAGTTTCCTTCAGACTTCTTCCTTTCTCTTGTGATTGCTAAATATTTCCAAGTGATTTTTACGACTGACCGATGCCATTTTTAAAAATAGCCTTTTCATGCATTTAATATTATCTACTTTTGAGGCAGTATGTGACACAGACCTGTCTATTCCCAGCTCAGAGTGTTTCTCCAAATTTCGAATAAATCAGCAATCCTGCTGTAGCTGACACAATTTTAGCTCATTGCCAAATGGGGATGAATTATGATATATCCACATTTAGAAAGAACTTTGAGATCTTCCAGTTACAAATAGCTCCCAGAGAAGGAAAAAGATTCAGTGAACCTGACAGGAACAATTAATGAAGGTTACAGAAAAGTACCATAGACCGATCTGGACCATTTTTATGATGACGTATGTTTCTAGGGTATCTCTGCTTTGTTCTTGCCAGCAATGGTTTGGAGGTTCCTTCCTTTGGTTTCTTTTGATTTTTCTTCTGCCTTTGCGCTTTTCTTGTCTTCACTAACTATTGCATTTTACTACTTCTGGTTGTATTCTGTGCTTCAAAATTGTGAACAAGATGACCAGGGTGTAGCAGAAAGTATCTTTGCATATTGTGTATTTGGAAAGCACCTGTCGCAAACACAGTTGTGGGAAATCCTATGCTTGATTCGTTTAAAACTCGTGTGGAAACAGCACAGGAGCAAATTCAGTAAAGGCTAGCCCCCTCTGTTTGCAGTGATCTTGCAAGAATTCTCCAACCCTTCCGTGTGTTGGCTCTCGAGGCACTTAAAAAAGAATGGCACTGGTGTCCCCAGGCATTCAGAAAATCACGAGTCAGCCCCATATGTACACGAATATTGGGAAATGAAATTTAAAGTTGTGAGACTTAGAAGAAAGAAATGCGGGGTTCGGTTGGCCTTGCAGTTTTTTAACCTCTGATGTTTCCTCAAATTACACTTTCAAGCTTTCCTCTGTAGCCACAAGGGCCACATTTTAATCACTTTTTAAACGAAAACTGAGATTCTCACACAGTCATATGACCGTAGAAGCTGTGTCTTTACACAAAATAGAGCATACACTGTAGTAAAATGTGAATTTCTCTACCATGAGAGCTCAGGATTCTCAATGAATGAGCAGTAACGACTGATTTGAATGTGTTGGAGGTATAGCAGTGAACAGGCTGAATGTGTCCTGGGAAATCTCAAACCAATTTCTTTAAAAACCAAGTGTGTGCTTGAAGCTGTACCTGCTGCCAAGTCGAGACAGTCTTTGCCAGAACCTGCTAGATGCCATGGAGTGATCTTTCCATGTAGGATTTGAGACCCGACGTCTGTGCGGTGGTCAAAAAGGAGGAAAGGAGCCGGCCCGTCTCTTTGGCGAGCAGGTTTGCAGAGCCCAGCCTTTGCGGTTCAGTGCTTTCGAATATTCAGAGCTGTTAGCTGAGAGAGGCAGGTCTTGGGCTGTGTTTGGATGAAGACTTCGCTTAGGTGTATGGCCACCAAGTAAATATAGGTGCTGAGAAATTCTCATCTGACTCCCAAAGTCAATTCTGAACAGAGATTTGGCATGATACGGTGAGAGGAGTCTCCGTGCCTCGGTTTCCCCTCTCAGCAATGGTCCTCCATTGTCACAAGAAGCGCCTGGTGTAAAGTACACTGCAGAGTAGTGCCAGATGCAGGATGAGTAAAAGGTCAGATTCTCCATTTTTGATTGTGTCTCTTGGTTGCCCTTGGTCAGGAGCTGCCACTCGCCTTATTTACAGTGATGCTTTGAAAGCACGCACGTGAAGGTTTATCGCTGTCAGGCTGACTTGTTCAATAACACTTTTGTTTAGTTTCTTTTCCGAGGTGAAATGCGACACAGTTTAAAGGGGTCAAGGCAGCAGGGAACCCCGCTAGAGAGGAGGGCGGGCAAGCGTAGGCCAGAAGCCATGGTCATCCATATATTATGAGAAAAAAGAGAAAACGGCCTGGGTTTTGGGGAGTGCCCCCTCCCTAGCTGCACCATCCTCCCTTAGAAACAGGTCTCCCTACGCTCGTGGAGGGATCGTGGAGACCCAGAATTCGGCTCTGCTCTGCCGCCGCTGCGTCCCGTGGCCTTGGAGGAGCCCCTTTCCCTCCCGATGGCTCAGCTCTCGGAGCAGAGACGTGCCCCTGAGGGCTGACGGGCGGACGAGCTGCAGCAAGGACTGTAATGCACGGGTATCCTTGGTGGAAAGGGCAGCCGAGGACCGAGCTTTGCTGCCGCGGTGCAGGGCGGGGACCTGCGGTGCTGATGCCACACAGACAGCGGGATGCTCTCCTCGCCCCGTCCGCTCGCATGAGAGATGCTCAAGGTCCCTGGCAGCGTTGCTGCTGCATCCAGGGGGAGTGCAGTGGGAGACGGGAGGGGAAATAGCTGCATGAGTTTCTTCTGCAGCTCGGTTTCAAGGAAAATTTGCCCTTTCACAGTTGCTTAAGCGAAATGTCAGCGAATGCCAAATGCCCGGAGCCACATATGCTCTACACAAGAGAGGCTCCATAAATCAGGGAGCAGTTAGTGGGAAAAAATCAGGTTCCAAGGAGGAAAGCAGTGGGATACAATTTTTTTTTCTTAAAGCTAGGGCAGCAGTGTTTCAGTTTATTATGCGACCCAGCAGTGAAGGAATTCATCACATTGTCACTCCCCTTCTTTTTTTTTTTTTTTTATCCGCAAAGAGAGTGAGAGAGTGTGTGTGTGTGTGTGTGTATACGTGTGTGAGGTGGGGGAGGAACAAAGCGGCCGTGCAATCAACTTTGTATAAAATTGGCGCCGTGTCCCGCTCACAATGCGGGACAAAGGCTGGGGGGCTGGTGGCTCAGCTGGGAGTCAAGGCAGCACAGCTGTGACCAATGCCAACACAGTTTCCGTCAATATGGAGTGACCCTGGCTCTTTTTGCAACCTGCTTCCAGGCTCATCTCCAATAATTCTCACAAAAGACGGGAACAAACAAAACCTTTGTCAGCACTTCCAAGACTCTCCCTCAAAAATCTTAAATATTTCATTAGGCTCTTCTTGTTCCTTTCTTTCTCTTTTTACCTGATCTGGGCTTAAAAAAAAAGTAAATGTGGACACTAAAACTCTGGGTCAACAAATGATGAAAGGACAGGCTTAAAAAGGAGAAGGGATGGGTTTAGTAGCGGGGGGAAGCTACTCGTGCCGCTGTCCGGTGCGGAACCCTACAAAGGCAAGAAAGAAAAAGAAACTCTCGCGCTTGTTAGTTAGCACTCGAGGCAGGTACAGTATTTTTTTTTTTTTTTAAAAACCTGTTTACTTAGAGAGGCCCGGACTGAAAGGCAGTAGCCGGCGGGGCTGGGATGAGCAGTGGCACAGGGCGAGGGCAGGCGGTGCGGGCAGCAGAGAACCTGCGCTCGGGGCTCTGCAGCCCACCATCCGCCCGCCAAGCCGTGATGCTAGCTGTGCTGAGGCAGCGCTTCTGGAGATCCCTCTCTGGAATAGGTCTTCTAGCCGGGAGCAGTTCAAATTCCACCTGTCTTTGACAGCTCCCGAGACACGCTAAGGAGCTATGGCAATACTTATGCGAATCGGTGCCAGCCTCCCTGCTTTCCCTCTGTGGAAAACACCGTGCCGCTCCTTTGCAACCCGAATGAGCTGGAGCCCAGTTGGGTCGGGGGGGGAAAAAAAAAAATCAAAGTGTTGTCCCTCATCTGGGAAGAGAGCTTTGGGAAACCAGCGTTTGGGCTGTCACCGTCGTGCGTCCTCTTCAGTATTACCGAGTTGCTCGCTCGCACAAGCGCGGATCGAAACCAGGGAAACTCTGCATCCAAAACCAATTAGGATGACAGGCCCTAACTCTTTCTGAGGTAGACTTGGCCAGAGGATGTAAACACTTCAGAAGGAGGTGGAGAAGGGAAAGAAGTCAAATCCTGCCTCTCCTAACCTTGACCAAGTCTGTAAAATGACCCTTTTCCTAGGTTATGGGGGCTCTGATTTGCACCACAGGCTCTCCCAGGCATCCCTGAGCTAACAAAAGGATCTGGTTACAAATATTAAACACTTCTTAATAACTCTGCCATGCCATGAAACAGAGTCCATTCTGGTTCGCTAAATGACTCTGAAAGGACTTTTTTCCTCCTCTGCTTCCCTTCTCTTGCCTGGTTTTAAATAGGCCCCGAGTGGTAGGAGCCGGCACAATGGCATCACTCCGGCTTTGTTTCAGCCGTGATTTAGCCACCCTTTTAAGGACCCTACTGAATAATTCAGTGTTATCATTCAGGATGACGCTGGATTATTACAAGGGTTTCTTCCCTCCCTTCCCCCTCCTCCTTTCCCCCCCCCCCCAATAACCTTTAAATTCTTTTCACACGTGAATGGGTTCAAAGGAAGTCGTGTAAGGAAAACACACAACGAGGAGGTTGCTGCTCTCCCCCTCTGCTGTCAGTTTGATAAATATAATGTGTCACCAATTAAAAACTCATTGCCATTCTCCTGCTGCAGCCATTGCCTCGTTAAGGTCCTCCTCCCGGGGTGGCTCCCAGGATCCGCTGCTATCATTGTTGATAACAGAGGGCCTGTTTTTTTCCCATCCTGGGCCATTTCAGTGCTACACATTGGCATGTAAATAAGTTATTCACTCGACATCACTTTCTGATAGAAAAATGACCATGAAACTCTTTGATTTTGGGTTTGCTCTTGTCACAAGCGCACAATGAAATCAAGAGTTTCAGTTTTGTGTCTGTGGCTTGTGGAGGGCTTTTTTTTTTTCTTCCCTTTTTTTTTTTTTTTTTTTGGCTTTTCTCTTTTGCAACTGCCTCTTTTCAGCATTTGTATGGAAATTGTCCCATCACGCAATTTAATGCGGGCATAGTTTGACCTGGTAGGTGTCCTGACTTCAATATAGCAGAATGTTGTTTATTTTTGCCCTCCCCAGGAACATTAAAAAACAATCTGGGTCATCAATAAAAAGTTGTTTTCTTTTTTCTTTCCTCTTTGCGCTAGCAATGCCTTTGAAGAAGAGAGGTGTGGCTGGCACCAGAGACCCCCTGACTCTTTCCCATCAGGGATACGTGGAAGGGACCTGTCTGGGACAGTCCCACAGCTCTGCTTTGCTGCAGGGTGCAGCAAGGGGGAGTAAATTCCAGGGAAGGCCAGCGGTTATGGAGCGGTACCTCTCCCTGGAATATTAATGCCTGCCTTCAGTCTCCCTGCCTCTCTCCAGCTGCTTTTCCCCTAGGTATTCGCATTTGTTGCATTCCGGTTTGCTTCTCGGAACAGTTCACAAACCAAACACATTTTTCACTGTTTTCGTCTATTTTTGCCTCAATCCCTGGCTGCCCGGCACCTTCCCTAGCAGCAAGCTCCGGCGGCCAGAGCCAGCCTTCTTGGGAAACCTGATTCCCCGGCCACCAAAATCAGTGGGAGGCTTCCCACCAGCCGACGCATGGCAGTGGAGCTGGGTCTGCGGTCCCGTCGTTCCTTCTGGATCCCAGCTCATGAGGTCTTGTGTACAGCAGCCAGGCGAGGAGGACGGGGAGAGGTTTGTAAGAGGCATTAAATAGCGCTCCTTCAAATGCCGCAGTCTGGCTGAAAAGTTTCCTTCCAAACTTCTTTGTACCGAGAGCTGGTGCTGTTACCAATACCCGTTTCTGTGAGGCTGTGTTTGTGTTTCTGTTTTGAGATGACTGAAATCTTTGCTCTTTTCTCACTGGAAAAGCTCTGGTCTGTGTGGTTTTCATCACAATGCCACCGACCGCCTTTTCATTTACTTGCGTATATTTGGCAAAAAGCTGTTGTGTTATTGTTGGAAAATTGTCCGAGATGGTGGTCAGAGGAAGAAGGTCTGGGTCCTTGGCTGCTATGTGCTCAGGTTCAGGCTGAACACCGGGACCATCTTTTGGGAATCCTGTTGGACTGAAATGTGGGCATCTACTCAGCTCCGCTGTGGTCAAAGCTTCTCATTTCATCACCTTGAGAGCTTCAGCGCTTTGCTCTTGAGTCACAAAAACCTGGCATGGAAATGTTGCAGGCAGGGAACACCATGACTAAGCTTGGGGGGGGGGGGGGGGGGGGGGGGGGGCTTCCTTTTTTTGCCTTTTTTTTTTTTTTTTTTTTTTAACTTCAACAGAGCTTTTGTAGAGAGATTGGAGAAGCTTTCGTTTTGGGGAGCTGGGACACCAGATTTAGCAATAAGGATGATTCTGTGTAGCGTTTGAAGTGGAAATGCATGCAGATTTGAAGCATGTATGCTCCCAGCAACATTCTGGAAAGCCTTGATTGTTAGAACAATTTAATAAAGCGATGAGTTTCTCCCACCCACCCCACCCCCTGCCTGCCCGTCCTCTCTCCAGGGCTCAGCCTGAAATCTGCTGTGAAGTTCTCCCTCATCTGCCAAGCACTACCTTCAAGATGGGGAGCTCCCTGGAGCTGAAAGACAAAAGGATTTGCAATCAAAGCCTTGGAATAGGGAAAAATAATAAGAAAAAAAGGCTTCACAAAGTTTTTTCCGTGCGCATCCATGCTGTCTGGGCAGCTGGAGGTGAGGAGAACTGTGGATTCTTCTTGCTCCATTTACACTGAGGATATGTGGACACAGCCATGGGGGCACGGTTGTCTCCTATGACCCTGGATCCATCCCAGCCGATGGATCTAATGAGTGTTGGCTGCCAAAGTCTCTTATCTCCTGTGGCCTCATGATGGAAAGAGGATGATAGAGTTTAATCGCGTGGGACACGAATTTGCCTTTATGTGCACTGCTGTGCCTGCTTGACTTTCAAGAGAACGTCCCTCTCCTTTGGTGCAAACAAAATAAGGATCAAGCTCTGTGGGTGAAGCAGAAGGGAGGGGAACGAGCTGTGTGCTAGAGGTGGAACTCTTACTCTGTGTGCCTGGTCTTGTTCTCCTTTTTAGACTAAATGTATTTTGAGAGAGTTGAGAAGTAAAAAAACATACTGCAGCAAAAGTCAACTGTATTCTTGAAAAGCCCTAAAAGCGAGGGGGGCAGTAACCATAGCCTTGTTGGGGAAATGACAGAAGACACGGTGTAAAAAAGCAATCTAGAGATTAGCACAGAGAGCAGGCCAATCTTGTTTCGTTCTCACAGATCTGCAGATTTACTGTGGTAAATCTGTCCCCAGCAGCTTGCTGGTCGGCTGGAACAGGGAAGACAACAAAGCTTGGGGCATTCGCGAAAATGATTGCAGAGTGTCTTAAAAAAGTACAGCCCTCATGGCATCTATGAAAGGCCTTTATGGGGTTTGTCTCCTTGCGTGAAAGGAAGTGTTGATTGCTGACACAGCTGAAAAGCCACCTCTGTAACTAGCGTGATGACTTTTGCCTTTCTCCCTTCTGATATTATTTACCTCGCTCTTGGTTTGAAGTCCCCAAAGCCAGGATGAAGCCCCGCGTTTCTCCCCACCCCTCCTCCTCCCTCGTTATTCTTTAACTTTCTAAGGCGACTGTCCTCTCTGTTTACCCGGCTGCAGCGCCAAAGGCGAGGGATCGGGGAGACTGTTTATCTGCTGTCAGTCTATAACGCAGCATCCCTCGCCCCTGGGGTCACCCGAGGGATTGACACCTTAACCCAGGGGCTTGGATTCCGCACTGCCCTCCTTAGAGATGCACCAGGCTGTCAGTAACAAGGCCACAGGTTTATTCAACTGAGATCTCCAGATCTCAAAAGATAATCTGGGAATAATTGGGACTTAAGGAACTTGTGGGAATCTGATTTTTTTGCAGCGCTGCCATTCATGAAACAGATGGACATCTTATTTCTCTCTAATTTGATGGGCTTTCTTGGCAAAATGGCAGAGGTTGCACTTTGCTACAATAATAACCTGCCACTCAGACTTTGTAAGGGGTTTGTGTAGATTTCTTCTTAATTAGACCGTGTCTTGCTATCAGCGAGGAGATGCGTGCGTGTGTGCGGAGTGGGGATATTCTGAGCAGCTTCTCTGCATGACGGAGCCTAGAAAAGAGTGGAGAAAAATCAGGGGACTTACATGTTTGTGTCAGGTTTTTGGGTTGGTTTTTTTTGTTGTTTTTTTTTTTTTTTAAGTCTCATTTGAAAAAGAAAGATTGGGATGTGAGCTCATTGTCTAGATGATAATGTATTCATGGATTTGCTCCTTCTCGCCCTGCAACTAAACAGCAGTGAGGGGCAGCTTTCCATGGGCTGGGGGGCAACTTTGAAAGCTTTGCAAACCATTGGGATTACTCTCAGGTTTGCAAAACCCACTTTTCACTTGCAAAAATCTTTCCAATCCTGCCATTTAACCCCTGACCTTCTCTTCTGCTTCCCTTTCTCTCCTCTCCCCCACCAAAGTGGATCCTCTGGTCAAAGCATGGGATCCGAGTCTCCTCTCAAGCACACAGGTGGAAGCCAGCAGCTTGCTTTTCTTGCTATCCACTGGGCAAATAAAAAGCAATTGGGAACTTTTTAAATTACTCAGATGTTCAAGCTCCTTAATCAAGCTACAAGTAGTGATGACTAGTTAAAAACCCAAACAAAACCCAACCACTACCAAAAATAGGCATTGCTGGATGTTCTTTTTGTTTACCTCATTTCTGTGCCTTTAGAGACTGTGTTTTTAGCTTTTCTCTGTGGCCAGGTGAACTAGCGATTTACTTGTCGAAAGCTGAGTTTACTGTGCAATTGCTTGACTTCAGAGACGAGGATGTGAGGAGGATGCCCAGTACCATGGGATGGTGCCACTGCAAAGTGTAGCCTATTCTGCATAGGAGGAAATGAAGTAACTTCATGCTCTAAGGCAGGGTGAGCATAACATTAGCTTGACAACTTCACGAGCATTTCCCTCCCCTCAAGTTCACCGCTCAGAAGCAGAGCATAACATTTGCAGGATGCACGGGAGCCAGCAGAGGTGACAAGTAAGTCTAATCATATGCTCTGTCAATAACACTGTGGCATCTTCATTCAATTTTACCCTTTATTCAGCTTCCTGTGGGTTTTCTCGGCCGTTATAACCCAGTTTCCCAACAACAGGTCCTGCTCCTGGCAGGGCTGACTCTGCTTCCTTCATCCATGGCAAGGATGAGGGGCTTTCTGAAGAAGACCTGAAAAGTGCGTGTCCCGCGTGTTTTGCGCTGCTTTTTCAGACAACAAGTTGGCTAAAGCTGCCTTCAGAAGCCTTTGTCAGCCCCTGCCCTGAGGGAGCTGTTCCAGAAGGTTCTGTTGACTGGGAGGTGCAGGGTGCACAGGCACCGGGCTTTCACCAAGGGCTCGTCTTTCGCCTTATTAATAGACAGTTTTTCCCACCAAGAATCAAAAGCCGGGTGGATGCATGCTGTTCCCCCGCAATGGGCATTTTAACTCACTGACAGAAACCAGCATTGGGATAACATCCCTTTCCCCCCTCTTCGTGCATCTGTGCAGCAGACTGCACGAGGCGAGAGTTCTGGCCAGCATTTGTGGCCTGCTTCCGCGACTGGATGGCCCACGTGCCTTTTGCCATGTGAGTTCCTTTCCTTAGCGGAGGACGGTAGAGTAAATCTAGTTACAATTAGTTGAGTCACCATGTCTTCACAGGACTTAGCTTTATCTTCCACTGTCTCAAGGGTCCAATTAATTCTTCCCAGAGCTGCTTCTGGCTGGGAGCTTTGTCTGGGATGGTATTCCTGGGAGGTTTTTTGGAGGGTGTTTTAGGAGGTTTGGGCTATGTTTTGTAGAATAAAGGGTCTGCCACTCCCCCATCCTACCTACCAACTCTTGGCTATCCTGGGCCGTCATTAAGACGCTACGTTTCTTGGTGGGGGCAGTGTCTAAAAAGCACCGAGCGCTTTGCACCTCCCTTTGCTGCCTGTTAGCAGCCCGGTGCACCAAGGGGTGTTTCTCAGCCCCTCTGTGCCTGTTTGCTCCGTGGCCGTGCCGTGACCACACCATGCAGACTCTGAGCCTCTACACCACTTGATTCACCCCCCTCAGTGCTCACTTCCCCTAAAAACTATCTACAGAAATGAACCCTCCTCCTCCTCCATTGAGATCATGACTGCTAAAATAAGTTTTCTCCACGCTTCCCATCAAGCTTGGGCTCAAGACGTTTTCTCTCCGACTCTCAGCCCTTTGCAAACCTCTGGGGCAACTGTGTTTAAACAAACCACGGCACTCCTCCACGCCGCGGAGGAGCAGAAGTTTAAAGCGAGGTCAGAACCGCCGTACCACCTTCTGCAAACACAGCCCTGACGTGCACAAACGGAGCCACGCTGCAGGATGGCTGCCAGGAGGCTCTTCCAGCATCACTGGCCTTTCCACGAGCCGGTACCAACGCGAAGCATCTCGGCTTGATTTATTCCTTCCCAGAGATGAGGTGGCACGAAGGATTTAAAGAAGCCTATCTAATAGAGTGCTGGAAATTATAAATCAGTGGGGCTTTGTAAAGGTTATTACTTTAAACAAAGAGGGGGCTGAATGGAGCCAATTAAACGGCACCTGAATTGATAAACAAACTGGTTATTGTAGGGGGCTATTCTGCGGCTCTGGCGGTCCCCCCTTGGCCGGAGGCCTGCGATGAATACGGAGCAAGGCCTGGGGAGAAATTTACATGTGATTGGAGTTTAATGGGCCGCAACAGGCCTCCCATCCCATCGCCATGGAAACCAGCCCTTTCTCAAGATTTTAAACAGTCTGAAATGTCCTTTTATTGTCTGCTTCAAATGTGTCATGTGAGCCCAACGGGGTGGGCGCTTGTATGTATCAATTTGTTTCTGTCTCCGGGCATGGCATCGCGAGGCCATGAATATATGCGGGGGGACGCGGGGACAAAGGGCCCAGCTGATGGGGCTCCATGGAGACCCCGCCGCCCCGCGCGTAGGAATGGTGACATATGGTCCGGCCTGACCCCGGGCAGCCCCACAATAGGCAACCACGCTGCCCCGCTCCGCCGCGCCATCCGTCCCCCCTTTAGTGCTTGGCCATTCATCCCTTGGCCAAGTCAACTTGCCGAGCGAGCTCTCCCGCTTGTTGGGTTGTTGTGGGTTTGTTGGTTGTTGTGTTTTGTTTTTTTTTTTAAATCTGGGCTGTTGATCACTAGAGTCTGGCAAAAGGAAGAATGAGAGAGAGAAAAGGAATAAAGGCAGAAAGAAAAGGCTCTTCATGTCCCAGAGATGTTTGCTTTCCACTTGATTGGAAGCTGAATGAACATGAACGTTGGAGCAGCACAAACACTGGGTGGGAGTGGGAGAGATGTTCTTCACTACTTGGATGGAGAAGCTGGACCAGGCTGAGGGTCCGCCTGGCTCTGGATCATATCTGTTACAGCAGTTGGCATTAAGCGTGTCTGACAAGGATGAGGAACCTGAGGAGATATTCACCCCCGCACCCAAATTAGAATTTTTCCAGGTGACTTGCGTGTCAAACCGGATCGTTTTGCATTGTTTTACCTCCCTGACAAAAACGTGAACTGTGTAACTCTGAAACCTGTTTTCCTATAAGCGCCCCACCTGTGAGCTCTGCTCAGCCCTTGGATGCTATGGGCAGTGAATCCACAAGCCAACAGTATTTGCATGCGGACGCGTAATCCAGCCGCCTGTCGCGTTCTTCCTCTGGGAACATTTGTCTGAGGGAGAGCCGTAGGTACAGGTAACTTATAAATGAGTCCCAAAGTCAGGCACACAAAAGTCATCAGAAATAGGCTGCCACGCTAACGTTGTGCGGGCACTAGTCAGGGAAGGGGACCAGGTGAGCAGGCATGCCAGTTAAAATGCTCGCCGTCAAAAATACGCGGGGACTGGGCTGTGAACAAACAGGAGCTGGCAAAACTGGGGAAGAAATACTTTCAAAATTATGAATCTACTGAAGAAAACCTTCTGCAAGCAGGAAAAAAGGAAAAATCTCTTCAGCCATTTACTGCAACTTATTTGCCAAACTCCACGTAATGTTCACAATATAACATGGTTACTGTTCCTTTCTTAAGAGAATTTTTTTCCAAATGTGACTATGAGACAGGATGCTGTCTGTGATATTAAAAGATCAGTCAGTTCTTCATTGCTTTCCCCCCCCTAGTCATCTTCTGCTTTCAAAGCCATCCTGTATTCTGCTGTGGACGTGAAACTGGTGTTAAAGGGGGACTGGAGATAAGCTGCATTCCCCTTTCATCTCTGGGGTGTGAGTTTGTCTACAGCTGCACGACGGGAGGAAGTTATTTCCTGGCTGTTTGGTAGTCTGCGTGCATCAGGTCCATCAGATCTGAGACAGCAAAAAATCTAGTGTCCCCCTGTACATCTTGTCTCAGAAAAGTTACAGCAGCCGGAGCATAAACTGAGAGGGAATTCCGGAACAGCCAGGACTGAAACTTTTGGCCGTGCAGTGTGACATATCTATACCAGAGGCTGCTCCTCAGGAGACCTGTTCTAACGTCTGCTTGAGCAGGAGCTGGGCTACAGGAGATCTCCTCCCTTCCAGATCCCAGAGCAGGTCTTTCCTGCTGCTTTTCAGGCACTTGGAAATCAGTTTCTTTTACGTGGTCTTGGTGGTATCCTCTCCCACCATTTTGCTTTCCCTACCAGAGGGTATGAGCAGGCCACGTAATAGCTGCTGAACGGAGCCACGTTAACAACTCGCAACAACGCACATAGCTAATGAATAGAGCTTAGCTCATCCGTGGTAACTCAGTAGGTTGCTCTACCCTGCTCCTTGTAGGTGTCTGTGCATGTCTGAGATGCAGGTAAATGGCTTTGCATCAGGGTAACCACATGGGTTTAAAATGGACTGAAATTAAACTGGTGCAATCCCCTTAGTTTGGAGAGGAAAAAGGAGGTTTCTTTGGTCTCACTTGTAATTAATATATTCCAGAGTTGAGCTTATCTTGAAATTTAATGCCTTAATTTGAAAGCTGTCAGCTTCTCCTGGGGAAAACGAATTCTTATCCTTGGAAGACCTTACTGAAAAGTCTTTATTCGTTATATCTATTAGCCCATTTTGATTTGGCTTGATTTTTCAAAATCCCTTTTTAAAGGAGTCTGATCCTGCTCTTAAGCTTGGATCCATGGAGGTCAGTTAACCAGCAATACATCTGCCCGTGACAGCAAAGTGCCCTCTCTTTTGCATGTAACGGGCTTGCCATTTGCTTAGGAGTGATTTTCCTGCCAAGTTTATTGCCATTCCTTGCATTTGAAAGAAAATTGCTCTTATTCAGCTGGTGGCATCTGAGTAGGAGAATAACATAAAGCAAAAGGGAAGGTTAAAATCTTGCAAAAGGCATTCACCTGCAAGATGAAACTGTAGTATAATGGATTTGTTTTCACATCGTAGCCCGTAAGTCCAGTGAGTTTCGTTTTTAAACAGGATCTGGGGTAATACACCATGTCACCAGCCCTCTGCAGAATGATTTAATTGTCGGCTAAAGAGAAAAGGAAGGTTGTAAGGTGAGACTGAAAGAGAGGAAGTGACGCCAATACAACATCGCATCCTGACATTTAGCACGCTCTGTCGCTTCAAAGTTCAGGAATGAATCCTTCTCTCTTGCTAGCTAATTACCCAAGGTACTTCCAACATCCCTTCTGCTAATCAAGAATAGCGCATGCTGTAAATGTGGAGGGAGGAAATGGCTAGCATGCAACACGTGGGAATTGCACGGTTAAGCCTTTCTTTAGTCTCTGGAATCGGTGCAGACTTGCGAGCACCTGGCTAGGCGTAGTCTTTAAGGGATGGATGAGGGGAGATTCTCTGATGGAAAAGGGATGGAAATTCGTACGGTGAGGAAGTTACTGTCATAAGAAACTTCCTCCTTAGTGAAGTCTGATTTACAAAGCCTGTGCAGAAGGCTAAGACTTAGTTTCTCCTTTGCAGGCTGGCTAAATGCTTGGTAACGTGGAGTTATAATCAAAGCAATAGGAATAAAACAAAAATTCCTGGTTTACGGCATCCATTTGGTCCTTAATGGATTAATGTTCTCTGTGTTTCTCGCAGGCTTTAACATTTGTGCCCGTCGTAAACTGCATTTTTCTCTCTTCTGCTCTTGTTTGCGCTCCAAATGGCTGCCCTCACCCTCCCACACTGGGTCGCAGTCCCTTCAGAAAGTCATTTAACAAAGCTGCTGCCTTGTGGACTCTGTATCTTGACAATGTCAGTAAAGTTCAAACGCTGCGAACGGGCCTGGGACAGAGTGGGACTGGAGGATGTGTTCACCCAGGCCTGGACAGACAGAGGTTGACACTGATGCTGCTGAGGGTTATAGCTGAGGGATCAAGACTTATTTATTTTAAAGTCTGTAAGCAGCACAATACCCCTGGTGGGCCCCAGGCTGCTGAACACATCTCCCCTTGTAGTGAAGAAAGTCATTCTGCAGAGAGATGACAATGTGGCCACACAGATGCTTATTCCCTCTGTGAGGTCCACTTCAGCTTGGCTCAGTTTAACGCTGAAAACGCACGTAGGGGTGCTGGCTCTTAAAGACAATATTGGCCATCTTTCTCTTAGCTATGTCACTGTATTCCTCACCTGGGACAGAAATGAATCCGAATTCAGCTCTGCGCTCATGGTGGTCAGTCGACGATGAGTCAGCTTTCTTCCCAGTGGGTGAGGATGCAAAGTCCCGTACCCGCCACGGTCAGGATGGCACTCCGGTGGGTGCTCTGTGGATGCGCTTGAGGTTTAGGAAAAGCATCTCCATGCTGCCTGTCTGTGTTACTGCACCTGGAAGGCTATTTGCACGGACAGCCTTCAGCCCTAACACAGCTCTGTGCTGAGATAGCCACAATCTCTTAGCACGGCTCTGCAGTTTGTTCCTCCTTCCTTTCTGAAGTGTCCTCGAGAATGGCAGACCAGCCTCAATCTCCCTGCCACATTGGGTCAAAAGCTTTGTTAAAAGTGAATTAGCCAAGCTGTTAAACCCTATTAACTCAAGGTTTGCTCCTCACAGCAAATAGTAACTCCAATTACCTGCTGGGGGAGGAGACTCCGTTGTTGGTGCTTCTTTGTGGGGTTTGTGGGCTGTGTGGCCGGGATGTTGCTGGGGATTCTGCAGTGAGCCTTCACGCGCTCTTACGGACCGTTTCCTTCTCGTAGAGCTGATGGAGGCAGCTCTTGCAGGGGCCACTAAAAGAAGTGACGTGAGATGTTGATGTCTCTCCTCTTGCACTTCTGTGATGAGCAACTCTCCTCTGATGATCAGGGTACCTCTTATGTTGCTGGCTCTGTCAAAAAGGAGGTCGCGGCAGGTCTCGGGGATCTGGCTGAAGGGCAGGCTGGGTCTCTCCCACCTGTGCTGTAAGCCTGACCACATCGTGCTGGTCAGGACAGTGTGGCAGCCCTCCAGATGAGGCAGGGCATTGCTTGGCACCACGGTCCCAGCCACAGTGTAGTATTGTAACTTCTCTCCCCTTCTGGAGCCACAAGCAGCAGCCTGGTGGAGCACAGATCAGGCCAGCTTGCGGCGGCTCGTACCTGGGATCCCGCTCTGGGTAAGAAGCCACGTGCAAATACGTGAGACGGAGGCAGATGTGCCGACCCCTGCTAGCTGGAACATATATCAGATGGTGGAGAGTGTTTCCAGATCTCAGCTGGGGTGACTGGGTTCATTGCTAAGGAGTGGGCTAACAAAAGTGGGATTCAATACTTTTACAGCCAACAGTGATGGTAACTGTGCTGGCAAAGAGCTTAAAACACAAGCCAGGAAGTGGCCTCAGCCCCAAAGGATGGACATACCAAAGAGAAGAAAGGGCTATTCAGAGTGTGTCAGGATTCCTCTAACGCAAAGTGTGGACCTTCCCTCTCCAGCCTTGTTTTATAGTTTGGTACTTACGGTGGAAAGTATTGCAAGCGAGAAAACATCCGGGCTGGAGATAGGAAAGCGTTCGTTTAGGTTCTGCATGTGAGACAGGTGAAGGTTTGAGGCAGAACGTAAAGGTGCTGAGTTCACTGAATGCAGTTGTCCTGCTCCCGGGACATGTGGCTGAAAGAGATGGGTGAAGGCTTGTGTTCGTTCTGGGCCTAAATTGCAAAGTGGAGATGGAGAAAAAAAAAAAAGTGAGGTACCCAGCGCTCAGTTCACGTGCAGCACTGTGCTGGAGCCTCTGGCAGGTTCACAGGTGGTTGGCAGACTTTATTTTTCAGGTTTGCTCCAATGCTGTCCCAGTACCAACAAGTACCCCAAACAGAAGTGTCCAGGGGGCTTAGCCAGGATCCACAACAGCCTGGCCAGGTCTCTGACATCAGACGACGTGGTTCTCACCCCATGCTAGCTTCACATTTGGGGAATTACACTGACCTCAGCAAACCTGGACCTGATTTACACTCTACTGCTAATTTTCACTACTGTGTCATGTCAAGCCATTTCTTCCTGTAACCCAGTAAAGGGGACTGCGTGCCTAAATGCCTTCGGAGAGCTGCAGCCAACTGGCGCTTGCACCAATGATGAGTAGCATCACTGCTCTTTTGCTGAGCCGAAGTCCTGAGCTTTATCCGCAGGAGCATCCTCCTCCTTGAAGCCTCAGCATAAAACACTGGTTATATTTAGCAAACATTTGGCAAATTCCTGTCGCTAGTGCACCCCTCTAGTTTGGATGGACGTGAACAGACCTTGGGGAATCAAATACAGTGCCGCACAGTGACGTTTCACTAAGTTTAAAGCAACTGGCAAGACACAAACGTTCTTTTGTTTCCTCAAAGGACGGAATAGCGCAGGGTTATTTTTCCCCCTCTAGGAAAGGACGCTGGCAGCATATATAGTGGGGGTCCCAGCTATTCCCATTTGTCATGAGATGGGAGAAGAAACAGGAAAATGGGGAAGACGTACACCCAAGGTCCTGACACGTTGCCTTTAGGAAGAGCTGAGCTGCCCTGGGAGTCAAGAGCTAAGCCAGCAATCCCAGGCATTTCCCAGCGCCCCGTTGCATGGCTGCTCCCATTCAGAGAAGAATCCCTTCGCTTTAAAGAGAGGGCTTCAAATGTGTCTAATTTAGTCTCCAAGGTGGGCACAGGAAATTGTGGATGAAGCAAGGCGAACTGTTGTCTGTGAAACTCATTTGCAGTTCTCCATAGTCTGCTGCCGTAATCTTTGTCCAAACCACCAATTTGAGGAATCAAATACTTATAGATTCTATGGAAAATACTTTAATATTTGGGTTTGGGTCTAAGAGCGGTACAAATTACTTCTTTCCTCATGAAAATCAGCTCGGTGCTATTAACAATAATGGGTTTTGTCTCTGAATCTGGGCTCTCTCAGTGAGCTGGTTTCATTTAGGAATATCTATGTTGCAAGCACTTGGAACGATTCTTCCTCGCACTCTCTTCCTCAGGCACATACTGCTATCTCCATATCTGTGTAAAAGCTTTAGAGTCCAAATATTTTTTATGTGTCCTGCAGGACAATTCTTATAGCAAGTGCTCTCTCCAATAAAAATGTTTTCAGGATTAGGCTATGAGACCGCTGTGTGTGTATGCTACAGGAAAAAACAAATCCATACTTGTAAACAGATAGACTTCCTACCCTCTTCTGAGCAAACACTACTTGTGACCCAAATTTACCCTCTTTCCTAGAAAAATCCTTGTTAGTTTAATATATTTTAAACATAGTGTAAATGTCAGTTTGCTTTCTCTGGGGCTTGAGTGTTCCAAGAGACTTTCCCAGCAAGATCCCATGGTGTCCCGCTTTTGAATTTCCTTTGCTTCGGAGAGGCAGAATAAACTCTTTTATACACCTGAGCTGAATCTCTTGGGCTCCACATATTTGACATCATGATGAGTTGGCAGAAGAGCTCTGCCTCTCTCTGCAGCCACTGGAATGTCACAAGATGTTAGAGTACCACACAGAAATAAAAGTGAGAAGTGAATCACTGCTTAGAAAGGGCGAAATATCTGTTTTTCAAAAGAAAATCTTTCTGCAGAATGCCTGCAAATTAATCTCTGTGAGTTCTGTGACTTGTCTTTCTCCAGTGTCTGCCTGAAATACAATAAAAACTACATCAAAGGCAGAGAGAAGGGCTGTGTCTCCTTCTACCGTATAATCTTCATGTTTGGCTGCTGCCCGGCTGCTTGGCAGCATGTGAACAATATCGCAACCTCTGTCACTCCCATTGCTGGGTCCGCGTGTGCGTCACACTCAGACACGCACCTGGCCAGGCGTGCACCGAGCGTGCACTCTGTCTGTCCCTCCGGTCACTCGGTCTGCCAGGGCGCGGGGAGGCATTAGTGCTGGGGGTGTTTTGGGGCAGCTTTGGGGTTTCTCTGCTGTTCGGAAGCAGAAGCAGGTCTCACTGTGGCAGAGCGTGGTGGCTGGGCTGGAGGAGGTCAATGAAAGCCAGTGCCAGCCTTCGGGACGTGTGTTTCAGGACTGCTGTCACAGCTCCTACATGGGGAGCCCTAAAAAGCTGCTTCCCCGGAAATTTCCTAGGATGTAGGGTGCATTTAGACTGCAAGAGCCTGCTGAGGAACAAGGTAAGCATGCCAATGCATGCCACTGAACGCACTGCTCTCGGCTTCAGCACGTTGGGGGTCAGCACCCAGCACAAATGCAGTAAGAGCTCTGGACTGGAAAACGCAGATGTGCTCTAATGGCTCTCTGTTTTGTTTTGAGGCTTAGCCTGTGTTTCTATGGAATATATAGGTCTGAAAAATGTTGGGTTTTTAACTTAGCTCGCTGGTGTCTCCTGCCCCCATTTCTAATAAAACAGGGGAGATGGAGCCAGTTTTGAGTTAATGCCTCTGGAACTCTGCAAGTCCCATCCTTCCTCCGCTGTTTTCTCCTTCCCAGCACCACCCTATCAGCTGCACTGTTCACAAATTGAAGCACAGGGTACAAACCTGGAGCGTGCAGGTGTCTGAGCTGCACTCGGCAGGGGCTCGGCCCCCAGGCTGCTCCTTGCTTGGACACAACACAATCCTACAGAGGAACTGCTCCTTGGAGGCATCCCTGACCTGGGAGGGAACCAGTCTATGGCTCAAACATCAGGGAACTTCCAACCAGGAGTGGAGATGGGACCCACATACATGGCAAGGTGGAAGGAGTTGCTTTTAATGATGGTTTTATTTCAGTAATCATTGAGCAAATAATGCAGCCACGCCTGAGCAGGGACTGGATGGGCAAGACGAGCAGGTCCCTTCTGCTGGAGTGCTAGCACAAATGAGTCAGCAGGTCAGAGAGATCAGTGTTTGGGTACTGGCATCTCACCTCCATGATCAGTTCAAGGAAGCTGCTCAGACAGGGCTGTTTGGAGTGACTCAGAAGCATGACAGACCTGGTACCCCACTGGGACACCACCAAGTTCACCCTTGCCCCCGTATTTCTGTGCAGTGCCACTGCGTCTTTTGGATACCAGCCACGCTCTGCACCAGTGGTGGCTGCATTTTACTGGTGGTCCCTCTGCATACGTGGTAAAGCTCTCTGGGTTATCCCTCTACAATCTTCAGTGTAATGCTGTAACGAGCAGGGAGAGTGGGGTGGGCCTTGACTGTTGTAAACCAGCAAACCTACAGCGAGGCCCATGAAAACGTGACCGTCGATACCAGCCAAGTCTGTGACCGTCGTGGTACGTTGCTTTGTTGAGGGATGGCTGTGGAGTACTGGAGACAATTTTGTGCAGCTCATAAGCAGAAAAGCCCTTTCTCTCTTCAGCCTTGCTCTTCTTCACCGTGGTTCCTTTCCGCTGCTCCTGAGAGGACCTTCATGTAGAGACCTAAATCATTCCTTTCCATGGGAAACAAATCCCTCAGCAGATCAGGTTCTGTCTTTTCATCTCTGTGGGCCATTGAGCCAAGAGAAGCCTGTGCATCCGAGCTGCTGTGGGGATAACTTTGGGATGTCGTGCATTTCTGGCACGCACTTTGGTGCTTACATGTCAGCAGAGCTCTCTAGAAAATCTGGCTTCATGTATGTATGTAGGTCTTGTGTGCTTTCCTCATTAATCATTAAGTCCATTCCAGTGGTAGCCAGGATCACAGCCTGGCCTTGTGAAATCTCAGGAGGAGATGGCAGTTCAGCCCCGTGCTCCGCTCTCTACTCGGCTGTGTAGCTGTCACTACGCTCCCTTGCAAGTCTTTGGCACCAGTGAAGCCCACAGCATTCACTGGACATGTCCTCTTTGATATAAAGAGGACGACTGCTCTAAAGCAGTCACCAATAGAAAAAAAACCCCATCCTTTCAGTTCTGTCGCCCTTCGAACGAGCCCTGTAGCTGCTTTGGATGTTCTGTCTCAATGGCTAACACCGAGCAGGGAGGAAAATAAACAAGCAAACAGGGCGACAAAAAAAAAAAATAAAGCCCTGGAAGGAAAAAAAAAAGCAACATGTCTAGAAGACAACTCAAGGGCAGCCAGTGATGGGCAAGAGAAATCCTGCCACTTCCAGTCATATCAGGGGAGAGGAAAGCCGTGCAGACACTGTGTTATCATCCTTAAATTACTCAGGTTAGGGAGAATTATGACAGCTGTGTTCGTAATGCATGTGAACATGAGCAAAGAGCTGATGAGGGCTCTGGCTTCTCCTGGCAAACGCATAGCGTGCTGGCTTTGGGCAGCAGCCGAGGCCGAGGAAGGTGTGGCTGCCGTCGGGACGGCGTTGTTCACCCCGTGCCGCAGCAACGCAGCCCTGGGCTGCAGGGTTTGTGTTACCGGCCTGAAGGACGAGTGGGAAGCGTGTGTGTCAGGCCACCGCCGGGACCCAGAGTGGTCTGCTCACCTTTTTGGGGAGCGCGGCAGGTGCGTGGCTCGAAAGCTTTCCGTATCGCTGTACTCTGTCGAGTGCTTGAACACCTCTCCCCCAGGTGAGATCCCTCCCTGTGACTGCAACAGCGTGCCTAGGAACATCACTCATTTCTCTGCGAATTAAGGGTCAGTTCCTTTTTTCAGGAGAGGCAAAAAGAATAAAATCCATTGTGATTCACTCCTGGGATGGTGAAAGTGAGCTGGGAAAGACATGAGCAACTACTTAATCCCCTTCCCATAGCTCCCAGGCAGATACCAGAGCTAGTAAGTGCTCCTGCAAAGAGCCTGGCCCCCAGGCTGGGACGGTGAGCAGAGGCGCCGGGCTCTGTCACACAGCCTGGCAGCAGCGGGAAGCGGCCGGGACACGTGCAAGGCATGTCTGGAGGAAAAGGAGACCCTGCGAGCTGGGAAAGGTGCGGGAGATGTGGGGGTGGCAGCATCCCACACCTGCGATTTACCCGGTAACTCAAACCACGGCTGCTGCTTACGCACAATGCGGAGTAGCTAGTGGCTCAGCAGCACTCGGTCCTGTCCGGACACGGTGGCAGGAGGAACCTTCTCCCTGAAGGGTTTCTGAATGAAGAGGAGAGATTTGCAGGGGGTGACCTGGCAGGGCAGAACGGAGGAGTCAGGAAAGAGGAGCGGGGACGAGGGGCACTTCATAGGTGGGCAACAGAAGGAAAAACCTGGGACGCAGAGGGGAGCGGAGAGAGGGAAAGATTCGCAGGACTCCGAGTGGGAAGCTTAAGCATCCAGCTGGTAACTGCTGTATGAGCCCCAGATCTGAGTTGTGCGGGGGGAGGAAAGCCTCCGCTATCACATGCAAACAATTTAGCTCGAGAAACATGGTTTTACTGCCTGCCGAGTGCTTTTCCAAATGGGACCTGGAGCTTTCACACACTTCTCTGCCTCTTCTGCATTCTCTTATTCCGCAGAGGCAAAAGGATTTTTATCTTCATCCAGCATTAAAAAAAAAATCCATAAAACCAGCTGCCTTAAAAAATAAAGCCCCTTTCCTAGTCTATGCTAATAATTTACTATTATTCCAGGTTTTATTACAAGCTCTTTCAAGGGCTGCCCAGAGCCCCATCCGTAAATAGCACATAACTCAGGCCATGAGGATTTCCTCCCCGGTGGGACTTTTAATGTCTAAACCAGAGGTGTCAAACAAGCAGCTCAAAGACCCGTTGTGGCCCTGGAGAGTTCTACATCTGGACTATATCTCAGTGCTTAACACATTAGCTTTTGCCCCAAGCAGCTCCGGATTTCCCTCGTCAGTTTGCACTGAACCCGAGTTAGATTTGATTTAAGAGGCTAAGCATTGAAAGGAAAAGAAAAGGTACCTGCTTAAACATTCAAAGTGTTGCCCTGAAGGCTCCCGGGGTTTTGGAGCAGGGTGCAGGCACACATCGCCCCTGAAGCAATATTGCACTTGGACTTGCTTGGAAGGAAGGGCTCCCCGTGCCAGGTGCCGGTCCCACGCACCGTCCCTTCTCTCTGGTTATTGTTGCATCTACGCGCAACCTGCAGGCTCGTGGCTGTGCGCCCTTGAGAGCTGCGGCTGCCCCCAAAATCCGATTTTTGGCACAGGCAGCACCGCGGGCACCAGCGGTGTGGGCAGAGAGCAGGCAGAGCAGGCAGAGAAGCGGTGGCCCCTGTGTCCTGGCACGGGAAAGGGAGCACTAGCGGCTCTGTGTCCTCCTTTTGGCGTGCAGGAGGTGGAGTGTGGCCTCAGAGGGGGAACTTGGGAGACTCGGACTCTCTTCCTGCCTCTTCCATTACCTTCGTGGGTGGCACTAAGTCGTTTCCTTTTCTGCTTTCTCTCTTGCTCGGTCTCTGCCTATTCTGACGGCTGGGACTGTCCCCTTCATCTGTCCACATGCTGTCCAGCACAGCAAGACTCTGATCTCAGCTGGGCTGTTGGTGTAAGCCAGTAAAACGCTGAAGTGCCGCTTGCATGCAGAGAGATGGAGACTGTGCTGCATCCCTCCTCCTCCTGCTGCAGAAATCCCTGTCGCTAATAATAACAGCTATTTTAACGTTTTGGGACTAATACTTTTCCGTGGCTTGGTTAGAGCAGTCTTTAGCTTGCTGATTCCAGTCCCAAACTGGGCAACTGGTCTGGAGTGTCGATGAGAAGGGCGTTGGGGGTAGGTGATTGGGGTGCCACAGCTCAGGGCCCAGCCCAACGTGGATGCTCAGCCCTGGGATTTGTCCCATGCCGAGTCCTTTGGAATGCAAAGATCAGGCTTAGGGGAGAAAAAAGAAACTCCATTTCTGTGTTGTTTTTTTCTGTCCTAACTCTTCGTGATGCGTTAAATCCTGAGCCCATCTGTGGCCTGAACCTGCCTGAAGTACAGTATTTCACGAGACCACGACAGTGGCATTGTACGGTGTCGGGTTAGAGGATGGGCATTTGGTCGTAGCAGCCTGACTTCCCGCAGCCCTTGCAGAAGGAGGCTCAGGTGCTCAGCACCAGCCAGGATCTGGCTCATCCCTTGGGGAGAGCACTGCCCAGCTTCACTGCAGCACGGTCCTGTGTTCACTGCAGCACGGTCCTGGTTTCACCAGCCGGCAGGTGCAGATGGATTTACCGGCCACAGAGGGAGAGTGCCCAGCCATCCCACACGCCCCGAGGACGCCCGGTGCCTTTTTCTCTCTTCCGTTCGAGGCTTACGTTTCAGCGCTCGCAGAGACGCAGGTGTGCTGGGGAAGCCAGCCCAGACAACCTGTCCCGTGCTCCTTCCGCACAGCACCTGCTGCATTTCTAGAGCGTTTCTGCCCCAGATGCCTCCACGTGAGGTCCGGGTGGATCCTGTTAAGCTACCCGGCAGAAAGGGCACACGGCTGCCAGCGCCGGGTCTGCAGGCTCTCGAGCGATTCTCTGCTGCCTTTTCTCCCTGGACGCCCACTCCCTTCCCCCTGCCCCCCCCTTCCCCGTTCTCCTTCTCGTCTGCCTGCAGCAGGTTGATAGGCGAAACCTGCTGCTCCCGTGTAAGTGTTGTAATGACATTAACAATCTGCCACCGGCAAGTTTCCAGCGTGAGGCGAGCAGCCTCTGCTCCGAGCGTGCAATCTTGGCAGGCTGACACTTTCCCATGCCTTCTGCCCTCTGTCAGCGGGGAGGTGGGCCACTCCCAGCCTGACAGCCCCGACAGGATACCTTCACAATGACTGAAATAATAGACCTAGCGATGGGAAAATGAGGCCAAGAGAACCCAAGGGTGAATTACAAGATGAATAACTTCCCTGAAGCCACGTCCCAGAGCATGCCTCGGCCTGCCGTTGATTCACCAGCTGACTTCCCCTCCTTCGCCTTGCTCCACCGCCCTCTGCTCCCCTCCTGGGAGACAGACCTGTCTGGATTCCGTCACTCGCCTAAAATAACCGCGAGGGTTCAGAGAGGAGAGGAAAGGCAGCAGAGAGGACAGGCGCAGAAAAGTGTAGAGCAAGCCCTGCGGAGCGTCAGCCCTGCGTGCTTGAAGAGATGCACTCGCTGGGTGGGACTTTGAGAAGTGGCAAGCAGGTGAGGATTAGCAATTGGGCTACTGCCAGCAAAAATCGCAGAAGTTGCTTTAGTTGGCTGTGCACGTCCATCCTTTCTGGCCTTACGCTCCCTGCTTTAACCTGAAGCTTGGGGTGGAGTTCCTGAGCTGCCTTTGCTCAGGTACCAGCTCTGGTGCCACAAAGAAGCGGTAGCTGCTGTTGCTCTAGAGAATTACGTGCTCTCCAAATTGGGAACCCCCGGCCAGGCAGCTGGCCCCAGACAGTGAAGTCAGAGCTACTGACAGAGGTGCGGGTGCTAAGAAGCGGGGCGAAGAGGGCGGCACTACACCAAATGCAAAAGTAAAGGTCCCCTGCCCTCCGCGGTGGAGAGAGATGGCTGCTTCGGTTTTCTAGGAAGCAGCCAGTCCTGGGGCTAAGCAGTGAGATTAGGAGACAGCTCATTATCGGGTGACTGACGCGAGGAACCCTGCGTATTGCAGCAGCCTGCAGTGTCAGCACAGGACTGTCTTACGACCACGCTGGGCAGGTGCTAGTCCGCCTGCCACCTACAGCGCTTGGACTTTCCATCAGGATCCTATTAGCAACTGCGATGAAACAGCCCGAACAGAAAGCAATGAGCTTAATGTTCCCCAACAGGTAATCAAAGTAATGCCAGTACAGCCTTATGGCAAGGTGCTCTGCCAACGATACCTTAAAACTCGCTTGCTTTTTGCCCTGGGTTTTAAAATGCACAAGGGCTATGTCCAGTTGGAGATGAGTCCTGTTTCTCTTCACATTCCATATTCTGCAATTCGTATACACGTCAATCAAAACTGTTGTTAGCCATAGCTGTCACGTCAAGTCCACGTCTAACAACACGAGTGATTGACAGCAAAGTTTGTTATCTGTGAATGTGTCATCCCATCCAGCACCCAGTGCTGGAGTGCTGCCTGACAGGTCATCACTGGGAGACTTCCATCATCCATATATTATGAGATGGTTCGAACAAATCATTTTTCAGCTAGTCTCAGACACACGCGTTCTTCTGCATCCCTGTTAAGCTGAGATATAGGATTTGACAGTGGAAGGGGGCGGAGGCCGATGGACCTTGGTCAGACAAATCCTGGAGGGTCAGCAAATAAAAACAGGCTATATCAATTTCTGTCCTAACTCTTCTGAAGGAATTTGAGAATTTGAGGCAGCAGGTTCGCAAAGAAACAGAGTATGGGAAGAAAATCACTGCAGAGGAGCAGAGCTCTGAAGGCCTTTTGTTAGATCCCAAGATACAGTGGCTTTGCAAATTTTTACATGGACTGTGAGAGCTCTCAAAGAACTCTCTCATTTCGTTTCTTGCTTGCTTATGTTCCATAAGAACCAGCCCAAATCCTCCTTTGCAAAGAACCGTGTGGAAAAAGGAAGCGATAAGTAGAGAGTGACCCATGCTTGTCAGCCAAAAGAAAGTCGGGATGAGTTCTGAATGGAAGTTTGTGTTACCACTTAATTGATTTCATATACTGGTTCCCTGGCCATAGAAATCAGTGGAATGGAAAGACTCCAGTTAATCTTGATAAACTTTGAGTCGGGCCTTCAGTGCAATGTGATCCCAAAGAGGTGCATGTTTCAGGACCCGACAAACGCTAGCAGGGCAGTTCACCTCTGAGAGCAGCTGCATGCAAAACAGGGCGAGAACTTGGGAATGAATCACAAGTCAATGTCCACAGTTGAAGTTTCAAGCGATATGAAAATACAGTGACTTGTTAAATGTATTGTTTTAAGCTTATTTTTCTTTTTCATCCTATAAATATTATTTCATGTGAATGCTTTAATGCTGAGATCTTAGACAAAAAGATTGTTTCCAAAACAATATTTTTTGCATTTCTTTTCTACCCGAGGAGCTTTGAAAATCTCTGTGTTCAGACTTGGAATTAAAATTATATCTAAATGGTGGTAGAAAAGCTTCATGTCCTCTGGGTTAGAAATTATGTCCTCCAAGGAAGCACAGCCACTAGCAAATTCATGGCCTGGAGTCAGTCAGGAAGAGTTTGATCTCAAGTCCCCTGCAAACTTTTCTATCCTTTTTATAGCACTAGCAAATCTGGGCTGGATCCTGATTCTTGCTAAGGCCAGTGGAATTTTTGCACTAATATCTATCAGCCTCTTGCCCAGTACCTGGAAGGTGTCTCTGTCTGCATCCCTGCTTGGATACTACGGAGAAGTGATACCTATATCTGGACTTTTTTGTGACCCCGGGAACAGGATTGGTCCGTGGAGATACCTCTGGAAGCCAAGCATACATTAGGTTATGAACATAGAGGTCAGCTTATAACACTGTGTATCAAAGAGATATTAAAGACAAATCATAAAAATAGCTTCCTTCATCCCCCACAACCCTCATGTTTTGATTTCCTGGTGAAGAGACCAAAAGGTTTATTTGGACTGTAATTAGTGAGGTTTATACTCACAACTCACTCATAACAACTTCATTTGGCTCAGGAGAAGTTTAAACCCAGCAAATGCAGAATTAAATCCACAACTGGCTTTATAATTCTTCGTTTAAAAATAACATTCACAAACACTTCGATCTGCTACATTTTGGAAGCTACCAAATTTGGATACATGGATTTCCAGTGAGGTGGAGGGGAGGAAAAAGGTATCTGACACTTTTCCAAACACTCGAGTCAAACACCACTGAACACTGAACAAGGGTGAGTTTTTAGAAAATGCCATGTGCATTGGTATACCTATTAGATACATAAATCCAGATGGATGGGTAGCTAGCTAGGTAAATAGATGAACAGACAGATAAAGAGCTAGGCAAGGGCTGGGACAGAAGTGCAAAGGAGCCAAAGTCGGAAATTCATCTCATTCCATGCACTTTCCTTGCTCTCGGGGCTCTGGGCCGTTCATTCAGAAAGCCATCGGTACGGCAGCCTTGTGCCGGACACCTACCCGTTAGCTGGCCGTAACCTACCTGTCGGTGCCAGACCTGCCGCGAGCGGAGCTGCGCCGTCTCCCCTGGCGCTGAGGAGCGCGGTGTTCTGTGCACGGCACGCCGCGCCTAACGTGCGCAGGGCTGCTAAAACCAGGCGGGGTGTGAGATCCCTCTGCCCGTGCCACAGAAGCGCTCGCTCAGTCTGTGCCTTTTAAATTGCTGCAAGTGGTGCAGGAGCACGACAAGGCAGGCGGTCGCTAATCCGCAGTAATTTCAGCCTGGCAGAGATCCCTCGTCACCTTTCTAGAGAAGCCGTTTGCATGTTCTTGCGAAGCAAAGCAGACACCTCTGGCAATGCACGTGTGGTCCCCGTCTCGGAGCAGGGGGGCACCTGATTGCTGTATCGATTGCAGCCACCAGGCTGCAAGCCTTACGCATTCTCTGCAAATTAAAATAGCATTGCAGAGAGACATTCCCCCGGGACACGAAAATGGAGGAGTAGCCTTCCTTTGCAGAAGGTGAGGCATCCACCCGTTCTTCAGCAGCTTCTTTTTTTCATGAAGGGCTCCTTATGGCTCGGGGGACCGGGGACCTGATGCTGACAGGACTTAGTTCCCACTGAAAGCAAAGGGTCGGTCTGTAACACACCCGCTGGCTGGATGCATTTTGCTTGGCACCTCTTCCACGGACTAACCACCGCGAGAGGACTACTGTAGACATTGGTGCCTTCTGCTTCTGAGGAGGTGAAGTAATTGCCCGAGGGCGCAGGGAGTAACCAGGGACTGGGCAGTTGAGCCCCTGTGCCTTCTGCAAAGAGGAAGCTGTGTGGAAAACTAACAGCGAGGGATATCTCTCCTGTGAAGTCTTCTGCAGGGAAAGGTACCTCAAACCCTGGCCCAACCAACGGTCTGAACTCTCACCCTGCTGTGCTTCAGAGCAGTGGGACTCTGCACTTGAGAGCTTTGCTCTTAATGACAAATCGGCCGATGTGGGAAATCACTTCTCCAGCAGCAGGGCGTAACGTCTCTCCAACCGGCCCTCTGAGATTTCATGGCAAAAGCTGCTGAAACCTTAGAGCTCAGAGAGAATCCCACAGTCTTGAGAGCATTTAGGATAAAAGTTAAGGAACAAGAGCTCAATTTATCTTGAGCAGAATCTGCCTTCAAAGCCACAATCTGTAATTCAGTAAGACTGGATCCTTTCCACCACGTAGCCTCCACGCGAACCGTTAGACACAAAAAAGCGAGCTGCCAGTTTCACCGCTGAAAGCAGAGTTATCCATCCCAAGACAGACGCTGATCTGGACCTTTTCAGAAAACTTGCGTCACACCTAGGATGGGACTAATGTCACTGATATCTGACCTTAGACCAGACCAACTCCAAACAGCAATCCACACCTAGAAAACTGGATTCACGCCCCCATCGCTATTGGAGTGATCCAGCTCCCATTTCGTACGTTTTCAGTGAAGTAGCCAGAGGGACCTCAGCAGTGTGTAGCACCTTGGTTTTTGGGGAACAAATCTGCTGGAATGTGTCTGTAATACATGAGCTAGCTTTAGTCTATTAGCTTGGACGTAAACAGTAAAGCCACAACAGCCCGGGTTTCAACCACGGAATACGCAGCCAGGATCCTGGACTCGCTGCACTACTGCTAGTCAGAGTAAAGCTCTACTTGCTGCGCTACTGCTAGCCAGAGTAAAGCTTTACTCACTGCGCTACTGCTAGTCAGAGTAAAGCTCTACTTGCTGCACTACTGCTAGTCAGAGTAAAGCTCTGCTCGCTGCGCTACTGCTAGTCAGAGTAAAGCTCTACTCGCTGCACTACTGCTAGTCAGAGTAAAGCTCTACTTGCTGCACTACTGCTAGTCAGGGTATCCACGCAGGACACCCCCCCACCTCCTGAGAGCAGCGCAGAGATTTCAGCCGTGCCCCGTGTCCTAGCTCTGCATAGGGACGCACGCACAAGTTACCAGCACGGGTGTGAATTCACAGTGCGCTGCTGCTGCAGACGACGCAGCGCGCGCTCTCACACCGCGGAGCACCCAGGGTGGGTTTCGTTGACGGCACTGGGATACTGCAGGTCAGCAGCACAGACGGGACCCGGGGAGCAGCTGCCGTGCTGCTGTTTGCTTGCAGGCGATAGCCCGTTTTGTGTCCACACCAGAGCTGCGTGATGCATTAAGCAGCGCTTTGTTTTCCCCTCCGGACTGAGCCACTTGAAGTCCTACCCTCAAAGGCCACATATAGAGAAAGAAATTATGGAAACAAATCTTTCTACTTGTGTATTTTCTGGGCTGCCTATTTTTAATTAAGTACCCTCCTTGCTTGCAGGACGCAAGCAAGATCCATAGCCGTGGGACTGAGTCACACTCCTCTGAGAGCAAACCTCCATTTGCAGCAAAGTTACACTACCTTGCCTTACACTAACACATGCTGTCAGCTATTTTAACAGTAGGAAGCGAATGGCGATGGGAAAGGAGAAAAATCTTCTAAAGGATGTCGCTGTGCCTCTTGTTAGTGGGCTGACCTTGTGTTTCCAGAATCACATGTGTGCAAGGGGCACAGACAGCTTCAGTTCTCCTCTAGCCAGGGGCCAGGGCACTTCAAGACTTGTAAACGCGCTGGTGCTGAAGGAGAGTCCACTGTGGCAGGAGGGAGAAAGACAGCGAGGTCTCTAGCACAGGTCACATCATTGGTAGGTGAAACAATCACCAGCCAGGATCGTTTCTAACAACAGCTCGCTCTTTCCGATCAAGTCGAGTTGCTCCAAGGCAGTTGAATTTACCCTCCTCGCTGCCAGGTCACTGCACTTTGGTCCCCACTAAAAATAACCAGGCAATAGATGTGTCTTAGTCTATTTGAATCTTAAATAGCAGTTTGTGTCATCTCATAGCTTTTGCGTACAGTTCTGTGCTGTCGTCTTTCCAAAGTTGTTACGCGAAGAAAGCACTGAAGCTTTTGATGGTCAGCAGTGATGGAAAGATAATTCCCATTTGGACTTAGAGTGGGAAAAGCTGTTCGCAAAGCAAGATAGGCTAAAAAAATTACTTGCTGACTATGGCCATTCTTCCCATCCTCTCTAATTTCTTTGGGTGTCAGTGCCTCGCAGAGCAGGGTCCCATTCCTTGACTGGAGGTTTAAGCTGATGCTAACACACCACATGGAGATAACAGCAGCAATAACACACGTCACTGCCTTTGCTATTAGCGTCTGGATTTGTCCCACCATCTCACTGCTTCACCTCTTGCCCCAGGATCTCGGATGCAGAGGAACTGGAAGATACAAGAGGGGACCCTACAGAACCCAAACAGCTCAGCCCCCGGCACAGCCTTCCTCGCATCATACGTGACATCAGCGCGGAACCCAGTAACAGCAGGCGCCATGCTCGGAGCAGTGAGGGGAGGAGGTTAGAGGGGAAATGGAAGGGGAATAGCAAGGATGCAAAATGCCCATATTCTGACTAGATCTGGGTGGGTCACTACGGCTTACGCTGGTCCTCTCGTGAAAAATACCGTGATAAAGATACACAGTGGGTCAGGACTTTATTTTATGATTCACAAAGAAAAGGTGGAACTTTGGTATCATTTTTGTCTTGCAAGGGAACGGGTTCTAAACTCAATTATATCAACCGCAAGATCAGAATCTGACCCACCCTCTCCAAACTAATGCTCCTGTGTCTTCCCGGAGAAAATCTGTGCTCTAGCAAATGCCCCTTTGTAAGCAGAGCACTTCGTACTTGTTTTATCTTCTCCAGATTTTGGGGGGGGGGGGGGGGGGGGGAGAACAAAATCTCTAGACATGTAAACAGCCGTAATGAGAAAACTATAAACCAAGATCTGCCTGCTTTCAGAAACAGAGTTAAATATAGCTTCTAAATGCTGCTAATTGATTTTAGATGTCTGGGGAATGCTTTTGCCTTTACACCATCCCACCCACGCTGCTCAGCGGTTCCTCACCTGCCCCCGTTGCTCCGTAAGGCACGGGGAATCGGCAGCAGAGCCTCTGCACCCAGGATCTGGCAGCTGGTTTAGCACCCAAACGCTGTCAGAAAAACACGGGCTGCTCAGAGACCCTGACTTAGGCCTTTGTTACACCTCTGTGGCTTCTCCTGCCTTCTTTCCATCTGCTGCAGTCTATTTTTATGTTTTGGCCTTGAAATCTCTCTCTTCTTTGAGAACAAGTCTGTTTACAAATATTTGCCTCAGAAAAGTTCTGCTGTTCAAACAGGCAGAAAGAAAAACCGCTCCTCGCCGCATGGACAACGTATACATCCAGATGTGCACGAGCTTGCAAGCGGCCAGAAAGACCTGGTTTGTGAAAGACAGGATGGCTCGCCCCCGAGCTGTCTGCTAACAAATCAGAAAATAAAAAGGAGCGCAAAGGCAGAGGTGAGTTGTCTGCTCTGGGATGCAGTAAGGAACAAACTGGGGACGCATGGGCAATTTTTTAACTGTGCAAGAAGCAGGAACAACAGGGAAGTTATTGGTAGAAAATTACTGTAGAATATAGTCCTGCGTACTCACTCCATAGACATTTCTGTGCTGTCTCTGACGTGAGGCAGGTTACTTAAAAGGATGTACAGGAACCTTCTCCAGTTGAAACACTCGTGGAGGAGCCAGGAGTTCTGCCACGTCCCACCCAGGCTCTGGCCAGCCCGGTGGGGTGGTCCCACCTCGCCAAGAGGCGTCTCCAGTGACGGAGGAGCCCCGCGGGATTGGACTTGCTGAAAACTAAAGCTGAAAATAGACTATCAAGGCTTTAAAAACTTACACTAAGGACTGGTACCTTATCAAGGACTGACAGTTTTTATGTTGCTGTTCAGTTTAAGGTGCCTTAACGAGGTTGATTTTTAAAGAGCAAACTTCAGCAGTTCTTGAAGATCAGACTTCCTTAAAGCCCAGCTTGCTTTTGCAGAGCCTGGCTGTGACTGATAAAGATCCACATCTCATAGGAGTCTGCCATCTACACTACACTTGGTGGCTGGTGTCTTGAACTTTACAGTGAATGGGAAAGGGTTGGGTTTTGGGGAACACCCCCACACCAGCCAGCATTCACAGGATCTGGGGGGTTCCTTAATTCCTTATGCAGCTCTCCCTAAAGATGTGAGGTACATATATTGCACTTCTAATCCTTCCACCGAAACGATAAACATCTTGCTATAGAGCGAAATGGAGATACTGGCCTCACGTCATCTGATGGAATAAAGAAAGAGGAACAATTACATTATTTTCAATCAATGCATTCAGATGTAAGACACATCCTTCTGCTTACGAGGACTGAAGTAGGAATGGAAGAAGTCCACAGAAGTGTACGTGCTAATTGGATATGCTAACTTCTGGCCGATGGGTTATACAATGGACAAGCTTTCAGTGCTTTTAATGCGTGTGGGATCTGGCTTGTCTGTTGCGTAAGAGCTGTTCTGTAGCCATACAGGAGTGATTTATCTCTGGGTAATATGATGGGCTCTTGAATTGCAATGAAAAACCCTTTCTTTAACAATAGTTCGGGGTAACCTTATAATAACCTCCTCCACCTTCCCCAGAGAAATGCTTCAGTCAGATAAAGGAATTTGTTATCCGCACAGAAACATCTGCCCCCTTCCTCTGAAAGGGCCGACTTAGAGTGACAGTTACCCTTTCCGCACCGTTCTGCATCGCTTTTTAAAACAACAGCAATATCAAGCTTGGACGGAGGTTTGTTTTGTTCTGTTTTGTTTTTTTTTAACCTACCAATTTTGGTTGCGGAAGGATCACCTGAGCTGGATTTGCAGAGTTGGGTTTTATTTCATAATGATGGATGTGCTGGTTAAATGTAATGGAAGAGGCAAGATAGCAGAGCAGAAATTTGGCGCCAACTGCCTTGCTTTGAAAGAGCCTGCATTCCAGCCTGCCTAAGAGGGGCTAAATGGAAAGATCTGATTAAGCGTCTCAGTGTTGTGACCCTGACCTCAAAAAACACGCCGATTCTCTGGAGGAACTTCATTTCAATTAATCAACTTAACAGCCTGAGTAAATCTGGCTGCATCCATTGAGCCAGAGGGACCGCTCCCTCTCCTCGGAGGGTCTCTGGGACGCACGACCCAAAAGCACGAGGCGGTGTGTGCCGGCCTGCCTGCCTTGGCCGCCCCGGCTCGAGGGGGTCGGGGATGATGCCCCCATCTCCCTCTCCCTGACCAGCTGTGGAATAACAAGGAGATGACCCCGGAGCCCCCCCACCCCTCCGTAACACCACCGTGCCCCTCACGCAGCCCGTGGCCGCCTTCCAGCGCGGCTGCTGCTGGGCCAGGATGGACGGGACGGGATGGGGGGGCAAGACCCCACGGGGAAAGGGAGGGGTGGGCAGCTCCCACCCCTGCACCCCGTGGGTCTTGGACCCCCCCCCCGGCTTCTCCTGCGCTGCACCCGTGCCTGGCCTGCCTGGTGCTGCGTGCTGCATCGTTCCCTCCCGGGCAGGGAAGGGGAACAGAGAAGCAGCAGCGAAGGAGATGTAGCTCTAGTCGGAGGAGGCGGAGGGTGAGGAAACAGCTGTGTGAGGCAGGGAGCGGAGCGCAGGCAGGAGGATAACCCCCAAAAATTTCCTCTCTGGGACATTTGCAAGCGGAAGAATGCAAAGGCACCAGGGCAGGAGACGGGAAGAGGAAAAGACTTCAGCCGGAGCCTCGGATGCTTTTCCCAGGTGGTTCTTTGCCGGCTGGTGAACTGGGCCAGCCCAGAAGCTGCAAGGGGCTTCGCTTCTTGCCTGGGGCCTTGCAGGAGAGTCCCTTTCCTTGCACCCAACAGCACTTCTTGGGGGGATGCCTGTCGGGGCCGCAGTGCTATGGAGATACAGCTGGACTAGCGCTGAACACGTCACTGGGCTTTCCGGCTGGCAGTAAATTCCCTGCTCTGGTTAGTCTTCTGCCGGCTCTGGAAACGGGTAGTTAACAGCTATCCCCGTACCTTCTCCCTTGGAACAAGGTAGAGCTGTTGCAGTTACGTTCAGATGAAGGAAGCATCACAGGCGAGCTGGGTTTCGCTGCTGTCTCCCTCCCACCTCGCCTTGCTCCACCGCACCCAGGTCATGCCATTACACCCATGGACTTCTGGCCGCCGGCACTCTGCCTAACCATTATCGCTTTGGCGCTGTGTCCATCCCTTTGGACTTTTACCTTTCAGCAGCGGCATACTTTGCTCTTTTACTGCACCTTTAAAGGGATAAGACCAAATTTAGCACAATCTTGAAAAGTAGCTGTATAGAAAGCCTCGAAGGAGCGTGGCAGGCACCCAGTTGTAGAGGAATACCTGGCAGAGCAGTTGCAGAAGTACAAGGTCTGGGTACAACCAGTGATTGAACCCGAGTCGTACATCTTCTGAAGTGGTCTGGAGTTAAGGGCAAAAACATCCCCGGCTGCAGAAGGATTCTGAGCTTCTGGCACGCAAGTTTGTTGGTGCCGTGCATTTCATGTCCAGCTTCCGTACCACCGGACCGAGGCACAGAGAAGTCTACGACTTGCCTGAGGCCAAAAAAAGAGGCGGCGGCAGTGCTGGACATGAAAGTAGGGTGCTGCCCACTGGGGCTCTGCTCCCTCACCGCAGTGTTTCGCTGGAGGCTGAAATGGCAGCGATACCCTTACGCGCTTGCATCTCAGGGTCTCACTTAAGAGGCAGAGCAGTGACTGACTGCTCCTCTCACGCTGGGAGAGGAGCGTCCCAGAGGAACGCCACGGCGTGTGTCGTGTTTGCACTGCTGCAATCATTCAAAACCCACTCAGAAAAGAGGTTTGGTTTTGTTTTTTTTTTTGGTTTTCTTTTTCTGTGCCTGAACTCGGCAGTGTAGCGCTTGGCAGTTGCACTTTTGGGCTGGGTACCTCGTCAATAAAAGAAATTTGCTGAATCTAGGGGCGATCTGGAGGGGACCGGGCGGTGAGGGACAAGTCCAGAGACATGGTGCTGCCCCAGGGAGGTATACAGTTACACGCAGGCGACAGGCAGGCTTTCATCTGCTCTTCCAAGCCTTCTTCAGACAGAAGAGGAGGGGTAGTAACTGGCTGTGGGGGATTGAAGAGAATTGCTGTAACGTGATTTTATGTCTGTGATTGCATAACAAAACCTCCTGGGACCCTCCTGATTCAAATGGATACCTAGTTCTGGTTGTGCGATGGAGGACTTTCAGCACTGATCGATCGCCCATGCTTTGCTGCAGAGGGATTGCTGGACTGGATCGGTACCAGGCTCCAAGCAGCCTGCACTCCTGTATCTAACCTTGGCCGAAATCTCATGAAGGTGTAAGAAAGCCTTCAGCAGCAGATAATCTGCTTTATACACCCGCCAACACGCACATACACAATGCCTTGTTCTCGCAGAAGCTGCAACCTGATTGCTAATAGATCTAGACCTTGAAAGATGAAATTGCATTTCCATTCTAAAAAAAAAAAAAAAAAAATCCCTGGGCCTGTTTAATTAATTGGATGTTCTGCAAACATCAAGTCATTCTCTGAACTGTGAAATGCTGCCGGTCCCACCGTGACCCAACCGCCAGGAAAAACCTTAGGTCTCGGGAAGTTTGGGGGGGGGCAGGAGAATCAGCTTGGCCTGTGGGGATCCCACAGACTGGAGAATGGAGGAAGCCCAGCCAAGCTGGGTTATGCCTCTGGACATGGCTTTGGGATGCACGCATGTCATCTGTTGGCTTCGCTCTCCAAGATTACACGATAGCCCCACCTCATAAATTTGGAGCAAAGCACACAAAGCTTTCCCTTCCATACTGTGCATTCGCTTTTAATGGTCTTTCTCCACACCACGGCCTTATTAATTGGTGACAATTGGAAGTGGTTAATTCTGTGTGTGTGAGGCTGCAATTGCTTCCACTTGGCCAGGATTCAAGTGCTGGGGGTGAGTCAGAATGGGTGGCAAAACTGTCTTTTCCTCAGTTCCCTTGCTTACTGGAAAAAAAGCAGCCACAACCCCGAGTTATTCTCTTTTATGAGGTAGGCATTGTGAGGCCAGGCAATTGAATTTACAACAGCATTGAGTATCAGAGTCTATCTGGCCCTGTCAATGAGAGTGGCGAGAAAAAAAAAGACACACATTAACCCTCAGCTCCGAGTTCCCAGGCGTTTCAATAGGGTTCCCAACTTCCCAAAGAGCCCGCTGCATACTCGATGAGACCCTTTATACCTTCTAATTACCCTCCTCACAATAGGGACAGACTCTCTTGCCTCCTTTGTAGGCAAGATAGTAACTTTTGCGCACACCGCTCCCCCTCCTTGCAGTCCCTACGGCAAGGTGGTAAGGAGCGAAATCCAAAGAGCAGCGTGATCGCAAGAGCGCGGGCAGCGTGCGGCTCCTCAGGTTCCAGGAGCAGATTATTTATTTTTTTAGGAACCTGTTGCTTCTTGCAGAGCTCTTGGGAAGACATTTACCAGTGCCAGACACCCCCCCATCACCTTCCCCCCAAGTATTTTTCACACGAATCCCTTCCAACAGCCATCGTTAAGGCTGTAAAGTTCACTCTTGCTTTTTTTGAGGGGGTTGCACGGGGAGGATGAGCTTGTTCCTGCCCACTCTCACCCAACAAAATGAAAGGGAGGGGGGGGAAAAAAAAAGTTAAATCTATTTCAAAGAGTTTATTTATTTAAACACCTGCAATATTTTTTTTTTTTCCTTTTTTGGAAGTCTTCAACACAGGCACACACACACACAGACAAACTTGATACAAACAACTTTGGCATTATACTTTTGAATATTTGTTACAAAACTATTTCTCATTTATTTTTTTTTTAAAAAAGTATCTCAAATAAAGGCATTTTAAAGGAGTAAAAATACAAGTCGAGATCCCAACCTCTGAAAATAATAAATAGCACGTTCATAGTAAAGTCTTTTTTTTTTTCCTTTCTGTTTAAATCTGCTTAAAAAACCCAAACATAACAGGGCTCCATACAACGGAGCCAACAGAAGAGTTTTTTTTTGGGGGGGAGGAGGAAAGCGTTTTAGGCAAGTCACCAAGGCCTCCACACCGATTCACTCCGCTCTCCGATGGGACTTCCCGCCTGGGACGCTGGAACAATGCTGCCCCCAAATGATGTCAACCCCTGCACCGGGGATGCCGATGGGGTGGCAGCCGCGTTCCCCGAGCCGCTGCCTGCGGACACCGGGACGTTGGCGTTGGCATACAGGGGAATAACCGGTCCGGAGCTGGGAGGAAAGGCCGGGTTCGGGATGAGAAAAGCAAACTGGCCGTCGGTAGCAGGGACGAGCTGGAAGCCCCCGTAGACCTTGGGGGACAGGGCTTCAGCGGGGTTCAGCTTGCAGGGCACGGGCACGGCTCCGGCTGCTGCGGGGGGCAGCTGGACGTGCAGAGGCTGCTGTGCCAGATGTGCGGGCTGGCCGGACGGCGGTGGCGGCGGCGGCGGGTAGTTCATGGCCACGATCTGGCCCAGGCAAGCCGAGAGGTGACTGAGGAGGCGTGTGCGCACGTCGGTGTTCACCCCTTCGCAGGTGGACAGGAACCGCGTCACCTCGTTCATGCACTCGTTGAATCCAGCCCGGTACTTGCCGAGGACGGTGGGGTCGGCGCTGAGCGCGGCTGGAGGGGGATGCAGGTGAGCGTCGCGGCGGGTCAGGAGCCCGGTCCCCGGTCCCTTGTCCCCAAGCCCCGGTCCGGAGCTCGCCCACTCCCCCCCGCCGCCCCCCCCCCCTCCCCTCCCCGGTCGGGCAGCGCGCGCTTACCCGTCATCTGCGCCCGCTGCAGGTTTCGCAAGTGCTTGACGGTCATCTCCAGGATGTCCGCCTTCTCCAGCTTGGAGTGCCGGGAGCTCTGCGGAGGGAGAGCGGCGCCGTCAGGGCTGCCCGCGGCCGGCCGGCCCCCGCAGCCCCCCGCAACCCCTCGCCCCACTTACGTCCTTCTTCAGCGCGTCCAGGATGAGGGTCTTCAGCTGCCCCAGGCTCTCGTTGATCCGCGCCCGGCGCCGTTTCTCCATGATGGGCTTGGAGGACTGCGGGCAGAGCGGAGGCGGTGAGTCTCCCCCCCAGCGGCCGGCCCGGTCCCGCCCGGTCCCCCACCCCGACCCCGACACCGACCTCAGCACGGCCGCGGGCTCGCCGCCATCCAGCGCCTCCGCCACCGTTGCTGCGCCCCGACCGGCACCCGCCATTTACCTTCCGGTGCTCGCTGGCGCTCCGCGGCTTGTCCGGCGTGTGGCTGGCGCTGGCCGGCGCCCCCGCGATGGGCGAGGCGGTCGGTTTCTCCATGCCCGTATCGGCGGGCATGGCGCGGCGGCGGGCGGGCGGGCGCGTGCGGCGGCGGGCGCGGGGCGCGTGCGGCGGCTGCGGCGCGGCGGGGCCGGCAGTACCGGCGGACGGCGCCCCCCCGCCTTTATACCCGGCGGCGGCTCCCCATTCGTGTGAAACCGCCGCCGCGGCCGTTCCCACACTCCCGACAGCCAATAGACGCCCGTCCCGGACCCGACCGCCGCGCCGTTCGCGTTCCCATTGGTCGCTGTCCCGCCGCCTGTCCGTCACCCGCCCCGGCCCGCCCCGCGCCGGCGGCCGCCGAGCGCGCGGCCACGTGGGGGCGGCGGGGAAGGGAGCGGGGGGCGGGTGGGGGGGGGGGGTGAGAGCGGGCGGGGCTGCCCCGGGCACCGCTGCTCCCCCCCCGCCCCCGCCCCGGGGATGCCCTGCGCCGCGCCCCGACCGAGGCCCCGGGCGGCGGCGCGCAGAGAGAGCACGGCCCGGCGGTCCGGGACGCGGCAGCCCTCCCTCCCTCCCTCCCTCCACACCCGCGCGCTGCTTGTGACACCCGCCCCGCCCGGCGCCCCGCCGGACACGGGCTTGCGGCGGGGCGGTGGGGGGGGGAAATGCCGAGCCCCGGGGGGCTGCGAGTGCGCCCGGGGCAGCCCCGCCCGCGGCGTCGCCAGGGGCCGTGGCCGTGCGGCGGGCGGTCGGACCGGGCGGAGGCGGCGGCCCGGCCCCGGCTGCTGCCGGCGGCGGCGGCGGCTGGCGCGGCACGCGAGGCCGCGGCCGGCGGGCGGCCAATGGGCGGGGGGTCCGCCGGCGGCGCTCGCCTCCCATTGGCTGGCGGCCTCCCCCGCTGTCAATCAGGCGGCGGGCGGCGGCGGGCGGCGGGCGGCGGCGCTCGTGCCTCCGCCCCCGAGACGCGGCCCCGCCGCGCGCCCCCCCGCCGGCGCACGTGCCAGAGCGCTCCGGGCTCCCCCGCGCCGGGCGCGTCCCGCTCGGGGCGGCCATGGGAAAACCCCGCCCCGCGCGCCGGGGGCCACCGGCCGGGAGCAGGGAGCCGTCGCGCCGCCGCTCGCCCTTCCCGGCGGGTGTGCTGCCTGCCCGCCCCGGCTCGGGAAGCGCAACACACGCACGCCCCCACCTCCCGCCCCCGCCGCCCCCACCGCCGCCGCCGCCCCATCTCCCGGCCCCCCCCCCCCCCCCGGCTCCGCTTCCGTGTGCAGCGGCGGGAGGGAGCAAATGCCGACGCGCGGCGCTCGGGCGGCCGGAGACACGCGTGGGAGCCGCTGGGCAGGGAGCGTGGGGATGGCGGCGGCAGCGGGGGGGGGGGGGGGCGGAGCCGGTAGACCGGGGGTTCGGCCACCTGCCCGTTTGCGGGCGTGTGCGCAGCCCCCGCGGCGTGGGAAGCCGAAAGCGAAGGGGAACCAGAGCCCCCAGCGCCTTCCCCCGGCCCGCGGGCACGCCGCGCCCTGTGAGAGCCGGTGACGCTTGGGCACCCCGCGGCCCTCTGGGGTTTGCCGGTCAGGAAAGGCCGAGGACCCCCCCGGAGGCTTGAACCCCCCCCCCACACACACTCCTGTCACCCCCCTGCACAAGGCCTGTGGATGCACCGACGGGGCCCGGCAGCTGCGTCCCCTGCAGCGGGACGGGGGGGCTTGGCGGGTAGCGGCACCCACCGAGGCCCCTGCCGCGCCCCGGGGAAGATCAAACCGGCATGCTGCTCCCAGAGCGAGAGCGTGATGGCAGGCGCGTGACGTCATGCCGATGGAGATGCACAATCTCCCTCCTTTTCCTGCGCTAACCCCCACGGACGGACCTTGGGCCTCCCTTCGGTTACCCCCCCCCCAGACACGTACAGCGTGCGTTAGACACCGGTGGGCAGCCCGGGTGGGACGCGGGGCTCCGGGACACCCCCCCCCCCCAAGCCCTTCCGAGACCGGGCAAAGCGGCTGGGGACATCTCGGCTGGCACCCCACCGCCCCTCGGAACGCAGCCCTGCCGTGGTCGCGGGGGTCCTGGCGCCCACGCGCAGCCCCGCCGGGGACGGCTGCTGGCTCTGCGGGGCCCGGGTGGTCTCCCGCGCCGTGCTGCCTCCGTGCCTGGCCCAGCGCAGCCCTGCGTCGGTCAGTTCTGCTCCCACGTCCAAATCGCTGCCTTTAACGTGGAACTGGGATCGTTAAGCAGCCTTCAAGCTCTTGGCTAATTTCAAAACCTGCCTATTTAAAGACCTTTTTAGAGAATGCAACATATGTATTAAATCTCTGTGCTGCAGGCTTAAATCTTTTAATAATCATAAATTGGGTATTAGCTTTCCATAGGCCAACATCTGAAATTCAGAATGATATCTTGACTTGAAACGCGTGATGCCTTTTTTCCTTTTTTTTACCAATTCTGAAGCCAGGATAAATGAGCCAGTTGCTAAAATTTTGAAAACTCTCGTATGAAAATGCATTCAGTTCTCCCTCTGAAAACCAAGCACGACATGGCTCAGTTTAGGGAAATTTTTTTGGAGGAGAACGTAACCACGTACTACATTTAATCCCTATTGTTGGCCCGTCTCGTGCTTTGCTTTTAATTTGCTCCGATGAATCATTCCGTTTGCCTTAACCGTTTCTGCAGCCAGGGCTGGAATTTGTGCATTTCCCGGCGCTGCTGCCGCACCGGGCTGTGGACACGCTCCCACACCTCAGCGGCGGCAACCGGGGCCGAGGCGTGGGGACAGCCCGGGAGCGCTGCCGTCCACTCGCTGCCGCCCGTCCGCTTGGAAGAGCTGGGGGGCCGGGTGCTCGCGAGAGCCTTTCTCTGGTCTGAAAGCACAAGTGCAACGAGTTTGCCGGCCTCAGCCTGGCCCGGGGATGTGGGGGGGACACGACGCCAGCAGGCTGCAGAGCTGCAGGAGGGCCAGCCGGATGAGGCAGCGGCGGGGGGAATCCGGCCCCAGGAGCCAGGCTGGCCTCCAGCCTCCCCTGCCGACCGAGGGCTTGCCACCTGCACCTCGCAAAGGGACGCCAGAAGCAGGATGAGCTCCTGGAACGTGTCCCCGGGGGGACAGGGGAGCGGGAGAGGCCAGCGGGTTCTCAGCGAGCCTCCTCCCCGGAGGGGCTAGCCCTGCGTGGCAGGCGGGCCAGCAGCGACGCATCTGTTCGCCTGCACCGGGTGCTCTGGCATGGCTGAGAGGGGTGCTGGAGGAAGAAAGGAAGAAAAAAAAAAAAAAGAAAGCGAAACTCTTGGAAATGTTTCCGTTCTCATTGCTGCATTCGATTCTGGGCCTTTCATTTCAGGTGCAATTTGAGGTGGTTTGCCACATGCAGACTGCAAAATGCACGCAAGTAAGATGGGCTGTACGAAACAGCATCATCTTCCTGCAGACATCAAAGGATCCAGGGGAATACATTTATTTCAGGATCCTTTTCCTCTATCACACTAACATACACGTGACCACAGAAACGGCAATTCTTGGCTGAATTGTGATTTTTGGTTTGTGGGAGGTATGTTGTTTTTCTGGGTAAGTGCTACTTATCTAAATGCCCACAAAGTCTAGCCTATATTCCTTTGCAAAAAGTGCACCGAGGTGCCTGTTGTCTTACTGAAGAATAATAAATGTTTGCTTTATAAATCTCATTGGAAAGGTTCAGGGATCTGTTTCCTTATGAGACCAATAAAACGCAGAACAACAGCCCTTTGTGCAATCTCCCTTACTCATGTAAGAATACTGTGAGGAAATAACTAATAATAAAAATAGTGTCCCTCCTTTGAATTAACTAATTCAGAATGCATTAATTATATAATTACAGGAAAAAAAAAAAAAAAAACAACCCAAAACATTTAATGAGCAAGTTTTTCAACAGAATCTACATCAAATGATGCAATTCCCAGGCTGGGAGCAGTGATTATCGACTGTGCTCCTCTCCAGAGAGAATTCGTCTCCATGTGACAGGTTGGGAGAATTTTTGTCGTTCTAAAACTCTGACATAACACACAGCCTTTCTCCTCAGATTTCAAATGTGTTCAGGTTTCAAAACTCAGTGAAATCTGGGGACAGACTCCCATTTCCTTAAGGAACTTCAGATTCAGCCAGAATTCTGTTTTACCCCAGGACTGATATTTTGGAGATACTGCGTTGCTTTGCACCCGGTCTCGTTCCTACCTAATCCACGGTTTGATAATGTTGCAGTTCCAAACCTGAGCCGGAGGTTGATTGCAAACCCCTCCTGGAACTGGGAGGAAAGCTCAGTTCCAGTTGGGAGCTCGTCCTGCCCCCCCCCCCTTTTTTTTTTTTATTTTTTTTTTTTGCTGTGTGATCGGGCGTGCTGTCCAGGCAGTGGTGTTAAAGGAGATAAGGGATATTTCCCAGCAGACCCCCTTCCGCAGTATTTTACATCCCTTTAGAGGCAATTTAGCCTGCACAATGGTGACAGGGCGGGTTGGCTCCGGCCTTATTCTGCACGGTGCGAGCGATGGAGCCGCACAGCTGCGGGCAGCTGCTCCTGCTCACAGCTCCCCATCCCTGGGGGAACCCTCCCGGGCTGGCAGGGAGCACGTAGGGACTGGAAAACTGCCCCCCCCCAGGCCCCAGACGTGCTCTAAGGAGCACAGAAACTGCCCAGGGGGTGAGGAGCAATGGGATGTTCTGTTTGCAGCCGCCTTCGCTGCCCGGAGGTGTGGAAGGGTCCGTCAGGACTGGCCAGAGGATGCCAATCCCTGGGGATTTCAGCTAAACGGGGGGGGGGTGCTGCTGTTGGGACATCAGGGTAGAGAGTGGTGCTGAGCAGAGGCTGGGGAGACTTTCTGCCTCACAAAGGCTTTTCTCCTTATAAGCAGCTTTTCTCCATCACAGGTCATGCGCGTCTTGGTTACGTCCTGTTTTATCGTGGATGTAGTTCACTGGCAAGGTCCTTAGGAGATGCCAAAAACCCAACAGGCGTGATTGGTGAATTACTGCGCGACTGGAAGTTATTCGCTTGCTTTTGATCCTACTCTCATGCAATTATTCACTTGCAGCTAGTACTACTCTGGCTCGGTATAATTTGGGTTTTACAGTTTGTGTCACCGGCAACCTGTCCTGAATACGCACTGGGAAAGTGAAAGCCTTTAAAGTGGCTCTGGATGGAGACCTGGGATTTTCCTTCTTAAGGCTTATGTGAAAAGTCCCTGTGATTCCTCTCTGGGCATGGCCTATATATTTAATCTTGAACCCTTAAAACCCCGTCACGTTCATACATGTTGTGTTTTTTTAAAAAAAAAAAAAAACAAAACAGCTTAAAGGCTCTTTCCGCCTAAAGACTGGCAACATCAGACGGGTTATTAATCCTAATATTGGTGTTTGATTAGATGAGAGAGAACAGAGGAGGACAAACCGCTCGTGCCGGTCTCCGCTTGTCCTTGCCCAGCCCGGATACGCACTGGATCTCCAGCTCTCTTTGATCACTAAACCCAATTTTATTACAGCCGGGCTTCTAAAATTTTGAAGCACAACTCAAAAGCTTGCAGCTGGGGTGAAAAGGCTCATAAAAGGCCCCCGGGGTCCCAGGGGGCTGAATGCAGGTTTTGTCTCCTCGCCTGCTCGTGCCCCTGGCCGTGCCTTGTTCCGCAGGCACTGTTTGTTCTGGGTATTGTTGGGCAGACAGCTGTGGCTGTGTTCAGCCACTCCAGCGCCTGTTTGCCCAGGGATTGGGCTGTAATCCCTCCTGGATTTCCCTCTGCTTGATCCCATGCAGTCATCCCCCGCCATACATCACTTTGGATAGTGTGTCAAAGGGAATGCTGAAGGAGAAATTAAGACATTAAGGCCTGGCAGATTGTGAGGAGGTTCTTTAGCAGGCTATAATGTGTAACAAATTACAGTACAGCCTTCTGCCCCGAGCATCCTTTTCAAACCTAGCACGGCCTCTTTTGTCCCTCTGGAGCTTACCGCTCTTAATCAGCTGAAATTAATTATCAGGGTCGCATGACGCGCAAAATCCCCCAAACGAGCCCAGGGCCAGAAAGGGGTTCGGGGCGACACGAAGCGACGTTTTGTGTACGCCTGCCTCCCCCCCATGCCCACGGCCCGTTTCTGCTGCTCTCCGCCCCTCCGTTGCTCTCTGGTGCCTGTCAGAGTCGCCTCCGAACAGCGTCGGACAGGGAAGGAACCTTCAGCGCAGCCATCCCGTCCGTCCCCCCCCCCGTTATCCGCAGAGCCAGGCTGGGACCAGGTGCCTTCGCAAAGGCGAGGGCTTCGGAGTCGAGGTCGGGTCTCCCGAGGCGAAAGCTCTCCTTTAACTGCGTCTCGCGGCGTGCAGAAGGTTTCCCCCCCCCCCCCGTTCCTCCGTTCGCTCGGTTTCACGCTGGCTGATTCCTGCGCGCTGCCGGAACAGCGCACGGCGCGTTCCTCGCGTCCGACACGCGCTGACCACTCGGGCCGCACCGTCGCGTTGTGCGCGGGAACACAATTAGAAGTGAACCGAAGGCATTCTTTCGCTCCGAGGAAATGTCGGGGCTCTTTCAGCTAAATGCAAAGATATTTCTACGAAAATTACTGTCTGCGCTAATAAACTGTTATTCATTGTGCCTCCTGCTATTAAGGACATCCTTTTCAGGGCTGCAAAACTGGCTGTGGGAATGCAACGATGGTAAGGCGGTAGGAATTTTGCAACATTAGAAATGGAGATTTTCTGGGGCTCTTTTACTATGAAGCAAATGGGGTTTAATTTCTTTTCTCACCTCCCTTCCTCCTTCCCCGCCCTTGGAAATTTTAGCAAAAGCAAATTGCAACTGCGTACACAAAAAACCTTTCTGAAGACATTGCCCTGGTTTTGTCTTGCAGTGCTGAGAGCCTCCGTTGAGCTGCAGCGATAGAATAGACCAGCTGATTGAGACAGATGTTCTCTTCTTTAGCAAGTGCCAACACTTTGCCCAAACACATATTTGCTGACTTACCCTTAACTGGAAAACATCTTGAAAAGGCGGCGGAGATAAAAAGGAAGGGAACGAAGCCGCGTTGTGTCCAGATTTAACACAGCCCAGTGCTCCATTCTCTGAAACCGGTCCTGGTTGAAGAGGTCCCTTTCACTGGATCCTGTTCATTTGTTGACGGATAATAGGGGCTGAGTTGCGGCAATCCGTGTGCAGAAAGCAGAAAATAGAGTCAATTACATCTGTATTAGGTGGCCTTGGGGAGAAAATCTCCTTACATGCCTTCCACTGATACTGTTCTTAATTATATTGGCTAAGGAGCTGCCTATGTTAAATCCAAGCACAACTCGAGCTGCTCTAAATATAGAGCCTAAAATATCTCCTGAGAAGGTAATGGTGATGATGTAACTTTCCGGCAGGACTTTAAATTAGGCTTTTTAATTTGCCCACAATAAACATCTCAAAATGAGATGGTGCGATGATGCCATCACCCCCTGTCTGCTCCCGGGGCGCCTGACCCTGCACAGCCCCTTTCCTCCTAAGAGGGGATGAAGCTCGCGCCGGCCCCGGCGCTGAACGCAGGATGCGGCACCGAGCCCCTCGGTCCTGGGGCAGCGGCACCGCGCGTTGCCGGCGGCGGGGCAGCGGAGGTGCGTGCCTGCTCCTGCTGTCGCCAGCCCTGCGCTGAGCAAAGCCGAACGCGGGCAGGGACACTGTCAGGGGTGAAGCACCCGGGCAGAAGGGCGCCCGGTGGGGAGCGGGTGACTCAGAGCGGCTCCGCCAGAACCTGCCTCAGGTTCGGAGCCGAGCCCTGAAAACCCTGAAACCCTTTTGCCGGTTCTCTCCTCCGCAGGGAAGAAATGAGCGGCGGGATGCTGGCGGGACGGGGTCCGCGGTGCTTCCCGGTGCTCTGGCTGGGGCCGCCTGGCCAAAGCAGCCCCCGGCCGGAGGAAGGGGGGTCCTGCCGCAGGCTGGGCTGAGCGGGAGGTGGCGGGGTCTCCAGGGCTGGAGGGATGAACAGCCTCCGGACGCCTTCCGCTCTCCTAAGCCGAGTCTGTCGTCCTGTTGTGCTGTTTCTCCGGTCCTCGGCTGGGTGCTGCCGTCTCCAGGAGTTTGGAAGAGCACGAGAATTAACTGGGGGTGGGGGGGATGATACACGTACACTCCCCAAGGGCCATAGGAGCATAAATGATACACGGTAGGGTCTTTTTTTCTCAAGGTTTTACGTAGAATAGGTAAACTCCGTAGGCCTATGCCATCCAAACAACCGGGACAAGGATCTGCGGTATTTCACAGCCCCTTTCATTTTGGTTTCCCTTAATCTTATTAAGTGTCTGTTCCCATACCTGCAGGGGGAAAAAAAAAAAAAAAGCCATCAATTATATTTGCTTTGCCTTTGAAAAGATTTGTCATTTTGCCATCTGTAGGCAAGCATGCTCTGCAACAATAGGTTTTGTTTGACTTCTCTAGTAAAAAGGTCCCTAGTTTTTTCCTCGGCCCCGTCCACAGCTTGCTTTCCCCCCGCCTCATTCTTTTCAGTGGGCCCGTTGATGAGCTTGGCCTAATCAGATTAACTCAACCCAGACACAGCAGTGGCAGTTTATTCTCTTTTAAAAGGACTCCACGGTTTCCTACAAACTTTTTGTAAACTCTTCATCTCCGGCTAAACTCTTTTGTAAGCTGTATCCAATGGACTCTTTGAGAGACCCACACTCCCCGTCAATGAAGACCTGTTAGAATGGGTCACTAATCCAAAAGAGTGGAGAAATGCCTTTAAAGCCGTGCACTGATGCATTGGGAGCCCTGACTAGCACCCGCAGAAAGAGAGGATTGAATTCCCAAATAGCTGGAACATTTAATTTGATTCCTAAAATAAATATTTTGAAAAAGTCCATCTTGTTTACAACGCTAATGAAATAAGCTGGTTTCCTCTGAAGTTCTCCGGGTGCTAGGACACGCTTTGGTGTCTGTTCTTTACCCAGCCCAGCCTTCCCCTCAAACAAACCCGCAAGGAGCTCAGAAGAAGACAGAAAACAAAGCCACAGCTTCTTGACCGTTTTTTTACAGTTCTGGGTGTTCACACTGCTTTTCTCTTGGCAGGTGCCAGGAAAAGATCCGTTTGGGACCTTCACACCGGGAGGCTCCTCGCTGCCTCCGCGAGGCATTTTGTGATGCTGCTGCGTACGGGGCTTCTCCCTTCGCTTTGGGATTTCGATTCCGTCCCACTGAAACCCCGAGCAAAGGTTCCTCCATTGTCAGTGGGGAGGATCGAGTGGCGCGTGTAACGCCCAGCTACGCATCGTGCGACCCAGAGCCCCCCGAGCTGGGCGCGAGAGCTGCCGCTGCCCGCTCCCTCCAGCGCTCCAGCGCTCGGGAGACAAGTCCCATCTGCCGTACATCATTTAGAGGTTTCTGATGCACCGCGGCTGGGGAAAAAGAATTTCAGTGATCGTTTCTTTACTTTTTAGCTGGAGATGAATGTGGCCACAGAGGCGAGGGTTAACACACCTGCCAGAAAGCACCCTGGTCCCTCGGGGAGGCTGGATGAGGTGCAGCCCTGCCTGTGGTCACCCACCTCCAGCAGGCACAGCCAGCACCCGTGCAGCCCCAGTGCAGCACCGCAGCCAGCCCCAGTGCAGCCCCAATGCAGCCCCAATGCAGCACCGCAATCACCCTCCATGCAGCACCGCAGCCAGCCCCGGTGCAGTGCCGGAACACCGGCCAGGGCCGCACGCACCAGCGTGGTCCCTGCTGAGCCCTTCCTGCAACGCTGGAGTCACAGGTGTGTTGAGCCCCGGAGGCCGGTGCTTCAGCAACCGTTGTGGCTGCAAGCGAAAGGGGGAAGGGGGGACTGCTCGGACCCAGCCCAACACGGGTGGTGGGTGCGGGACCCATCGTCCTGCACATCCCTGCAAACGCAGGAATGGGGCATCCTGCAAAGCCAGGAGGAGGAGGGAGCCCAAACTCTCATTCTTCCAGCCTCCCGTTTCACTACAGGCATGCGTTGGCACTTGTGTTTGTAAAAAACCCATATAGGCACACGTTTCAACATCTAGAGATCCTCTTACTAGCATCACGCCGGACCTTTTCCTTCCAAGAAGATTTTCACTCCTGTAGTTGTTGTGAGCTTGTGATTGGCATGTCTGAACAACTTCATTGTGGAGAGGATTTCATGGCATTCAGTGGAAGTTTCCACTTCTTTAGAGTTGCACAGAGAAGATTAACGTTGTGACTTCATCCCCCTGCCATTGTCACCGTGACTTAGAGTCATTTCATGTCTTTGATAAAACTTGCCCCAGTTAAATATAAGCAAAGACGATACAACAACGCACACAATGAGCAAAACAACTCCCTGAAAAATGCCCTATTGTCTTCCGGGAGGAAGACTGTAATTTTTCATGGTATCAGCTTTATATTAAAAATTGCATTGGATGGCAAAAAGAGTTGTCTTAATTGGGCGGGAGAGACAGAACACCCAACCTGGCACACCTCCCACTCCCTGCAAAATAGTCACAGTCCCGTGCTAGCTCATGGTCTTCGGACTCATTTGCTCCCCTGAGCATCGCAGAGAGAATGTCGTATCTCCAGACGTTTCTCACGTAGCTTTTTCTCTCCATACTTGGAACCTGAATGCTCCAAACTTCCTCTGAACAGGCAAGATATTAACTTTTATTCTAGTTTCCGCCTGTTATTCTTACTAAAGACTTTATGCCTGGGTTAAAACCTGCTTGAAAATAAGATGAGAAAAATGAGTCTAAGATTTGTGTTTTGAAGGAAGTAGAACTCAGATGAATCATTCTTAAGCCTACACTTAACCTAACTGGTTGCTCTAAGGAACGGTGTGCGTGAGGCATGGAAGGAAGGAAAATGGATGAACCCAGAGACAAATAGCCAAGATCCTAGGACACGTGAATCTGTGAGACCCTGAGACGTGCCGTGCTCGGACCAGCGCCCATCCCCAGTGCAGCAGGGCACTGCAGGGGACAGGACCATTTCGGGGCAGGTTCCCCGAGGCAGCTGGGGAGGGTCACGGCCGTCTGCATGGAAGCCGGCTCCAGAGCCCCCGTTAGCAGATCACCGACCTCAGCTCAGCTCACAGCAACCGCAGCACCCTTCCCCCGGTCACCTGGGTCAGTGAAGCATCGAGGTTGTCCTCGCACACCGACTTGTCCCTACAAACCCATTCTGTAGACCACCCCCCCATTTCCCAGCCGGTTCTGTCCGTCCATCCAGGACTGCCTGTGCAGGTTTCTCTGCCCGTTCCTTACCGTGTCCCTGCCGACGTGCCCAGCCGAACAGCTTTGTCACTGCTCCAGCCGGATCATGGGGAAGGAGGTTTCCGAGTCTGCACCCTCAAGGTTACGCGTGGATGAAAGGGCTGCGGTTGCTGTCTGGGCTGTTTGCAGTACTCGCCCTTTATCGCCCGACGTTCATGCTTTATGGAGATTGGAAGCGAGTGATGAAAGGGAAACTGCTCTGGCTGCCGAGGGCCTTTCAATGACCCTCTTCGTTTCCCGGGATGGAAAACAAAACCAGTCCCTCTGGAGAACGCCAGGGCCATTTGGCCAGCTCAAGGGGATGCTGAGGGACCTCCACTTGCCGGGCTCTTGCCCAGTGTCCCAGTGGCCGGCTGGTCAGCCCAGAGACTCCCTGGGCTTGCCACGGGGTGAGCTCTGGCCTCGGGGTCAGGGCACGCAGCGGGTCTCGTCCCCACCGAAGTCCCCTGACACTAATCCAAAGCCTTGTTCTTACCCCCAAGTTTTAACGACAGGAAACCTTTTGTTTAAAAAAGGGAAAGAAAGGGAAGCGGGGGCCCGTCTGGCTTGGGAGAGTCAGGTTTTGTGCCTACCTTATTATTTGCTAATTGGGATTTTAACAAAGATTGTCCCGTCATGTGCAGGTGGCCAGTGACAACGTGTCTGTGACTGAAGAGCGAGTCTTGACATAAGGAGAGTCCGGGAGCTCGCTGGGAGCCAGCTCTGATCTTCTGTGTGCCCGTCTGGCGCTCCATGAATAATTAATAAATTAATGATACACCTCGCTGCTGTACGTTAAATACAATGGCAGCTTGCAGCTGAAACCCGCTGCCGTGCAAAAACCTGGCGGAGTGCTGGGGCGCGGGCAGATCGGTTCGTTACTGCGGGGCGGCGCGTGGAAAGCCGGCTCTGGACACGGGTGTTGGGTGTGCAAGGGTGCAGGGAGTTTTGCGTCACCCTTCGTCTGCAAGAGAGATTAAACCCCTGTTAACGTGATCTGGCTGTGTAGGTGGGACTGGGCTATGTTTAAACCATGCTCCTCGGCCGCGGAGATGTTTGCAGAGGCGGGGAGCTGGACCGCGTCCTGGGGAGGTGGGGTTTGGTCCCGTCCGTGTACGACGCTGCCAGTGGAGCGGTCCCCCTACGGTGGGCTTTCCTGGGTTTGGAATCGCTCTTCAGGGAAATGAGCAATCTGATAGCAGCCAAATTTGGGGCAGCGGCGTTCTAATAGGGGGGTTGGTCAGGCTTTTTCCTTTTGGTTTGCCGAAACTGCTCAGTCAGGAGTTACTGCAGTCCCTCGCAGCGGTTTTTCCGGCCATATTCAGGAAAATATAAAGACCAGCCAATGATCTAAAAGAGCTGATATTAGAAAATTACTGCATGCCAAAAAGAGAGAACTTGGTTAAGGCTGCAAAGTCAGGCACGCAACGCTTTGGAAATGCTACTTCAGCTTGCGCGGGCAGCCCCGTCTCAGCACCTTCGTGTCTTTAACACCGTGGTCGTGAGCCACGTCTCTGTAGGAGTCTCAGCTCATCTTGTGCATGGCCTCGGTCGATGTTTGCTGAGCCCCCGGCTCACACGCTGGAGGAGCTGGAAGGTAAATGCAACAGGGGCACATGGGGAGAAAAAGGGAGCTCTCCTCCAGGCGGTTTCATCCCCTCTGAGTTTGCCGCAGGCATCTCCCTTCCTGCAAAAGCTGACACCTAGCACGGAAAATTTCAGCTTAGGCACCTGAGGTCTGGCAGAGTTACAAGCAACAAAACCCGAGGTCTTATAACAGGATGCTTCAAGCCATCCCTACAGCAGGCAGCACTCCAAGCCACCGCTCTGGCACCGGCTGCAAGCTTCCAGCAGGCGAAAAGCACACGGCCCACCGGCCAGGACACCGCCGGCACCTGGAAATGGGCTGACCGAAAAGGGAACTCGCAGGGGACATTCCTGCAAGGCAGCCCTGCTCCGGCAAAGCCTGTTTAACTCCGCCAAAGTGGGTGGCATTTGAAACGCAAGCCAGGCGTGGGGCGGTTTGCAGAGGCAGCGGTGCCCTCCCGGGTCGGGGGCTGCAGATCGGCTCTTGCTGTGGGACCTTGTGAGCGGCGTGCGCTGCGCTGCGAAGCCTTTGCCCAGGGTGGTGTGAAATCCTCCGTCCTCTCCCGACGTGCCAGGCATATAAACACGACGTTCCCCAGGTCCCTGCAGAAGCCTGCTGCATCGCAGGGGGAAAAGGTTTAATGAAAAATTTAAAGGCCGGTGTCTTAAAATAAATTCCAATCCTGGCTGAAATTTCACAGCGGCTGCTAAATGTCTCTCGCTCTAGGACTTGTGTGCGGGAAGCGAAACAATTGCTCCCTTCCAAGAGAAAAAAATGGGCCTTGTTCCCTCGCTGGGCTGGTGAGACATGAAGCCAGCTCCACCAGAGGGGTGGGAGGTGATGGATGTAATTAAAAGCCCAGAGGGAGGGAGGGAGGAGGGAGAGAGGGATGAACAATAAATGGAGGCAGCTTATCTTGCGGCTGAAAGCTGATCTTCATGGACATGTAACATATGGTATTTTCAATAATGGATAAACAGTTTAAAGGGGACCTGCAAATGTTGTCTTTTAATGAGCTAGCAGCAGGGTTATGTGCTGAATACCCGCAACTCACCTTTTATCTTGCTCCCAGGTCCCCCCAGTTGTGGCCAGCCGGGCTCCCGCTGGGCTCTGAAGCCCCAGCACACACTATGTCATGTCACAGCTGCCACCGACCCGGCCCTGTGGGGTCGAGGGGGTGAATATAATTACCCAAGCTGGACTTTGGCCAGGACAGCGGGGCTAGTTCCCTTACTCTTGCAAAAACTGCTGTGGGATCTTTAATTACCACCGCAGGTCAAGACCCTTGGTTTTACCAGCACATTTCATCTCTCAGACAGCCTTGCTGGCAGCCCAGGGGCCCGCTGCAGCAGCCGCAGCGTTAACGTCGGAGCACCGAATTGTGCCTGTTCTACAGGTGCCGCTTCTTGAAAATACACGCAAGCGGCAAACGAGGATTATCTCGCGAGCGGGTTTGGGGCTTGCTGCTTCGGGCATCTGTTTTGCAGATCCCCAGCGGAGACGGGCTGGAGGGAAATGTTCTGAGGCATCTGCCCTTGCTGCTGCGCCCGCTCCACGGAGCTGCTCTCTGTGTCCGGGGCCAAAGATCTGCGGGCACAAAGGAAACTCTTGTCCCAGAAAAAAAAGTTGCATGTGGAGATCAGTCTGTAGAACCCGGTGCCTGACTTCGCTGTGGGACCTCGGGAAATGCCGAGCAGCTGGAGCCTGTATTTCCCACATAAGCCGTGCCCAGATGAAAACGGGAAGACTCGAAGAGGCAAGCTGAGGTCTGGGCTCTGGCTGCACCTTGTGGGCTGAAGCAGAGCTCGGGGAACTTGGAGACACACGTTCAGCCCTGCGAGTGCTTTTCCATTCATGGGATTTAATGTAAACTCTGGGTTCATTTCTTTTCTCTCCCCTGGGAAAGAGTCAGCGGGCACAATGCCTGTCCCGCGTGTGCCTTGCAAGCAGTGCTAAGTGGTGGCCGTGGAGGAGGGAGTTAGGAAAAGTTTTCCCCGTGCCGGCTTTCCCAACGTTCCTGCAGGGAGCCTGGGAAGAGGAGACCCCAGTCACCTCCTTGCTGTGTTCACGGCGAAGCAAGGGCACGATCGAGCTTCTGTTTGCTCAGCACTGCAAAGAGAAGGACAACTGGCAAACGTAACCCCAGTCCAGATGAGAGGGCGGCTGGCTGGGTGGTGGCGAGGGGGCACAGCACCTCCACCGGGTGCTGTGCGGGCAACCGGGGGGTGAAGTGGGGCAACCAACGTGCGTGGGTTTTGGAACTGCTCCGTCCCCACCACTGACAGGCCTTGCCTCTGTAGGACATACGTTGTGTTTTATGTCAGCGTTAGGTCTCGGCTGGGTTAGGCTCAAGATACCAGCTACAGCAAACTGGGAGGACGCAGTGCCGAGTTTATCTCCAGCGCCTCACAGCCTAAGAGCACGCTTCCAGAGGGTTAAACTGAATCCACTTTTGAGGCTAAGCTTTCAGCTGGCATAAATCTGTGTGGATCCTTCAAAGCTCTGGTGCTTTACATCAGCTCAGGCCATGGGCAGCCATGCTCTCTTTTCATGCTGTAATCTCCGCACGTGCTTATGCTTGGAATTATCTTCTTCATCCTTTGACATCCTCTGATGCCCACCAACAACCCTCTCTCATCCCCACTGACCTAAGCTTCACGTTTGTGCTGGTTTCTGCTGAGCGTGCCCTGTGTCTCATGCTCCTCGGGAAAACTCCGCTGCACTGGAGCCCATCGCACGTTAACAGGGGTGTGGAGATAAGGCTAGAGAGCTCTCTCCTGGTCACCTGAGAGGAACACAAGATTTGCTTTTAAGAGGTGTCCGTCATGCAGGCAAGGTTCAGAGCTTTTGTTTAATACCCTTCTACGAGTCAGCTCTTCTTAGCCCCTGAGAGCAAATGTGGGAGAGAAACTGAGCTCGAGTAACCCTGGTGCTGAGCAGAGCACGGGGCAGGACATGCTCCCGCGGTCCAGGCTTCTCTGAACCTTGAGCTGGGCTCCTCCTGCAGCGCCTGAAACCCCTGTTTCATCTGCTGGAACGTTTCCCTGCCTGGGTTCAGACCCTTCCCATCCTTCAGGCAAAGCCCTGGGAATCTGGGGCATTTTTAGTTAACTGAAAAATATACATGTGTTTTGGGAGCCATCTCCTTTTGTACCAGCTCATTAGGGGAAATAAATGGCCCCTGACCATCTGTCATCTTTGTGCAGGTACCTGGCAGAGAGGGGTGGGAAAAGGCGCGGAGGATCCTTAATCCGTTCAGGCTTCAGCAAAGTGAACGGTGCTTCCCACAATATAATTACAGCAGTCCTGCTGCAAAGTGACAGACCTAGTGAGTGGAAATAGATGAATGTAATTAAAATCCCAGGGAGAGAGCGATGGAGATGGAGGCACACAGAAGAGCAGTGGAGGGAGAAAGAGCGGTGGAGGGTGAGGAACCAAATAACAGGAGGCAGCTAGTCTTCAGGATAGGGACCATATGCTGATTTCATTAATGAAGAAAAAGGGTAGAAGCTTATTACTGATAAATTCTTGTATTTTCCTCTCTTCTACTTGCCTTTTTTTCAAAAATGTTATGGATTTAAAGCCTGAAGGACAAGTATAACCATCCAGTCTGACCTGACACGTAAACCCAGCCCCATTGGGCTTTGCATCCAGATACGTGGTCTTGCCTTCCGAAGTGCCGTGCCACTGCCTGTGGGTGGAGGAAACTTTTGTCCTCGGAGCATCCCTGGTTTAAGAGGCTACTGCGATCAGGTGATGAGCTGCAAGAAGTCATCAGGAGATGCCACCCAAATTCTTCCAGCTGCATGTGTATGAGGAAAGGCTGAGGTCAGGCGCTGCTTCATAGACATGAGAGCAAAGTGCTTGAGAACCTGGGCAGGAATTTTTCAGCAGAAAGCAGCTTTGCTGGAATTGGCCCCACATGAAGCAGAAACCCAGCCACTTTCAGAAGGACTCGGGCAGCAGCAAGAGCTTTAGACCTTCTCTTCTCACACTGTCCCATGTCTCTCCTCTCCCTTCAGCCACCACAGGAGCAGCAAGCCCAGCTCTCTACGGCTCTTCCCTTTGCTTGCAGTCCGGCTGGTACCCCACATCCCTACCTCTGCTCTCTTGTAGCAAGAGTTGGCCATCTTCTCATCCTTAGTCACCTTTGCCTGCCTTGCAGCAGGCTGGCTCCAGCTCTTGCCACCGTAACTGTGCAGGGATGCTAAGGGAGGGAGCTGGTGGTGACTGCTGGCTGCAAATCCAAGCCAAGATTAAAAAAGCTGCCTCAGCTTGCCAAGTGACCGGCCGGAGACAGAAACCTCAGGGAACTCATTTACTGGGGTCCTTTTAGAGCTCTCGGGGCTGGCACACAAACCCCGCAGCCCCCGGATCCCGAGTGCTCCTGGAAAGCCTGGTGTGTCCTGAGCAGAGACACGCAGAGAGCTGCTGGGTGCTGGGCTCTTGCATGCTTGTGCTTTAAAGCAGCTCTCTGAGGCAGTGTAATTGTATTGATCAGGAATGGTTGTTTTCCCTCTTCTTTCCTCTTTAAAATGCCTTTTTTCTTCCTGCCATCTCTTTGATGTCTTTTAATTACCTTTCCCCTCCTCCACATCCCCCTTTTAGGGAACTCTGAATAGGTGGGCGAGGTTTATTTATTGGCTTTGCTAGGGACGAGGCTGGGTGTTGAACAGCCTCTTCCTTGAGTAGGTCATCTTCAGGGGAATAATGCAATAACAGGGGCTGGGACTGCTCTCCTGGGAGAGGCTGAAAAGCCCCGTTACTGCTCCATGCAGCCCCTGGCCTGGAGCTGGGGTAGTTTCCCGGGATGCTCCATGGAGGAGGAGACTCGGGTGGATAAAGTGGCTGTCACGGAGCACCCCGCTCCCACCACGGGAGCAAGCGGGCTGTCTCCCAGGCACCCCCCCGGTTTCGTTTCAGAGCTGAGGGAAGACTGGACTCCGTGCAGGGAGGGATGGAGGGGAGGGGGGGGTCGGGTCCCCATCGTGAGGAGATCTTCACCTCCCTGTGACACAGACGCTTGGCGCAGGTCGGGCCTGGGATTAGCAGCTCCCCGTTCTCAGGACAAGCATTTTGTCCCTCCGTTAGGATCAGCCTCTCTCGGGAGAGAGGCACTTTGTCCCCATCCCCCTCCTCCACCCTCCCCTCACTCGGGATGGATGGGAAATTTGAGGAATGTTCAGATTTTACTCATTAGCCCAACCTCCTGCTGGCCCTGGTTTAAAACAACCTGCAGGGGCTTCCCTTGATCGGTGATGTATGAGTGGCAGCGATGGGGCAAGCCAGACATTGAGCCTGGCTGGAGTCGGACTACCTCACATTTCACTGCTAACTTGTCTTCTGCGACTGGACATAATTTAGTCTAATTGTCTTCATGTGGGTTTCTTTCATCATGGCCACAATCTGGTTTAGCCAGCGGCTAACAAGGACATTTCAATGGGTGTCGGTCTAGTCCATCTCTGCTGCATCTTTCCCTTTCAGTTTCCCAGGCTGGTGGCAGCTCTCTGAAGGGGAACAGAGATGCTTTTCAGAAGAGCGGGGCTGAGCGCCCGAGAAATCAGGGAGGGGAGAGGAACGATTTTCATCTCTGCAATGAGTGGTGGTATAGATGCCACAACTGATCCTGCTTCGTCGCTCATGGGAGCAGGGAGGGAAAAACAGCTCTACCTTTTGCCTGGCTGGGAGTAATTGCAAACATGCAAATCCTAAGCCCTGGCCAGAAGGATGAGAAACTGCCGTTAATGTCCTTCCTTGCTGCTGCCGGAGACAGCGAGCTGCAGAAATAGGTAAGCCACAACCAGAGGTGCTTCCTTGGAGCCCTCTGCTCCCAGCCAGCACGGAGTGGACTTGCCAAGTCCTCCCTTTGCTCTCCAGCAATGGCACGCAGGTCACGGTAATTGCTGCTGCGGCTCTCCTGGGAACCTCTGGAGGCCAGGTTGAACCTTAAGTCCCAGCAATTATCAGACCTCTCGGAGTTTTGTTTTGCAAAGACAGGGTTCCCCAGAAGCCAAGAGGCTGCCGGGTCCATGCCCTGGAGACCTGAGGTTTAGCTGTGGCCAGACAGGTCTGCACCTGCGGAGCATTTCCCTGTTTGCTGCGGCGTGCTGCACGCACAGGCTGGCTTCAGCCGTCGGCACTTCCAGCAAGGGCCTCCATGGCAGCTGCCTTCCCTGATGCTCCCGGAGTGTACCAGCGGCTCCGGGCGTCCTGAGCCGCACACGTCCTTCTGCTGCCTGTGAAGTGCCTGGAGCAAGCAGAAGACGCTTCCTCCCCATCCCAGGGACTGAAGCATGGGCCACGTGCTTGGGTCTCGGGGCTGCCTGCAGCCCGCCAGCCGCTCGGGAGATGCTCTGCTGTGGAAGCGGAGGGCTCTGTGCTTTGGGAGGGCCACGCAGCCACCCAGCCGGAATTATCTTGCCCTTTTGTGCAAGATGTTTGGGTTCAGGGTTTTGTTGTTGTTGTCGGAGGGGTTGTCGCTTTGGTTTTCTTGGAAGCATGTCCCTAGATTTTGACGGGAAGAAGCTGGCGTTTCATGAAAGCCTCTCCCTCATTATTTAATGTTAAAGCACTTCAATTAGTTTCATTTGATTTACTTTGATGCTTTTGTTCCCCGAGGTTTCCAGCACACAGGGCTGCTCCACCTCTCGGTGGCTGCTCCACTTTGATCTCCGCAGCGCTGCTAAGGGCCTCCCGCCACTCCCCAGGCACTCGGGACGGCGGCATCTCCACGCACAGCAAAACCCGGTCCCGGTGCTGGCACCGCCGGGGCTGCGGCTCTGGCTTGCTCCGCTTCCCCCCCGTCCTGTCGTCACCCCCATCTGTTCCAAAACCAATATTGACTCGGGAGTGGGGGAGCCCCCTGCCAGGCTGTTTTAATCAAAGCTTTCCCCAGCAAATGAAGTTTTTACAAGAAGGTCTCCAGGTGCTCCGGCTAGGGGAGGAGGACACAATGGCCGGCCCGGCGGGGGCTTGCTGCTATGGCAAAGAGGGGAACCGGAGGGGCCGGGAGCCCCGGGTGAACTCCTAGGGTTAGGCTGTATCTACAGGAGCCAGACAGCGGTTTGAACACAGAGCCAAAACATTTAACATTTGCAAACCAATTAAGAAGGGGAGAGAGGCAGGGAGGGGAGGTTGAGGCATTTCAGCACAGAAATTTGTTCTCATGGGAATGCTACAGCAAAGCCCCCTCGGTGTGACAGATGCCCTCGACCAGAGGCCCCCAGCTTCGCCACGAACCTTCCCTTTCCCGTTCCCACTCCCCACGGCTTTCAAAGGCTGTCGTTTACCTTGTTTCTCCTTCTTGCCGAGGGTCAGCAGCAAGGTTTGGGTCTCCAGAGACTTGCCGTAATGATTTGCAGAAGAAGCGTTAATACAACGTTGGGAGTGACCACGAACTCACCGCTCCAAGTGCCAGGGCAGCGGAAAGAGTGGGCAAATACGGGAAGAGCTCTTCTGCCTCCTCACAAGCATCGTGCCGGTGACTCGCTTTCTTGTCTGAGGTCTCAGTAACCGTTGTGTCCAGCCAGGGCGGGAATAGGAAGCACATCGGGTAGGCAGCACGAATGTAAGCGAGGGTGTGCTGCCAGGGACACGTCACCGTGCTGACCGGGGAAGTGGGGATGGTCAGGAAGGGGATGGGGCAACGTCCAGCCTGAGCCCACCTGTGCCAGGTACCACGCGCACATGCAACGGCAACTTTGGGGCTTGCTCCCGACGGTTTGCCTTCAGGTGCCACTTGCAGCGCGTGCCTTGGGAGGACACAGGGACCCCAGTCCTCCTCCCAGCAACCAGCTGGTTTGCTTGGGGACGGCACATCTCAGCCCTACCCCTGTGGATGATACCACAGCATAACAAACCCATGGCCGTCCACATCATCCCTTTGCACGCTCCCGAGCAAGCCAGAGTGCGAGACACGGTGGTGAACAGGTCAGATGAGACATGCTCCAGAGCAGCAGAGAGATAGCTCAGCGCTTTTTGGGTTCTCCTATGCAAAAGGAGAAAAAAAAATACTAGCAATCAGTTAAAAATGCATCTATTGAAAACAAACAGCTCAGAACAATGGGTGAGGGTAAGGAGAGGGGCTGGCTCCGGGAGAGCAGACAGACCCACGGAATGAAAGATTACGCGCTGAAAACTAGCATTTAAAAATAAAGCGCAATCTTTACACCACTTTTCATCTGCTTGGAATATTTCCCCGCCATGGAGGTCGCTGCCTGAAGGCGATTTTAGGTAGGGGCAGCATAAGTAGAGGTTTGTGGTTCAAAGCTCAGCACTTTGGCAGCAATTGTAAAATGCTACCAGGCTTCCCAGTAAACGAAGCGCCTTTTATTTTCCCGCTTTAAAGGGAATGTAATTAGTTTAAAACCAGCGGCAGGGAAGCACTACGGCTCCTTTTCCAGGGACAATGGCAAGATAAGTCTATCAACACCCTGCCCAGCATATTTTGCTTTCCTGATGAGACCAGCTATTGCTCGGAGCCTCTCTTTTCCCCTGAGAACTATCCCGGGCTGCTCTGAGTCGTGCACGTTTATTACCCGGCTAAGGGCTGGGGGACACGGCAGGCAGCCTGGCTCCGGCTCCCCTGGAGTCCTCACGCAACCGCCCACGGGCTCCTGCCCCGCAGGTAACCGCCGCCGGAGGCACCGACTTCTCGGGACCCCGGCTCCATCTTGGACTCCACATCTGCAGGAAGGCTCAAAAAGTTTGGCCGAGCTTTCCAGCCGCCATTCTGTTCCCTGCCCCAGTGCGTGTCTGCTCGACCTGCACGTGGGAACAACACGGATGGGTTTATTCCCCCAGCACCCCCACGAGGAAAGCAAACAGCTATTTCCTTTGGTTTCCACTTACCAATATTTGCCAGTTTCTGAAACAAATTCTGGGGAGAAACTAAAATGAACAATATCTCGGGACCGAGGAAAACCAAAAGCTTTCCAGCCACAGCCTTTGTCCCCCTCGTGACACTGAGCCTTGTATCGGCTCCAGCGCTGCTGGGGGAGCAAATGTCACGACGAGCTTTCTGCACTTGCCTCCGCATTTTGGGGGAGGGATATTACATCGCTCCCTCCTGTCGCTGGGCAGGGAACCGCAGCCTGCGCCGGAGATGCTGGCCTGTCGCCGGATCGGGCCGTGGGTTCCTCCAGGATGGTTCTCCCGTGTTTCCCAGGGAGGGGGAAGGTCCCTGCTCTCCGGGCAGGCTGGAGGGGTCGGGGCTGCTCCCTCCTCCCTCGCCTGGAGCAGGAGACAGCGGTCCCGGTCCCGTCCCGGCAGGGATGTGCCTCCATCCCAGTCAGCCTGGGGGACACATTATTATTTCCCCGTTGATAGGGTTCAGTGGGACTGAAAGAGCTACACGCCCTCTGGTAATTTGTAGTTTGTCGATGCTGAGCTGACATTTAACTGAACCCAGGGCAGCAGCAGGCAGTGAGGAGCGAGGAATCGCTCCGCTATTGTAATACCCGAGACACTCGGAGCTTGGCTAATAAGGGACATTCTTTCCTCCCAGGACTTCCTCCACGACTTTAATGCATTCAGGATCAGCCTTGGTTATTTGGACTCGTTAACGTCAGGATTTGGGTGACTGTCTTCCCCATGTCCCTAGCATGAATATTATCCCTATTTTGTTCTGCATTGTTCATAACAAGGGGGGGACAATTAATCAGAGCAGAAAGGACTTTATTCAGCTGGAATTCCTTCCACGGCTGCACCACTGAGAACAAATTAGCAGTTCACACATTGCAATTGGCCTTTTCTGTGGACACAGAGTTTGGACTCCAGCCACCTCTGAGGGGTGCGAGGGAGCCTGCACCTTCCCCCTGCGCGGGGGTATCACCAGGGGCTGACCGAGCTGTTGGAAGGTGTTCCTGCCTTCCTGGAGAGCACTGCAGGAAGGCCAGGGCTTCTGGGAGACCGGAGCTTATCCGGAGAAACCTCAAAGTGGCAACTAAGCACCAACCTGAGCACTTAAATTCACGTCTGCTCCTAATTTAGGAATACTGCCTTCACCGCCTTTTCCTGACTGCTTTTGGTTTGCACGTCCAGGCAGCGAAGTGGAAAGCGGACGGGCTCTAACCCTGGTCCTGACGCTCACTTGCTTATCTGCCGTGCCGTTTGCTTCAGCAAAATGGCTAGAGCAGCACGCCGCGGAGCGGGTCGGGACATGTGAGAGCAGTGGCCTTTCTGGAGTGAACGGCTGGGAACTCTGCAATCTGGCCTGGGCTCAGCTCTGACATACGTCTCTGCTGGAAACCCAGACCTTCGAGGGCTGAACAAAAGCGACTTGCTGATTTCTGTTGCTGCTGCGCGTTCCTTGCTTTAACTGCTGCCATCAGCAGGGCTTGGGTGGCTGTAGCCCTGCACGATGCTATCGACCAGGCGGCTGGGTGGAGGGAGACGTGGAGACTAATGGAGTTCAGGGATTCTCTGAGTCAGAGGCTAAATGCAGTTTCCTTCATTGGGCAGTGAATGCTAATTGCTGATTAAAAACTGGTACCTGAGGTTCACCCAGAGAACACACCTATAAAACTGCAGCTATTGCGAATGTCCTAAGCACAAGTTCCTCACCACGAAACACAGCGATCTAGAGCCATTATTTTCCATCAGCTCCATGCTGCAAACCATTTCCCAGATGAGGGAAACATAGCTCCTTTCTGCTCGCCAAGTGCAGGATTCAGGCGCTGTGAGAGCATGGAGCCTTCCACGCGGCAGTAGCCAGATCAGCTGAGGTCACTAGAAGCCAGATGCTGTTGCCATCTGATGTCTGTTTTAAGGGTGCTCAAAACCGAGTGACCTCATCTTGCTCTGTTCAGGCAAAACAAATTCAGTCTGCAGCCTGTTTCGCTCTCTCAGCAGTCACTGGAAAGTGGCCCAAGGATTGGACCTGTTGTGGCGAGCGGGGTCCTGAGAGGTGTTTCTGCAGCAGAGCAGCAGCACATCGACTTGAGATTGAGTCTGTGGCAGTTCCTTTTCCTCTTCCCTTTTCCCCTTTTCCTTCTCCTTCCTTTTGTTCATGATAAACACTCTGCAGACAGACAATCCCCAGCTGCTGTCCCAGCTACATGAACATCTGTGTTGCACTCTTTGCTAATGACGTCTGCCCTGGGATGCCGGATGTAAAAATAACCCCCCCCCCAAACTCTGGTTTGCATTTCTCAGATTTTATCAGGCATGGAATCTTTGAGGTTTTTAAAGACTCCTCTCCTAATGGCAGCCGTGGCTTTTGGGCTGCAATGGTTGTTTACCAGAGCCTGGCAGCCCTGTGATGCTCAGTCCACGCTTTTTAATCTATATGATTTGCTGCTCCTGTGCTTTTCCCAACTGGATGGCATGGGAACAAGGAGCTCGCCCTCCCCAGCTCGTTGGGAGAGTTGATCCAAGACGTTGCTCAGCGGCACCGGGAGGACCACCATTACTGCTGCCTGCAGCAGGGCTCAGCTCCTCGCTCCGTGACCCTCAGCCCAGCATCCTGTCCCTGACTGCGATGCCTCCGCGGTGCCTCAGCAGAGCAGTAAATGACCTGCTCTCGTCAGGGCCTGAGTTAATGTGGGAGATGAGCTTGGCCCTTCAGGCTCTGTGGTCTCCAGGCCTGTGTTTGAACCCTGCAATCACGTCTTCGCAACGCCCCAACGCCCATAGTCTCCCAGGCTACACATACAGTTCATAAGGTCCCCAGGGACACCACGCGCCCCCGTCAACACGCCCTGCCCATTGCAATGACTCGGCTAATGGGGTGGAGGGGTGTGGCAGTCACAAAAAGGTTAACTTTCCGAGAGGACAATGAACGCAGGATGCTCAGACAAGCCGGGCCGGCTCTGTCCTTGTGCTACAGATTTGCTCCAGCAGGCATGAAACTAGAAAGAAGTGATTCAGCTGCTGCCCTGCAAGGCAGCCCCGTGGGGCTTGACAGGTTTTGTTGGAGAGGAGGACATGTTCCTGCCTGTGAGCTTCCAACGCTGATCTCGCCAGGGTGCAGGTTAGCAGCGGCAAACCCTGGTTGACCCGGCTGGGAAGGGAATGGGCTCTGCAAGGAGCCCTCTCAGGAGCTGTGCTCTTTCAGGGGGGACCGAACAGATCTCCTGGATGAGCCCAGGGGGGCTTCAAGGGGTTTGGCTTCCACAGGAGCAGTTCCCAGAGGATGCTTCGGGAGGCAGAACCCATTTTCCCAGATAGGGTTCGATGAGGGGAGAGAGCTGCCGACTGCCAGCGCTTTCTCAAGCCCCCTTTAGCCATCCCGTCGTGGCTCCTTGTAGCTGCAGCTCCACAACCCCTGCGCTCAGCATCCCGCATGGGGCTGGACAGAAAAGACAAGGCGGGGGAGCACGGTAATTGCCTAGCAATAAGGACTCTCTTCAGGATTGGCGCTTCGAGGCGGTACTGCCACACACGGCAAGGATGATGGAGACGTGCCAGCCGCCCTACCTGCAGCATGGAAGGGTATGTGGGCGGACAGGCTGCATAGCTGGGGAGTGCAGGGCAGAGTCACGGGACTGGGGAGGCCCTGGCTGGGTGCCTCCTGCTAGGATGCTTCTCTCCACCAGAAATGCATTAAGAAGAAATTGAGTTTGGCTAGCAGTCATTCCTCCGATCGATGAGATGAAATTTGATAAGGAAACAGCAGGAATGTGCTCAGCACATGCAAAAATTCCATCTTCAGATCTTGCCCTGTGGGAAAAAGGGCAGGAGGGATGGGGCTGTGAATACCAGCCTTCCTGGAAGGCTTTTCTTGCTGACGTCTGCCCGGGGCATCCCAGGGGAGTTCTTAAGCATCTCAGGAGCCGCAGGGCCCACGTGCAGGCAGGCCCACGCAAGGGCACCAGAGGCTGGCTGGTTTCAGCGGGGAGGGGTCCGGCGGGAGGCATTGCCCCCTGTAAGCAGGTGCAGAAGAACCGATTTCCCAGCAAACCTGCTCCTGACTGTGAGTCAGCCCGTTGCTATCCCAACCGGAGTAGTTTCACACCACTTGGCTTCTCCTGGAGCAGTGCCACTTTTCTGTGAGAGTACCTGAGAGGGGAATCCCACCGGAGGGGGTCTGTGCTTTCATCGGCTCAAGGATTTCTGCATGTGTCTCTCTACTGAGCATGCAAACCCTGCCCGGAGGCAGGCAAAGGGCAGCCAGCCACAGGAAAAACATCCAGCCCTGTCACCAGTGAGCAGCACCGCGTGTAGAAGGGACGTGCAGGAACAGAGCTGAGACCCTCTGAGACGCTCCAGAGGGCTGAGAACGTGTTTTGGAGCTGTTCTGCCTTCACTCAGTGATAAATGTCACACAGGGACACACACAACGTCCCTGCCATCGCTGCACAAATGGAAACAGGGAGGTGGCTGTTTGATCCCCTGGCGCCTGCGCTGCAGCTTGAAATATGGGCTCTTGTCACCATCCATTTCGAAATGTCTCTGTCAGGCAGGCACGCTCCCCTCGGATGCGTGGTGGTGGCAGGCAGCACACCACGACTGCGATAAATAAAATTTACTCATTTACTGAAACGGGGGCAATCTACACTGAAACACGCTGCAGGAAGCATGCCCTCCTCCCGACGCACCCAGTGAGTCACTGCAGCTCCCTGAAGTATCAAGATCTGGAAAGCACCCAAGACAACAATCAACCAAATCGGGTTCTCGGCGATAACGCTGCATTATCAGGCTCCATCCAGCTGCTGAGTCAGCCCTACCCGCCCTCCCAGCCTGGCAGGCAACCAGCGACCGGGCTGCTGCCCGAGCGATAGGGGATCAGGGCCCCTGCCCGCCCCATGCAGCTTCCGCAGCAGCTGATAATCCCCCCAGCTGCAGTCCTCCGCTCTGCAAACCCACGCAGACGGGCGGCGGGTGCCAGCGCTGAGGGCGACATCAAGGACCTGCGGGGTTAATTTGCTGGCGGACGTGAAGATGGGCCAAGCCAGAGCCCGGCTGCTCTCGCCCCTACGCGGGCACACGTGCGCAGCTTTCCGCTGGCCGGCCGGGACCGCGGATACATCGATCGCTTCGCCCATCAGCTGGCGGCTGCTTTCAGCGGCACTGCGCCCACTTCTCCAGCTGAGTGCTTGGCCCTGCGATCCCACCGGCTGCCGGGATCCGGCGGGGACGGGAGCGGGGTGCAGCGGGCAGGATGCTCTGCCACGGCGCAGGCAGCCCGGGCTCCTCTTTCCCATGGCTCGCCCTTGCCTGTAGGTTTCTGCTTCAGAGCGGAGCTGGATGAGGCAGACGGGCAGAGCTGCAAGCGTGCAGGGGCTGGGAGGAAGCGAAGCGGCAGGAGGGGGAGGCCCCGAGGAGAAAAGCCGTGTGACTGTCACCCTGCGGAGAGGCACTCTTTGATGGTCACATCCCATAGCTCTGGCAGGGGAGCCGCAGCTTGCCCGTGGCGGCTCTCGGAGCAGACCGGCTGCTCCCAGCGTGGCTGGCTTTTGCTGATAATGCTGGAAATCCTGTCCCGGCCAGCTCCGTGACCAGTCACCCCCGCACCTAGAAGTCACAGCTGCGTTTCTGCTGGCCCTTCAGCCAACTAACCTCATAATAATAGTCAGGGGAAGAGTCTCCTCTCCCCGCTGCTCCCCCTGCTCCCGTGGGTGCCCAGGCTGCGGGGGTCCATCCTGCGACAGACCTGCGACAGACTGGGCTGAGCACACCTGCGCTGGGAGGCCAGTGCTTCTGCTGGGCCGGGGGGGGACAGGAGACAGGGGCGAGCGGGGCTGCGGCCGCACGGCTGGCAGGGGGACACCCTCCCTCTGCAGCGCTGGCCCTGGGATGGCCGTGGGTGCTTACATCCCAGAGCCTCTGCCGCTGGCGGGAATCAGGCAGGGAATGCCCAGGAGAGGGAAGTGGGGGTGTCGAGGAGAGCTCGGCGTGATGATAATGCAGGTGGGAGTGCTCTGAAAAAGCTGCAGTGTCTCAGTTCTTTGCAATATTCAATGTCTCCATCTAGCATACTGAATTGTTTGTATTGCAGTCTATTATCAGCGATGTGCTGCTGTGTTCCCATGTCCTAGAGTTTCAAAATTTCTGTTTGACTGTAATTTAGGGACTGCGACCAACAGTGGTTTGGAACTAAAACAGGTCTGGAAAAGGCAGAGTTTTTTGTAGAGCACAAACTTAGCTTTGCAGTTCCATTGCTTCCTACTCAGCTTTCAAACCTCCACAGGTTCTTCCCCACCAAGCTTTTCTCTGAGTCTCACTTTTAAATCCATCACATTTCACTTGGTTTAACAGTGAAATGAGAGACAGACCTGAGCAAGCAAACCCTGGACCAGAACGTTCAGTATCTTTGCAGCTGGATCCATTAACTTGGGACCAGAGGGTGGAAATTCCCAGTTTGTTCAGTGCACATGAGCCACACACTTCAAAAAAAAAAAAAAAAAGTCACTGCTAAAGAAGCCGGTGGGAAAAGCACACAGGATGGTGAGTGGAGCCGGGGACTTAGTGGGGCTCATTCCAGGGGATCCCAGCCAGCACCTGCACATCATTCATCTTCTTTTATTGCCCTTTCTCAGCTTCTTGCTGTATTTTAATGCAAAGCCTGATACCCCCTTTGGAAAGAGACATTCTCCAGGCCTTCCCACGTGCTTGGGAACGCTGCTGGCCCTGTGTTCTGGCCAGATAAATAGGCAGAACAAGAATTTGGGACCAAGGATGTGATGAAAGTATTTTCAGCATCAGAAGCCTTGCTTCCCTCAGGCTGGCCAAAGCCAGCCCATGAGCTGGACCCAGCCTTTCTGGACATGCATGTTTGTAGCTGTGGTTCCATTCAGCCCCGGCGCAGCACTGGAGTCTAGGTCTAAAATTCAGAGTTTAGTCCCACTTCCAGGATGTTTTTGTCCTAGTCTCTTTTCCCATTGCCTAGTGTGGATGCGCTGGGATGCAGCGTCCGGCACCGTAGGCAGGTAGTGCTCCAAAAGCCCTGCGGCATTGCCTCGTGTCGCACGTCATCGTGCAGTGCAGGACCCGCTGGGGGGGTGTGTGTGGGGGGAAGGATGGGGGATAAGGGGCTGGGGCACGCAGCCGATGCTAAGCCTGGCGCCCGTTCCTGGCTCCGGCGCTGCTCGCGGCTGGCCGTGCAGCAGCAGGTGTGGCGTGACATGTTCGCTCCGGGGCTAATCCCTTGTCCCTATTTTCCTCTCAGCATGGGAAAGCAAATCGCTACTTTTAATCTTATTTTCCAGCTCCCACTCCGGGGGGGGGCCCAGGCCCAGGTGAGAACGCCCTGGCCTCCGGGCTCTGTTTATTTTATCCCCTGACCTGACGGAGGGGATTTTCCCACGTACAGGACAGTAAGAACCGTTGGGGCCGCAGAGAGCTGCGTGGTCACTGGAAAGCCAGGGGGGTGGCATGCCAGTGAGCACGGGGATCACCAGAGAAGGGGGCAGAGCAGCCGCTGTGTACAGCTAGGGTCCTCTGAGCATGTCCCCCGTGTTTGTGGCTTGGACTTTTTCTCACTGGCGTAGACCTCTGGGTGCTAAACCCGCCCTTGGCATTGGCAGAGGCTTCTCTGCATTACCGCACCCCTCACGCACTCCTCCCCGGCCCCCATCCCCAGCAGAGCAGGGACCCCAAACCCAGCTGCGAGTACAGGGAGGAGAGAGAAGAACGGTGGGGTTCAGGCAGCGTTGCCCCAGATCTCTCCCTCCCAGCAGCGCTCTGGGCCCCTGTCCCGGATAACCACCGGTGACCCCGGAGCATCTCCCTCCCTTCTCGTCCCCGGGAGGTCCCCGGGTAGCCGGCCCTCCCGCTCCCAGCTCTGCCTGCAGCTCTGGGTTTGCAGCTACTTAGCAGGCGGCAGCTTCAGACACATTTTGTGGCCACACGCAGAGACAATAATCACTTGTAGTCCGGCCTCGGCGTTGCCAGAGGCCCGGCTGGCTGCGCGGCGGAGGCAGCGAGGAGGGTGTCTCGGTGTGTGGACGGCATTCCTCGCCACCCCGGCGTTGGGCTGGTCCTCTCCCACCCACAGGACCGCCTGGGCAGTGGGGATGGCACGCCTGCCTCGGGGCGGCACGGGTTAAAGAGCAGCCGGGATTTTCCCACTGTGCACCGGCCCGCAGAGCCCCACATGGTTTTGCCGGAGGCTGAAACGTGACTCAAGCTGGGTTGTGGTAAGTGGGTGGGATGAGAGTTTCACGACCTGGTTCCAGCAGAGGCGTGGGCAGCATCACTAGAATGATTAATGCTGAGGGGAGGCAGAGAGAGACCTAGCGATGTGCTGATAAGGGAGGGCTGACAGAGACGAACGACAATATCAGAAAGGACCCACTTGTCAGTCACCACGAGAAATCCCCCCCCCCCCCCCCAGGAAATGATAAATTGTGCATGCCACCTGCTTCCACCTCTGTTGACTCAAACCATGGGATACCTGGGAGGCCAGCGCTCACGCTATGAAATTTCCAGCGTTATTTATTGGAGCTCGTAATTCAGATGAGAAAATGGAAAATATCATGCGCCTCTCATCCCAGCTGCCTCCCAGGCTGCCCAGCCTGCTTGCTGCTTTCTGCTCCCTCCCTCCCAGCTCCTGGCAGCTGAGAGGTGAAGCGCACAAGAATCCAGATGATCGCTAAAGCCTTGCTTCCTGGGGCTCTGGAGAGCTGGGTCCTTGCAAATTCACTCTGCAGCTGCCAGCAAGAGGGTGGAGGGCAGGTGTGGGGAAGGGGAAGTGTGAGGTGAGAAGAGGAACAGATCCGCTTCGGAGAGAGCAGCTCTGAGATCCTCAGCGCTCGGCACTGGCACTTGTGATTCTGCTGCCTGCGCGGAGACCCGTGTTGGTGTACCCTGACAGGATCTGGCAGCAGAATTAAGTGGCATATTAGCAATAACTGCTCCTGCCCTTATTATTACTACTGTTTATGACTAGATAGCATCAGCTGCTACTGCCAGCCATAAACTGCTTCTAACCTAAACAGTCAGGGAGTCTCAGTGCAACCAGAGGATCAGCAGAGGAGCTCAGGTTCCCTCTGGGGCTTTGCGGGCAGCGAAGCATCGTGCAGCGTGTGAGCAGCCCCGTTCTAGCTGGATTCTGAGGTCATCTCCTTTCCACCGCTGACTCCAGTTGGAATGTGATGAGAATATAAGCGACTGCTGAAGAGCACACCCGTGAAACAGCTGCACCAACTCAGGCCGAGAGTTCCTTCCCCGGGGTGCTGCCTCTGCAGGCGCGGGCAGAAGCGGGGCTGTCACCGCCCGGCCCGGCTGGAGGCAGCGCTGAGCGCCCGGCGGAACCGACTCCGGCGTGCGCTGCCCTCTCGTGGCACCGCGCTGCTTCCCGCCGGGGCCGGGACCGGGACCGGGACCGGGACCGGGACCGGGACCGGGGCCGGGACCGGGGCCGGGGCCGGGGCCGGGACCGGGGCCGGGGCCGGGCGGGGAGCCCCCCTGGGAACCGGGGCCTCTCCCCGGAGACCGGGTACAGCATGCTCCCGGCTTGCCGGGGAGATTCAGCCCGGCGCCTCGGGCTGCTGCCGGCTGCGGGAAGGCGCTGCCTCCCCTGCTGTTGGGGGGTGCAGGAGGGGGGACCGGGAATAAACCTCGGGGAAGCAAGAGCGGCTCGGCAACGGGCAGAACTCGGCTGGAAGTGACGGGCAGGTTGTACAGCCGGGCAGGGCGGCTCCGGGACCAGCTTCCCGGCAGCGCAGCGGGGTATGAAGCGCTGCTCCGGGGCCGTGGCTCCGGGGCGGGGCGGTGACGCCCAGCCAGTGGCCCGTGACTACCGGGCTCGGCTTTACGTGGCTGCCCGCCGGCCCCGAGCCACCCACCCCCCCCCCCCCCCATCCCCGGGTCCCGCTCCGGCGGTGCGGCCGGGCTGCGAGTGCCCCCGCGCGGCGTCGGCTGCCGGCGCTCGGGATGGAGCCGGGACCGGGACCGGGATCGGGACCGGAGCGAGGGTGGTAATCGCGGGGTAAAACCAAGGAGAGAAGCCCTCTCGGAGGTGATTGCGGAGGTGGAAGGGTCACCCAGACGGGGCGGTTCTCCTGGTCCCCGGCACTGCTGGGCTCCGCATCTCCCGGGCAAGGAGGGAGACCTGCTGCTTGCAGGAGCCAGCGGTGCTGGTGTGGGACCACGGGACAGGCAGCTCAGGGCATCCATGCTACAAACCCTGCTTGCAACTGTCTGATGAGTTTTTAATATCCGGACTGTAATTTGCCTGCTTTGCTCTGCTGGGGTGGGAGGGCTGCTGGGAAAATGCCTGTCAAAATCGTTCAGGTGGCCCTTAGAAGGGGTGGGGGGGAACCAGGCTTTGCACAAATTTAAAAAAAAAAAAAAAAAGATTGCTGGCTTTTCTCTGTTGTAGTGTTCCAGCACTCTCCAACTTTACACTGGGACAGGGGAGAGGAAGGAGAAAGAACCCTGTACCAGAGATAGGGCTTTTGCCATCCCTGTGAAAATCCAACCTAATTTGGATAATGCTAGAACTTTATATGTATAAGATATTTATATTTATAGTCTCATGCCACAGCTGTGGAGTTGAGATTTTGCAGGATTTTAGAAAATAAAAAGCCTGAGCACTGTGCACATTCCACCCTGAGTTAAATAGGACTTTCCTGAACATGCAGGTGTGGGTGACTGCGGGGTAGCGCTCACAGCAAAGGGATTAGGTGTGCAGAGGATGACGTGGGAGCGAAAGGCAGGAGGCTGGGACCAGCCGCTGTGATGGGGAGCCAGGGGAAACCCTGACTATCTACAGGCTGTGTTGTGAGAAAGCTGCAGCGCAGGGAGAGGCAGGCTGAGGACAAGTGGACTTGGCTGAGCTTTAGGCTGGGGAAGCCGACCCTTCCTCAGCCTGTCCCCAGCCCCAGGGGCGGCAGCCAAGGCTTGCCGGTGAAGTTCAGTGGCATGCCCCTTCTGCAGGGCACAGGGGAGCTGGCAGGGTGCGAGGGGAGGTGGGCAACGCTCCTTGTTCGAGCCCACAGCGTGCCTGGCAACGGGACGGATAAATTCAGGATGCTCACCTCCAAATAGTGGGGTAAGCGCAAAGTCTGAAAGCGTGAGCTGCTGCCGCTGGGGCTGGTGGCTGGGGAAGGGGCTGCTCTCCTTCCCTTCGCACCAGGCCAATGTGCTGGTGAAAACCTGGGGCTGGTGGCTGGGGAAGGGGCTGCTCTCCTTCCCTTTGCACCAGGCCGGTGTGCTGGTGAAAAGGCTGGCGGCACGGCCAGCGGCCCTGGCGGTGGTACAGTCCAGGAGGGTAATGGGTATTGGATTGCTCCCTTAGGTCTGTTCTTGAACCTAATCCTCATTAGACTGAAACCCATTTCAATCAAGACAGGCTGGGCTACTCCTTTGTCTTTCTTTTAATTGGACCGTTCCTGCTGCTAAATGGGCAGCTTAAGCATCCCAAAGACCCTGAGAAAAGCCCGGCATGTCCCCTAATGGGGTTTGAAAGTGGAGAAATAACAGCATAATCAGTCTCTTCCTCTTTGTGTCAGCCCTTGATTCACACCGCCTGCCCCCCTCCCCTTCACACCCTTTCACTGAGTGGCTGCTGACAGATGGGAACAGGACCGCCACGTCAATGGGGTTTGTCGGGGGCTTTCATGGGCCCTGTTGCCATTCTCTGTCCTCCTTCTTCGTCTACTCTTGGCCTTTGTGCCAAGACTGGGAACAAGCTGGGAAAGCTGAGCCTGTCCTGTAAATACCTGCCTCGGCTGGATCAGCTTAGGGCTTAAAAGACAAGACGGGGAACACTTGGCACAGCTCTTTATCCCTTCCTCTGCTTGCCTTACTTTCTCTCCTCCATTGTCTCTTGTTCCTTTTTTTTTTTTTTTTAGTATTTATATACCCTGTTTTTCTCTCTTGTGCTCTGCATATCTCTCTATTTTCCCTGCACCTTTTTCCTCCGGCAGTTTTCCGTCATCTCCCTTAGCTCTTGTTCTCCTTCCAGCGAGCCCTTTGATGGCCGTCTTCAGTTGGCTTTTGGCTCACCCAGATCTCTCTTCCCCAGCCCCTGCGCGTCACCGGGAGCTTGCAGAAGACGCGTGACCTGCTTCCAGGGCAGCTGAAACTGAGGTAATTGCTGGGCAAGCAGCCCCTGCGTCTGCCTGCCCTGACGCTCCTCGTGCTTTTCTACCCGTATCTGTCTGTTTGGAGCAAGCAGCTGGAGAAGCGCACGCTTCTGTGCATACAGCTGATTTCTCACGGGGCAAACCGGTCCAAACCGAAGCCTGTCCTCTCGCGGGGTCTGGTGGGCTTGGCCAAGCCCAGGCTCAGAGCTCCCCCCAGTTTAAAATCCAGGAGCAATGCTTAAGCACTTAGGCAGGTCTGCTCGAGTCTGGGCAGGCATATCTGGGCAGGCACCGATTCCCAGCGGCTGGGGTGTGCTCCCTCTGCCACGCAGGCTAGCCAGGAGGGGAATCCTTCATTTCCAGCAGCTGGGACGACTGGGGGCTTTCCCTTGTGCTGGCAGCACAAGAGAAGCTCAACACTGCATTAATTTGGGGAAGAGATTAGATCAGTGCCTTGCTCTGTCCATCAGCGTTCGTAGTCAAGAGGGTGCCCTAACCAGTCTCTGCCACTGGTGACTGCTGGAGAGGTGGGTTAAGGGCCCTGGACACGGTCCAAGATGTCCTGGGACAAAAATGGCTGAAGAGACTCTTCTCTTACCCCGGAGACCCCCGCACGCAGCTGCCAGTGCGGGAGGAGGGGGCATTTAGAGGCTCCTCTTGTGGCTGGAGGACCAGCTTGGCGCTTGGGACATCCTGGAGCACCTCTTGACTCCGTGCACGGGGAGGTGCGCTGGCCGGGGAGGCTCTTCCCAGGTTTCCAGGCTGCACTCGGCGCTTGGCCGACTGACAGCTCCTGCCCTTCCTCCTCTCTGCTGACCCCAGGCAGGACTCCCCCTCCCGTTACGTGTGCTGAGCTGTAAGACAAAGCCGGTGGGAGGCACCGGGTATATGTCAACCCGCTTAACGCAGACAGGTCACCTCCAGATTAACTTGCATAAATCCTGACTTCATTAAAGCTGCAATCCCCTGTTCCACAGAGAGCTCTGGTGAGGGAAGATGGGGTGAATGTTTGCTAGTCAGGTCGTCTGTCTGACCCCGGGGCAGCTCTGCCTCATGTCGGTCCCGAGGCAGCGAGGACAAGATAAATCTTTCTCGCTGGACTGTCCCCAAAGAAAGAATGAAGTTAACGTCTGCCCGGGAGCTGTGGCAAAGGTGTTTTGAGGGAAAAGTAAGAAAGCAGAGCAACACAAAAGCTGAACAGAGCTGCTCAGTGGATGCTCGGGGTGCTAAACGAGGGATCCTCTTTGCAACGTCACAGCAAAGGGAGCTCTCGGGGTCTGCGTGTGAACTCTGCCCGTCCGTGGACATGAGGGACTCAGTTATCACTTGGTCACCAGAATATGTTTCTGCCATCCCACCCACAAAGGAGGAAGAAAAGTGAAATATGGAGAAAGTTACCATAGTTTTTAGCTTGTTTTGGGAAGACCTCTGCCCTTCTTAATTAAACTTCCACCAGGAGTTGGATTTCTGAGTAGGTCTCCTCTGCCGTCTCTGTGCATATCTCCTCCAGCATCTCCCTGCACCGCCTCGCATGTCTCCTCCCACGATGGCTGACACTCCTCAATCTGTCTGTGCTCCGCTGGGCTGATGTGTCTGCACGCGATGGGGCATTACATTCGTTTCGGAACCGACTGGAAGCAACTGTGATGGCAACGTGCAGTTCGTGCCTTCCTCCCACACGTCACCTCCCAGATGCTGAAACCTGCCCTGTGTGTCCGACGCAATGCTCATGCATGAGGTAATGGTGTGCTCAGGTGTGCGCTAACAGAGCACTCATGCGTGATTAATTGGTCAGTCATGCAGGTAGTAATCAGACGTTCATGCAAGAACTGATTGGGCACTCATGCATGATGTAATTGGGCGCCCAGGCATGATGGTACTGAGCGCTCATGCATAAATTAATTGAGTGCTCAGGTGTGATGCAAATGTGCACTCGTACATGTTCTAATTGGGAGCTCAGGCATGAGCTAACAGCTCGTATGTGAACTTACTGGGTGCTCATGTGTGACGTAATTGAGCAATCAAACACAAATTAATTGGGTGTCCTTGCATGAAACTAATCAGGTGCTGTGTGTGTACTAATTGGGCCCTCATGCATAAATTAGCTGGGCAGTCATGCATGAACATGCTGGGCTCTCATGCATGTGCAAAATGGGTGCTCACGTGTAAATGAGTTGGCCTGGGAGGCCATCTGGGCGTGCTGTGCTCACGGTGGGCATGCCGGGAGTTGTGGTTCTTGCCCGTGGCAGCTGGAGCAGAGGTGCCCAGGGGTGGATGGAGTGGGTGGGGGCTGCCTGGGATCCCCCTGCAGATGCACACCCCCTCCATGGGTTCCCCTCCATGGGTGCCCACATGCTTTGCAAGGCAGGGGAGGGTGCAAGATACATCAGTAACCACTTTGCTGTATTCAGGCATCTGTTATTAAAAATATTCTCTACAGAAACACATGGATGTTTGGATGTATGGATGAGGGATAAATCAGGCATGTCTCTACTGCTCTGTTCTGATGTATATAATCTTACCTCTGTGCATTTACTTACCATTAAATTTGAAACCACTGTGGCCACAGCCAAACCAAGATGTCCTGCTATTGTTTTACGAACATAATCTGCGCTAAAGCTATGCCAAGCTCTCAGTGCGGGCTGCTGTACGGTGATACACCACACAGGCGGTTCAAATCAATACACTGTCACTTGGGGGGATGCAGAGAAGAAAAAAACCAGTAAATTACATTTAATTAATGTATAATTAATGCGCTTTCTGGCTTTCCGTGTTTCCATGCAGGGCCCTGGATTTGCCGGCAAGACAGGCACTTGGTTGCTGCTGCGGTTACTCAAGCTACCTAATTCAGAGCTCAGGTAGGGCTGCACAGGAGGTCTGTAATCTCTCCATTTGTGAACCTTCCAATATTTTCCAGAGTAGAAGGATGGCCTTTTACATTTTTCACATATGATGTGACCTACTGCTAGTCCGTGGGTTCCTGGAAGCCTGACCTGTCTTTTCCTGTACGTCCAGAGACACGGAGAGATTCACTTTGCATAGGTGCAGGGAGGCTGTGAAAGGAAAGGCAGCTTGCAGGAGTTCCAACTCCCGCTCTCGCAGTCGGGGTGCCTGAATCACTCCCGCTGCCGGCTGCAACGTATTTGCAAGAGGAGCTCTGGCTTGTCGGCAGCGGCTGTATGCTTCCCGTTGGCTAGCCTTCCCGAAAGAAGCGCAGATCATAGCACATGATCTCATCTACGGGCATTTTAGTGACTTCCCATCGCAGTCATATCACCCAGCACTGAAATACTACGCGACTTCTCTGCACCACTCACAGAAAAAAAGCAAGACCGTAGTTTATCTGTACGTAAGGCTGTCAGTGCATGTCAGTCCCTCCTGGCTCCTTATAGGCACGAACTCGACCTCCCTTTCCTTTCCCCTCCAGACAGGTCATATGTACCGGGGGGCTCTTTTCTCTTCCATATGGTGTCAAGCCCACCTTGGGCCAGCAGCCCTGGGAGAGCGCCTGGCAGACAGCTGGGAACAGAGGGAAAACAGCAGCCGCCGCTACTGTAACTTGCAAAGGGCCGCAGCAGGATGCAGGAGAGGGATGCAGCGCCAGGAGCTGTCTCCCTGGAAACCGCAGCGTAGGAGACATAATGAGGAGTGTCCCTCCCCTCAAACCGCTCTTTAATTCCTTCTTCATCTTTCTTTACAGCCAGGGGAGTGAAGAGCAGAGCGGCGGGGCATGGTGTCCCCCTCAGCCCAGCCTATTGTGAGTTTATGACACCTAGCCTTAGAAAAGCACATTTTTAACCCAGCTGCCGCTATAACTTATTGCAATGCCTTGTTATAGCTTGGGAGCGGAGGGGGAGGGACAAGAAAGGAGGTCATGCAAAGGGTGCTGTGTGTCCCAGAAGGGACCCTCAAAAAAAGTCAGAGGGGGAAAAAGACACGGGCTCCCATCTCTTTCTCATTTGGCTCTTCCCAAGACTGGGGCATCCGAAGGCATGCTGGGGACAGAGCTATGAGCCGGACGTATTCATTCATGCCACCTAAAAGCATGTATGCTCTTACGCTCCGGAGGCAGATTCAAATGCAGGCGAGGAGGGATAACAGCCCCACAGAGTCAAGGTCCCCGTGTCGTCACTGCTGCTGTTGCCTGGGACCTCGGCGAGACCCCGGAGGGTGAGCACGCTGCCCGGTGCGGTGCTCCAAAGGCGCTAACCCTGGCAGCCTGCAGCTGCACCCTGGGGTGCCCACCTCTTGCGCAGAAGCAGGTAGGCACCCCGCCGCAGTGCAAGAAGAGCTAAGGAAAGCGAGCTCCATCCCAGGCGGGAGGAGGGTCACGGGATGCATTTTCCCCAGGCTCTTGGTGCTCATGCCCGGAGAAAATCCTTAGTGGCTGTGAATTAAAGCACTGGTGGGGGGTGCCCCCCCTCCACGGACATTCTGACCCCGGGGTTGCGCAGCTGAACCCCCTCCTCGCCCTGACACGCCGTTCTGCACCACAGGTTCTTCCAGCAGGTGGAACAGAGGAAGCTGCCTTTTAAATCCTGCTCCAGAGCTCTTAGAAGTTGAAGCAAAGGCTCCTGCTGCCTCCTCATGTGCATCAAAGTTTTAACCTCCATGCCCGAGTGCCCCTCGGAGGCAGCGTGCCCAGGCGGATAGATTGGCTGGCTGCAACACACAGGTCCTCGTGTCCCCTCGCATGGGGGAGAGATGCCTGTCCTGCCCTTTGGCTGTCGGTTTGGTTGTTCCCAGTTGCTGCACCGTACTGGAAAAAGGGGAACTGGCCACTGCCTCTTGCAGCAATACCCCCATGCCTCCTGCAAGACATCTCCCCCCCCCCCCAAAAAATGGAGAGAAAAGATTGAAGTGAAGCAAAACATTCCTGCTAAATGAGCATCTCTCTGCCGTCCTCCAGCCAGGGGCACCCACCTCCGCTGGGGATGGGGCACAAAGGGAGAGCAACTGCGTCGCTGTGCGGCGGTGGCTGGCCCTCCCTTGTGCGGGGCCAGGGCTGGATGCTCTGCCTTGCAACAGACTCCTGGGCTGCTGGTGCTCAAAGGAGAAAGCGAGGGGCTGCCGCTGTTGCAGCCCAAATACAATGCTTGGTAGAGGCTTGGGTCCCAGAGTGATTGGGACCTTTTCTCCCTCCCCTTCCCCTATACCCCGCTCTGTCTGGCTGTACAGGACAAATGTCAGCGCCGACCTCCGAGCCTGGAGAACGTCCTCCCTTAAGCCCAGACATGCTCCTCTCCTTTGTGGTCCTGGGCAGATGAACCCCGGAGGTGCCCGGGCGCTGGACCAGGCGGGCACTGGCCCAGAGCAGCCAGCCCCTCCGAGCAGGGAGAGGGATTGCTCCCCTGGGAAGGGCATCCGGGGGGTGTTTGGCTTTTTTTCCCCGGCAATGGAGCCACCCCTGCAGGGCAGTGCTCCGCTGCCCAGCCCCATCCCTTGCCACCTCCCTTTTTTGTCCTTCCTCCCTTTTTGTTATTTGAGAAATGAATTTTAAAAAATGGAATCAGTTTTCCCTTTGGGGGGATTAGAGCCCTCAGCATTCAAGCTCCCAGTGCAGGAAACAGTGGCTTTTCTTCTGGTGCAACTTGGAAAGACATGGCTCTCTGTTCTCCCTGAAAGCCCCTCACACTGAATGACCCACAGGCCCTGAATGAAGTGCCTCTCAATTAAAAGTTTCCCATTGATGCCGGCTGAATGAGACCTTGCTGCGGAATTCACCCTGGCTGAATGGCCCGGGCCTTCATCAAATATTAAGGGGCCAATAGATTTCCCACAATATTTGTACACCTTCCTTTGTGGGGATTTTTCCCTCCATTGAACCAGAAACCGTTAACACATCCGCTCCTGACGTGCCCCCTTCTGCTGCTCATTAGGGGCCGAGGCAGGGACGGCCACTGCTGCGTGCCACCCCCGGGACGGGCTCGGGGAGGGCCAGCAGCGGGGCACGGGAGCAGCCACCTGCGTGTATTCATCCTCTGGCGAGGCCAAGCTGAGCTGGAAATCCCATGGAGAAACACAGGGAGGAGAGAGATGGGAGCAGGCAGTGTTCCTAACCCGACCCTTGCCTGCGCCCGCCCGGAGCCCTGGGCAAAATCCGTCCCCATCCCAAGCCAGGGGTCACCTGGCCGGAGAGGGGGCTTTGGTGGTACCAGCCTTTGCTCTCTCCTGGTGGTCCCAGGGAAAGGAGAGCCTCCCCTCCTGCTCCCCCTTCCCAGCACAAAGGGAAAGTGGGTTTAAGTCCGGGGCTCCCTTCTGCCCGGGGACAAAAGCTCTGGGACACTTTAACAGGAGCGGGGGGGGGCCTGGCTGACAGCTCTGATTGTTAAAGCGCTGTGGCAGCAAGGCTGCCCCCACCCCTATTAACGATGCTAATTAGAAACCATGCAGGGCAGCCTCTTGGGGGTGGGGGTGAGGAGACAGGGGTGGGCTCTGCATAATTTATTCTCACTTAATCTCATTAAGTGGAAAAAGAGAGAGAGAGAAATGAGTGTGGGAATGCGGTGCATGGGAGGAGAACTACTACTCCATCCTTTTCCAGCACCTCTTTCTGCCCCAGGACTCAATGGAGCTAAGTATCATCACCCATGCCTTCCAGGTGGGGAAAAGAAGGACTGAGGAGGGTAGCTGAGGTTGCACAGCACGTCAGCGAGAGCTGGGAACTGCACCCAGGGTCTCCACACCTCCTTATGCCTTCTCCCACTGCCGTTTTCTCTTCCCACATTACTCTGAGGAGTGGGATTGCCGGAGGGCTGGAGAGGTAAAGGTGTCGTAGCCAGGACTGAGCCAGGCATCAGGCGGGGCAGAGGCTGGCCGTGTCCTTGCAGCAGCACTGTTTATGCTCAGTCGCTTCAGAAAGCGCTTGAAGAAACCATTACTGCACTGTTATCAGCAGGTTACACGAGACAGAAGCTGGGAAGTGTCTGTCCTTGCAGTCCCCTGGGATCCTGCCTGTGTGCAGGCAGGCCCTGCGGAGAGGCTCCACGCGCTCGTCCTGGTGCCAGGCGAAGGCTGTCCTTGCCCTGCCTTTGTGGCCTGCCAGCTCGCAGCCTCAGACTGATATGGGTGGGAATAACCCCTTGATTTCCCCCCTCCCTGGGCTAAGCACTGTCTGATTGGAGTCAGAGAGATCCCCTGCCCCACCGTGCCTCCAGGCTGAGCAAAGGGACGCAAAGCACGGGGACGTGCGTTATACTTGAAACAAATCTAGGGAAAGGGTTTGTGGTGCCCAGGGTCACCCTCAAACTGGACCAGGTCCCGTTAGCTCTTCTCTGAGCCTCACTGTTTTATTGCTGCTGCTGTGGAGTATTACAAAGCTATTTCATAGTCAACAGGATGGTAACATTCATGCGTGGCTGCCCAGAGGGACAGGACCCTCACAGATGTTCTCACAGAAATGCAGATGTTCTGGTATAAGTCAGGGTAAGAGTAAAACAAAATGAGAAAATAGAATAATGATTATTTTTGTCTTCATTTTTTCACCTTCTCTAAGAAACTTCCTTCCGCTCCTCAGCCCTGCCTGCCCAGAAGAGCTCCTTCCAAAGAAGAAACCAGAAAGAGGGAGACATAATGACCAGGCTCAGCACTGGCCTCGCTGCTGCTTGCCAGCTCAAGCATGAAGCGCCTGTGGAAATGAAAGAGCTTTTTACAAGAGCTCCGTGGGAACGTGACCTGAAGAAATCCGTGACTGCTGTAAGCAGAGGGACAGGGGATGCGGGCTGTGTCCTGGCAAGGTACAGCGCAACCAGGTATGTCAGGGGGTGGCCCCACGGGAATGATGCTAATGCCAGCTGGTGTCTGGATGCCACCAAGGTGTCAGCTCCAGGAGGTCTCTGGGAGGAAGGGGCAGTGGGTTTTGGGTGGACGGGGTGTTCAGGAGCATCTCTTTGCACTGCCCCTGCCTTTCCTCTGCGGCTGGTGTGCAGATAGCGTGGGGCCTTTCCCACCCTGCAACCCGAGTGCAAGGCTTGTGCTCGGGCACGCGGAGGGGTCTGGCTCTCTTGGGGGTGAGGGTGAAGGAAGGCAAGGATAACATTGCTGTTCCTTGAATCTGTCTTCTGGGCTGTGGTGGGGGCTGTGAAAAACATATCCTGTTATCCTCTGGAGCAGAAAAAATTGCCATTCCTTCCCTCCACTGACCTGGAAATTGTTAACATGTTCCTGTGGCCCGTGGGTCAGCAGCAGCATTGCCTGGGTCGCCACGCTGCATTGTGCGGGGGGGGAATTAGCCACCTGTTCCCCAGCCCTAATCCCGTGTGCAGGGCAAGGGCGGCTCCGCTTCGCTGGCCTCTCGCACCACCTTCTCCGCAGGCACAAAAAGGCCAGTTAACCTGGGAACCGCCTTGTTTGAAGATGAAGGGGAAGGGGAAGGGGGCTCCCTTTGGCGGGGGGATCGGGGCTGTGGGGAAGGGCACAGGAGAGGCGAGCATTGCCATGGGCAGGAGAGCCAGACTAGTTCAGCTTCCACCCAGGATTCACAAGCCCTTTGGCCGCACGCATCCGTGCTGTGGCTGGGTGGATGCAGTTGCTGGGTGCTAGAGCCTGCTCCTCAGCCTGCTTTAGGGCCACCTTTCATGCTGCTCAGGACTGCAGAGGAGCTTCAGTTGTACCTACCAGCACAGACTAAGCATCGCCTGAAGCCAGCCTCTTCCAGGTGTGGTTTGCCAGCAGGTACTGCTTGGCACAGGAGCAAGGCAAGACTTCTCAGCTCCATCAGCACTGCTTGCAGCATGGGGGAGCTCTCCTTGAGTCCTGTCCTTCCAGAGCAAATGCCCGGGGCAAAGGGAGAAAGAGCAGAACAGTAACTTGGAGATGGAACCAGACGGATGGTGAGATCCCTTCAATGGGGCCAAATCCTTTGCCTATAACAAAGGGAAAGCTTACAAACTGGCTACAGATTCTGGCAAGGACGTCTCCTATTTACCTGAGCTGCCTGCCTTCAGCCTGCTGCATGAGTTTCCCTTCTCTGCAGGCTGGCAGCCAGCTTGCCCACGTGGCCACGGGGAGGGAGGCTTTAAGCATCTTCTGAACCAGAGCCTTGGCAGCCCAAAGGACAATGTGCAAAGGAAGGCAGGTGGCTGAGTGGAAAACAGGCAGCTCCTTCGTGTGATAAAATGGGCTGTGAATTTCCCACAGCCTCTTATGCTGAGCACAGAGGCGTGGAGAGCAAGCAGGCATAGCCCTGCTCAGTAAGTCAAACGGTAGCACTGGCAGCGCTCTCCAACTGTGTCTGGCCTGCCCTCTGCTCCCTAGGGAGCTCCGGAGCCATCCATGTGGGGAGCACGTGCTATTTCCCATGCAGTGTGCTCTGCATATGTCTCAAGCACATGGAGGGAATGGTTGCAAAGCCAAGGGACCAGGAAAAAAAAAAACAAAAAAAAAAAAGAAAAGGCAAAAATGAATGCCCATGTTGAAAAGCTTTAATCAGACCTCATACTTCCACACTTTGATGCATTACTCAGCCTAACCTTGGGCTATTTGATGCAGATGGGCTGACGCTTTGAGGAATCAGACTAACAGTTTCTCAGAAAGTCTCAAGGCTTTATCAAATGGATATCCAGACTCCCACTGTGGGTGGAAGTTGTGAAGAAGGATGTCAGAGACATTTTGGCATCCTCATCCCAGTGCTCTGTGGCACCCTCAGCTGGAGATCTGCAGGCAAGACAGAGACGGTGCATCAGCTGTTACAAGAAGTCACCGTGTATTGGAGGCTCTTAGAAAGCACCTCCTCATTCCTCCTGTGCCACCACACAGACCAGCAAGAACGGCCACCAGGATACAGGGACAGGCAAGATAAGAGAATACACAACAACATCTGTGTGTGAGGGGCTGCCACAGCCGCCCCAGTGCCCGTGAAAGCGCCCCGTGGCTCCATCTGGTTTGGGGACAATCCCAGTTCTTATGGAAACACATGGCTGACATCTGGGGAAACAGGAAACAGTGGCAAGGGTTGCCCCAGCAACGGCGTGTCCCTCCGTCTGGTCCCCCACTGGGAGAGCCATGGGATCGGCAGCTCGCCGCTCGGGGAATTCAAAGTACAAGACCAAGGCGACTGATTGATGGGTCAGGTTCAATGGGGAGGGATATGATTAATAAGTGTTATGGCCCCATTGTTCCTGCTGTGCGGCTGTCAGTGCCGGTTAGCGCTGATGGACGCTTTGATGACTCTATGTCCATGAGCAAGCCACCGACTTGATGAATCTCAGCCAGCAGAATAATATTCGCTATGAACCCCTTCTGCCTCCCCTGGACAATAGCAGGGCCGGCCCGCATTGTGCGGGTGTGGGATCCGCGTTGGGTACCGAGGTCTGATCTTTCTCCAGCACAGCAGTTCTGCAGCACCCGCCTCTCTCCATCACATCACCCCCCTTATGGGATGACGGTCCCTCATCCTAGTTGGCAGCTGGCTGTGCCAGGGAAGGAGAGAAGGATAAGAAATTGCAGCTCTTTCTTAGGCTTTCTTAGAAATGCAAACACAGAGGCTTTCAGGCTGGAATGTCACCATGGTCTGGAACCGACAGCAAAGTACTTCTTTGTGCCAAACATTTGTGTTTTGCAACCCAATGTGTTTTCTTTAGTCGCTGTGCACCCCGGCAAGGGGCAGGCACATGCTATGACAACGTCTTGTGAGCTGTGCTTTAATGAGCTCTGCTGTTGGCTCACTCTGCATGTGCAGAACAGTCATGTACCTGCCCTATGCCCTGACCACCCTCTAGCACTTGGGCTGCTGGATACTTTTTGGGACAGGAGAATGCCAGGGGTGTATCCTGTCTCCCTGCTGGCCGCTGCTGCAACCTGGATCATCCTTGCCAAAGATGCCCTGTGACAAGCGGTAACTGCACCAGCAGGAACCTTCTTCCCAGAGCACTGTCCTGCTCTTCGGGACAAAATGATTTCTGAATGCAGAGCTCAGTTGTGTTCTTCTGCTCCGACCCGGGCAAAGCAAGCCCCCTCCCTCCACAAAGCAGCAAGCAGGTCTGGGAGCGCAGAGGGAGGGGATGCTCGGCCAGGGCTACCCCAACGCGCTCTGTCCAGTATGGCTCATTGACTCCACCAGTTTGTCTCCTGCTGGTTGTCTGTCCTTGCTGATGTTTTAATAAGGTTGCTGCCACAGAGGGTGAGGTAACGCTGGAGCTTCACGTATGCAAAAGGTGACGAAGTTTGGTTTAGAACTGCTTTCGTTCAGGTTGAGGGGGAAAAGTATGAATCCCATCTGTGCACGGTGGCCATACCCCCGAGGTGTTCCTACTGGTTTAGAACGAGTCCAGCAAAAGAGCGGCCTCAGCCCGGGCTGTAGCACGGATCAGTCCTCCTGTGACCAGGCTCCGGGCTGGACCCGCTCCCCAGCAGCGGTGCCCCGGGAAGGCGGCTGTCCTGCGGCGGGACGGACCCTGCCACCGCCTGCGGCTCCGCTCCACCCCACCGCGCCGGGGGGGGGCGGCAACCAGCAGCGGGGACTGCCCCTCTCCGCCCCGGCCCCGGCCCCGGGCGCTGCCGCCAGCCCCGCCCGCCCCGGCCGGCAGCACCGCGGGCCGCTCGTGCCCCCTGCCGGCCCCTCCCGGTCCCGGTCCCGGCGGCGGGCAGGCAGCGGCGGGCAGGCAGCGGCGGGCAGGCAGCGGCGGGCAGGCAGCGGCCCTCCGGTGAGGGGTTGTCCCGGCATCGCCCTCCTGCACCGGCCCCCCCCCCCCGACGTACGCTCCTCCCCAGCGGTGCAGCTCCGCGGAGGTCGGGGTGATGGCCCCGCATTTATCTGCAGCAGCCCGGTTTAGTAAAAGCACATGGTTGGCTCAGCCCTGACCGTGCTCTGGTATCCAGGGTGCTCGGCAGGAGCCCGCACAGAGAGCAGGCGAGCATCAACGAGGCGGCGGGGTGTCTGCCGGGGGGGGCGGTGCGGGTTCACACCGATCTCCCACCGCGGGAGGGCCCGATCTGCCCGAGCGGGACTGCTCCGGGCCGGCCTTTCCCAGACCTGCTCCTGCTGCTTCCCCTCTGGCCGGGCAGCCAGCCGGGGCGATGCACAGCTTGGGCCCAGGTTGCCCTGCTCGCTCCCCCCCCGGGCAGCACGGCTGTCCCATCCGTTCAGGGCACGGTGGGAGCCGGGCGCTCCCGCACCACCCGCTGCTCCTGCGGGGTGCTGAGGTGCGGGCTGCGCCCTGTGCAGCGCTGCTGGCCCGCGGTGCATCGCAGCTTTCATCCACGAGAGGCCACTTTCCTCTACCGTTTGCTGCTGCTGCTGCAGCAAAAAGCATTCCCCAGGCAGGGAGACGCTGAGGACATGGGCTCACTTGGGCAGATGAGCTGAGAGGGCAGCCGGGCCCAGGCTTGCGGTTCAATGGCTCTTCCAGTATGTGGCTGGCTGTGCTTTTCTGGCTAAAGCCCAGCTCCTTCCCAGCTTTTGTCCGTTGCTTCATGCAAACAAGAGAGCAATTGGTAAGAAACTGCACTGGTGTTTCTGTTGGGACGGTACCTCCCGCCCGGGTTGCTTAGCTGACACCTTGGGTCTGCCTTGCAGAGCGCATGAGAGCGCCAGGTGGGCCCAAAGAAACAGCAGCACAGACCAGTCTCGGAGTTGCATCCCACCTTCCGTGTAGGAGATGCCTCTACTTGTGTCTGTACTGCCCAAGCAGCAGCAGGTCCCCCTTCCCACTGTGCCCCGCAGGAAAAAACTCCCGGGAGGGAAACTTGGTCATCTCACCACTTCAAGCCCGTAAACAATGTGGCTTTGTGCTTAGGGTGTGCCAAAGGGCAAAGAAGGGCTTTCAGCAGAGGACCAAAAGTTTGAGGGGGAATACTTCAAAGCTTCGGGGCCACCCATGGCCATCGGCTGCCTGGCAGGGTCAGCTCTTGGCAAGGAGACAGGCTGGTTAATTGGAAAGGCAAATGGCCCGGGGCCCTGTGAGCGTTACTCACTCACAAAGGGATGCTCTGCACTGTCTCTCTCTTCCAGCCGTGCAGCTGGATGGCAGCCCAGAAAGGCTCACCCTAGCACAGGGTACCAGAGCTGGAAAAGCCACCTCCTGTCTGCGGGAAGGGAGCAGGACTGGGCGCTACGTGAGGGGCTGCACCCTTCTCTCCCGGCAGCCAGAGGAACGAGGCAGCGCAACACCAGCGTTACTCCAATGTCTGGGACTCGTCAGCCCAAAGCAAGACCAGGACAAGAATTGCTAAGCCGCCTCTGTGCACCCGGTCTTACCTGTCCCTGAGAAAGATCTGAGCCACTCGTACTTGCCATGGGCTTTGCTCTCAGGGAACAGGCTGAGACGCTCTTAAACGCCTTTTGCCATTTTGTGCTGCTCTGTGGTGGCCCATGGGGGGGTCGTCTATTTGGGAAATCCTGCTCAGGAGCAGAAGGAGGTTGGGCTGGTGCTCATGCTGGGGTAGAGCAACACTCCCGTCCTCCTGGCTCCTCCCTCCTCCTCTCCTGAGCTTCCCCCTGTGCCAGCACGTTAATTACTTGGGACCTGATTTCCTCGTTTCTGTCACTGAGGCTGCATTGCAATAGCCAGCCCAGAACTCAATCAGTGTGAGTTATATCTGCACCGCATCTTGGCGCTATTATTGTTCCCCACTTGGTAAAGGTTTATGGCATTTCATTTCATAGAAGCTTTCCTGCTGCCAAAGCCTCAAGCCAGCCTTTTACTTTAGCTGTATTAATTCTCCCGGGTCAGCCCTGCTTATATTGTGTTTTTAATTGAACATTCTTCTCCTGTCTCACTTTTGCAAATTCAGCCTTGATTTTCTCCCAGTTTTGCACGGAAGGAAAAGAATTAATGTGGCATTGGCTGACCCAAGGATAGCGCTTGTGAGAGGAACCCACCTTCGGTGGAACCAGCTCCCTAGCCAGGAGAGGAATGAAGTGGAAGGTCCTGATAAAAACAACTGGGAGAGAAGTGAGGGGGGACTTGGAGAGATCTTTGTCTCGTCTGGTCCCGAGGCAAACTTGTGCCAAGGTGTCTGCCCTCAGATCCCAGGACGCTGGAGTTACATCTGCTTTTTGTTACAGCAACCTGTCCTGCCTGGCCACAGCAGGCAACAACACGTGTTCGTTCTCATCCTCAATCCAAGACCAGCACTGGGACTGGTTTCATTTTGAAGCATCTCCTTTGGCTTTGGCAGCTTTTGTCTCCACACTGATGGGAGGTAAGGGGAGAGAGATGTTCCTTCTAGACCCCACAGCTCTTCTTGTTCTTTCCTACCAGCACAACCGGAGCGGCTGACATCGCCCAGACTGCCTGAGCTGGGAGGAGAACACAGCTCAGGAGGAAAGTCTGGCTTGACTTCAAACTAGTTCTGACCGGAGTGGTGCTCTGGCTTGAGGTGAAGCAGGTCTTGTAAGAGAGAGCAGGACATCAGAGTGATGTGAGAGGACTTCTAAGGCTTGAGACTTGTGAGCCTGCTTCTGTACAGGAGCTAGCACCAGCAAGCCTGATTTGGCCACGCTTGCTGTAATAAGTGTAAGTACAATTAACAATAGTGCCTTGCCCGGGAGAAGTGGATGGATTGTACCAGTCTTCCTCAGGCTGCGGCCAGCCCTGCTATCTCTTCCCTTGTAGCTGTCAGCATCCACGAGGGATACGTCTCCTGCTTGCTGTAGAGATATCCAGGGCACTAATGGTTTCCAAAAGTGGATTTGACCAACTGAATTATAAAGCCAAAACAGAGTAAGTTGCTTCCAACAAATCCTGCTTGACTAGACTATAAGCAAGCCCTGGGCATATCTCTGGTCTGAGGCGTGAACTTTGATTTGAACTACTAAACCAAGAGCCACAAGACTGATTCGCTTCCCTTACTTGCACACCCCCCGCCCCAAGCCTCTGGACTTAAACTTGTGGGTCTGGTCCATTTCTGCACTCTTTTGGCACGTCTTACTTTAGTTTTACCTTATTGACCATCCAGTAAATAAGACAGGATCAACCCCAGTTCTGACAGCTCTGCAACACATCATCTTATTCCTAATGCTTTTTACAGCTCTGGAAGGGGGCGAGAAGAGCTGGGAGCCCTTCCGTTAGCGGGGGCAGAACTCCAGCGGCTGTGGTCAGCTCGTCCAGCCCCAGACACAGAGCGGGTCTGTTTACCAGGGCCTCCTTCCTGCCCAAATCTCCACCTTTGCCATTTTCCAGCAGGGCTCAGACATCCCTGGCAGAGGCTGCTGGCTTCCCCGCGGTGCGGGGTCAGGGGTGCCCCCCAGCACCCAGCTGCCTGCCAGGCTGGCTAACAGCAAGGGAGCTCACCGCTGCTTGGCCGCCCGGCGTGTGAATGCACACGCTGTCCGGACTGCCTCCAGTTTGGCAGCCGATAGCATGGGTGCATTGATACAGCCGGGACGTGAGGAGCCGCTCAGTTTTAAGATCCTAGCACAGAGCTGTTCACCCTTATAAACGGCCTGGCTCCTCAGCGAGGATTACGTGTCTGAACAAGCCCTCCGCTCCGGAGCAGCTGTTTTCCAGCTATTGCCTAACAAAGAAAACTTTTATGACTACAGGAAAAGAACAGGACTTGGTTTTTCTGTACCAGCCATCTGATTTGAGAGCGGCGTGGCTTAGGAACAACACGTCCCCAGCCCACCGAGGGGCTGAGTCGCTCCTCATGTGTGTGGCCACTTGCACCTCACTGCAAGCATCGGCCAGGGCCCGTCGGCTCTGCACCACCCACCCCAGAGGAGCTGATAGTGTCCCCGGAGTGGGGACCCGCATGCACGAAGGCCTTCTGCTTTGGCAGCACGTGCATTTGTGTCGCTGCCTGTCTTACCTGACTGAAAACATTGCCAGGTTTTCCCACTGACTCAAACATTGCACCGGTCTGCCACGAGCTGCCTCCGCTGTTAAAGAACTAAAAGCACAGCCTGCCTGGGGCTGCAAGATTTGGTTTGTCATGGTGGGGTCATTTCTTTCCCCTTGCACAGACTTCATCCTTTCCTCTTCCTTTCTGCTTTTTTTAAAGAAACTAATTTCCCAAATGAAGTGCAATGGGGAGCAGACAGTCTGCAAGTGCCTGAGTCAGATGAGCCTAATGGATGAGGCGGCAATTCACTGAAGCACTTTGTTTAATTGAAAGGCTCTGCCTGCTGCTGCCAAAGGGAGTCAGAATGTGGTTCCCCTGACAGGTCCTAAGTAGATGACACAATGTATGGAGGCTCAGTCCCCAACCCTCCTGAGTTCGGCCCCTTGGCTCGCCTCCTGCTCCCTGCAGCAAGCTGAGTCGCCTTGGCAGGAAGACGGCACCTTGCCCGGAGTCTCTTACTGCAGTCGCTCCGTGGCCGTGCATCCACTGGACAGGCTCTTGCCCTGCCAGCGGGAGGGAGTTGACTGCTCCCCCCCCCGGCTGCAGCAGCTTGTGCGGTGTGGAGAGACCTGCACCGCTCTCCCTGCTGTGCTCCAGGACACCCGCCGTGCTCCCCTTGGGTTAGCAAAGGAGGTTGGAGGGGAAGGCATCGTTACGGTCGATGCTGTGCCTCAGACTTCCTTTATCATTTTGGGCCAGTCGCTTAGTGTGGCTAGCGCTTCGTAGACCGCTAAGAGCACATAGGACTGCACGAGCTGCTTCACGGAGCAGTTGTGAAGAGAAAGGTGTTAAAGGGAGTTCAGCTCCCAGACATTGCTGTACTGTGGGAGCAGCAACTGCTTTGATCAGGCTGGAATGCAGGGGTCTGCCAAAGCCCAGCCAGCAAGGCGTGCAGAGCGGCCAGTTCCCGCGGGGCTGGGGAGAGGCAGGATCTCTGCTGGGAATGCTGTGTCCATCTATTGCTCCTGTTCCAACCTAATACATCGCATGATGCTGACTCTCCTCTTTTGCTCGGGCATGTGCGGCTAATTTTTCTCTCCCCTTCTTGTCACTTTTTGATGACACCAGGCCTTTTATTTGGATTCAGCTCTTTGCAGTGCATCCAGCAGACAGATTCGGGGAAACGAGAATTCTGGAGAGTCCATTAGGGGCCAGCTGGGCAGGGGCACTTGGAGGGCAGGCTGCCTTCCTCCCTCCTCTTTGTCCGTGTTGCTGGGTGCAGCAGGACCTTCAGCTGGCAATCGCTTGGCAATGAACTCCAGGTGCTGCTGGGCTTTGCGTGAGGACTCAAAGCCTGGGCTGCTGCATTGCTGGGGGGGACTCCTACCAAGGCTTGTCCCCTGGCCAGGAGGCAGACAGCAGCCTCGGCTCCCGGGTCTCCTGCCCCCTCTCCCTGCACGACCTGAATTAAACCAGGAGGTGTTAAGCTGGGCACAGGTTCCCATGGCACGGGGCCTGCCCCAGCACGCTCAGCCCGGGACCTGCAGACACTTATAAATATTGGATGGAGAAGGATGTCAAGTGGTGTTTGAGATCTTGCTTGATTTGAAAGTCTGGTGTGACAGGGACTGCAGCAGGACACCCCTGCTGCCCATTGCCTGCAGCGATGTGAGAGGCTGCTTGGCAGCTCTGCCTGGGAGGGAAGAGGCTGGCAGCTCTGCCTGCGGTGCCCCCCTGCCTGCCCTGCCCACACCAGCCCGATGGGCCACCAAGACTCAGACAAAGCTGCGGCCTCTCCTTGACCCTCCCTGGGACAGGGTCCTCGCTGTTTTCTCCACTTTACACTGGGGAAAGGTAAGACAAAGAAGAGCAGTGACTTGCCCAGGGGCTGGGTGGTCCTGCTCTGTCTCAGCAGCATCCCTTCGCTTTGCCCTGGAAGAGCAGGCAGCAAGAGGTTAACTCACCCAGAGTCCCTGCTCGGCGTGTGTGCGCAGAATAATGAATGCAGAGGAGAGCGTTTGGGAGATTCAATGCGAGGCAGCATCGCCCCGGTGCTGGCTTCTCTCAGCTTGGCACCGAGAGGATGAAATATTTCCTAGTCGTTCTATGTGTGTGCACTAAGAAATTGATTTGCAGATAGAAGAAGAATTCTTTTAAGAGCTGATAGTTTCAATGTCTTTTTTTCTCTTTTTTTTTTTCCTTCTTTTTTTTTTTTTGCCCACACTAATGGCAACAACAGCAGCTGCATTAACTGTTTTGGATAAAATTCAACACAAAAGCTTCTATCTCCCTGAGAATCTGGTCCAATAAATCCTGCCTTTAACTATGAAATGGGTTAAGGCGAGTGTGAAACCACAAGCCGGGAGGGCTCGGTCCCTCGCTGCTGGCCTGTGGGCATTCCAGCCCAGCAGCCTCGCTGGGCACCACGCAGACCTTTTGTCAGAGGAGCCGGACAGCAGCTCCGGCCCGCCAACAGCTTTGCAGGGGTTGCCAAGGTCCCTCTATCCGAGTGCTAAAACCTTGGCTCCTCGCTCCACGAAAAAGGGGGGGAAAGGAAAAAGCCAGATCCCTGCATGCCCTGAATCTTAATCTGTTCTCTTTCAGCTCGAGCCCTGCTTCCCAGAACCCTCAATGCTTTCCATTAAAGGAGGGCTCCCGAAAGCTCCACGTCTTTGTGGTGTCTGCCAGCGCCGGGGACGCTGGCTCAAGCCTGCGGCAGGGCACACGCAGGACGGCGGCTGCTGCCAACCCCCCCCCGTCTCCCGCAGCCCTCGGCACCCAGGGTTTGCAGCTGGGTCCCGCTGGCGTGCCCAGGGCAGCGTGTTACACAGCCCAGGGGATGTGATCGGTAGGAACTGGGACCATCCCGGCCACGAGAGCTCCTGGGTTCTTGTTATTTTAAAGAGTTTGTTGCAGAGGAAAATGGGATATTTGTCTCAGATGAGATTTTTGTGAAAGAACGGGGCTGGGTTATTAGCATTGTGCATCGTGTGGGTTTCCTGCAATAAAGATTGGGCCAAATTTGACAGGGAGAGAGGCCTGATCTCAAAGATAGAAACCTTCTTCGAGTTGCCGTGACATAGGGTGGCCATCTGGGGGAAAGCTAAACCAAAACAGCTGCCCCGGCTCCTGAGGACACACTGGGACAACCCAGGGAGCCCCATGGTGGGGACCGGGCAGGAGGAGAGCTGCGACTGGGTACGTCCCGTTTCAGCTGGACAAAAACCGCAGCGTCCCTTACGTAAGAACATGTGTCTCTGGTGTCCAAAATGACCTGGTCTTTAAAGCAGGGAAGAATCTCTGTGTTTCACTTGGAATATTCTTCAGCTCCCCCATCGCTGTATCTGTGACCCCACGTCGAAGCCTGCCCCATAGCTCCTGCCAGCGCTGCCCCAGGCACCGTGCTGCTGCCGTGGGGCAGTCGGCATCCACGAGCCCGACACGGGGTGGGCACTGGCTCTGCATGGCCACCTGAGTGTTGGAGAGCTGAAATTTTTCCTTTATGGTAACGAAAAAAATGCTTTAGTTGCAGTTTCTCTCCAGCTAATCCAATTTGTCTCCTTACTGCTATCAAATGCCTTTTAAAGATTCCTAGCGATGTATTATAGAAATCCATTTGCTGAAATGCAGCGAAGAGGGGCATTTTTATTTTACAGTTATTAGCGAGTGACAAGGTAAGTAACTTGGAGAAGATTGATCACCCAACTAAGCATTTTTAGTTTCTCAATTAATCCTGGCATGATTGTAATAAATCCAGGAGTGGGAGTAATTAGATGTGAACGGACCTCACTTCCTTTTGCTGCTGCGTGTCAGGGGTAATGGATAGAGACATCTTTCTCTTGGAAGTGGCCTAGGGAGACGTCCAGTTAGATGGGATTTCTGGAAAGAAAGATAGATGTCAGGGGCCACTGTTCACTTTTTCCTCAATGGAGAGCAGATTTATGCTATCAATCCACATTAAGAAGACTTCATGGCTACATAGAAATCCAGCAAGAGTAATTCAATTAGCCCCATGCACTTTTTAAGATGAGATCTGATAATGGAGGATCATTTGCCCTGAAGTTCATGCTGAATTTTCTTTCTGCTTATTTTTTTTTTTTCCTTTTTTTCTCTTCTTTTTGTAATTAAAAGAGTCATTGTGGTTCACTGGAAGCTTTTGCCTCCAAGCTGAGAGGTTGCTAGGTTAAGTCCTAAACCATGCTGGAGGTTCACAGCCACTGAAAACACAGCCAGATGACACCTGTGTGTGTGTGCTCCGTGCCGATACCCTGTCCCTCTTGCCAAGCTAAACCATCTTTGCGACCTTGAAGCCTGCCCCTTATACTGAGCGGGGGCACGGGCTCGCCGCTGACTCGGAGGGAAAAGCATCTGTCCGCGTGAGATCCCAGGGCCGGTTCCGGCACAAGGGAAGAGCGTGGCCAGTGCCACGGCCAGCACACCTCCTCCCCAGTCCCGCGCGCGGACGCAGCCGGTGCCACCGGGCGAGCCCCGGGCTGTGCCGGCTGCTGGGGTCTGGCTGGCGGAGGCTCCCGGCCCCCCGCTCTGCCTTCACCAGAGTCCCTCGGGTCTGGGGGCCCTGGAGACCGACTGCTGCTCTGACCTACTGTATTTGGGCACAAACCCAGCGCCTCCCTCTGCGACTGCAGCCCTTCGTCTCCTTGCCATCACAAACCAGGCTGCGGGCGTTGGATGTGCCCAGGCTGAACTCCTCGTAACCTGTTATTGTACGACAGTGCTTGTAATACTCAGTGGTTTGGGGGTTTATACTCTGGCTCCTGGAGCCGTATGAATATGTGCAAATCTCATCATACTTTCCTGGTTTAAAGTTGAAGGTTTAGGATCACGGTGCTGAGAAAACCTTGGATCCCAGTAGCTCCTAAACCTTGGGGCAAAACCGACCAACCCCAAAGACTAGCTCTGAATTTTTAACTCAATACCAAGGCTGCCATCCTGATTTGGGGAGGCAGAGACTGCCTTCTTGAATTCATCTCTTGAATCCTATCTAGAGCACGTAGCAGATCCCAGTTTGTTCCTCGCTTTCCCCCCCGTAACTAAGGGAAAGGGCTGTGCAGGTCCCTGCTCTGCACCTATGCTGCACCCAGTGCCGGCGCTGATCCGAGCGCCTCGTGTCCCCCACTACTGCACAGGGACCTCTCTGCGACTCCCCTTGTGATGCTGCAGTGCCCGTCGCGGCCAGAGCAAACCTGCCAGGAGCCGCTGCGGCACGAAGCCCCTCTTGTGCGGGTCCTGCTGCTCCCCAGCCCTCAGCCCTGCTCCCACTGAGATCTCATTAATAGATTTACTTATTTGAAAATCATTATACAGGCAGACAGCCTCATAGATGTAGGATCCCAGGGGCAACTTGTTAGCAGCTGCTCTGTAGCTACATCAAGAGATTTTCTGACAGTACACAAAAGCCATTTGACAATGTCAGAAACCACCAAGAGGGATTAACTTAAAAGAGAAAAGGGGGGAAAAAACCCACATTAAAACATGTCTTGGAGCTTATCAGAGATGGAGAGTCTCAGAGCAGAAAAGCCAGTCAGTGGGGCATAGAGGCAATCAGTGAAGAAATCAGGGGCCAGCCCAAGCAGGAATGGGGACACTTTCTCGCCCCTGGGGAGGTATTTCCGATTAACGTCGGGGCTCTGTTTTGCTTTGCCAGGGTATTCGCACAGGTCTTTTATTTGCTTTGAAGGCTTGGCCTAAAATCTTGCGGGTTCCCTGCTGTGCCGTGCGTGCCGTGCCAGTGTGAATGAAGAGCTCTGCTCTCTGCCTCCGAAGAGGTGAGCAGACGGAGGTATTTACCCTGTGGTTACTGATACCGTGGCTGCTGCGTCTTTCGGATGCCTAACCTGATACACCTTAAAGGATCTGCTCTCAGCAAGCACCGAGCACCTGCCCACAGACACCAGTGCCCCACCAAGGGAAGGAGCCAGAAAACGAAGGTATGACACTTGTGACAGCCTTGGCTGAGGGCTGCGATAACAAATATCTTGAAAGGGAAGTGCTTCAGGGTCAAACGGCAGAGAGATGCTGGCGTGAAACTGCTGAGTGCAGCAGGAGTGTCCGTACAGTCATTCTGAGGAGGCAATAACTCACAATAAATGAGAGACCTTTACAGAGTTACTCAGCCCAACCTAAAAGAAGCTCATTTGCCTGTGCCATGAGTTGTTAAAATTGGAAAAATCTTCAAAGGACATGAAAAAAAATTACAGTCCTGTTGAAAATGTGACAGCTGCTACCACTGGAGGGAAAAGCCCTGATCAGGCAAAGCCTTACCCAGGCAGTTAACTTCAGGTGTGCAAGAAACGCTGTGGACATCGCCGAAGCTTGCTAAGGGCTGGGAGTTAAACCGGACTCTGTAGGTCAGCCTTGCTCAGGTGCCCTGTGCTAGCAATGGTCTCACAACACCAGAGGGTTTTACAAAACTCCTATAACACCTAATCGAAAGCATCACAGCTTCCTCTCCTCTCCTCTCCTCTCCTCTCCTCTCCTCTCCTCTCCTCTCCTCTCCTCTCCTCTCCTCTCCTCTCCTCTCCTCTCCTCTCCTCTCCTCTCCTCTCCTCTCCTCTCCTCTCCTCTCCTCTCCTCTCCTCTCCTCTCCTCTCCTCTCCTCTCCTCTCCTCTCCTCTCCTCTCCTCTCTCCTCTCTCCTCTCTCCTCTCTCCTCTCTCCTCTCTCCTCTCTCCTCTCTCCTCTCCTCTCTCCTCTCTCCTCTCTCCTCTCCCTCCACATTTGAGGCCCCTCCTGCACGCAAGGCTTGGACGCGCAATCCCAGCGCACGCAGAGGTGTCGGAAAGCTAACACTGCAGAAGTCCTTGTCAGTTTTCCAACATCTCTTGATTTTTCAGGGGGCTGTCTGAGCTATGTCGCTTGTAAGCGTAGCTCAGGGAAGTTTTTGCGAGCCCCAGGTTTACAATAGCTGTCCTGTAAAGAGCCTGGACAAACCCCAGTGATTTAGGTATTTTTACCAGTTACGCAGTTTATTTATTTTGCGCGCCGATTTGCCAAATGGTTTGTTTCAGTTTTCTCGCAGTAAGGTCAGTTTCTTGGCCGGTTTCTCCTCTTGTCAGCGTGAGGATTCAGCACGGCGGTGCCGGAGCAGAGCAATACCGTGCGGGAATGTGCGGCTCCGTGCCGGTTCCCAGCGCAGGTTGTCCCTAAGAGAGGTGCTTGGAGTGACCGCGCTCCTTCCTCCTCCTTTTGGTGCTGTCCTGTGAAAAAGCCAACTGCCTTCTCCTAATGAACTTTATTAAACCTGCACGTGGAAAGGAGAGCCCAGATCCTGGGGGGGGGGGGTCATGTGGCACCTCCACCAGAAAGCCCACGAGGCTGAGTAAATCCACTCAAAGAACTGACCATATAGGGGTAAATACATCAGAAAAGCTTGTGAAATCCATTTTTTGTCTCTTCACAGCTTTGAAAGCAGATGGCGGGGTGGGGCTAGAAGGAGAGAACTAACAAACAGAAAATAGTACACACACAAGCGTAAATAATTCTTCCCTTCTCCTCTTTGCAAAGTGTGGGAGCAGAATATCGCAGCTGGTTTCTTCCACCTTGAACCGAGGTTGTTTTTGTGATTTACAGTTGAGCAGCGCTCGAGGAATACAATAAAAATTAATAATTAAAATAGCAAAAATAATCTGCCAGGCACCGAAATATTTTTAGCTGATTGCTTGAGTTTATAATAGCAGCAATGTAATAATGGAGTCCTTTGTGCTAAACCTCCGCTGTGTAACAGCGATGACTGTGGAGCCTGGACTCCACGTTGCTCTTGGCTTGTGATGGAGTCTTCCCACTGCAGCTGAACGCTGCTCCCTCACCCAGAAACCACCCATTTCGATGAAGTTTTTTGGTTGGCACAGGTAGAAAATCCGACATTGCGTATCCTGCTTTGGGTCCTTTTGCCCTGCGGCACCTTCTTCTCGGCAGAGGAGGGCAGAGGGACCCATTCCTCCCTGGGGCTTCCGCAGGAGTGCAGACAAGGCAGGTCTAGAAGAGTTAAGCCCTGCCAGGTAAAGCCAGGTTTCCTGCAGACCTGAGTATGTTGTGGGCCGCTTTCTTCTGAAAATCTTATCTCTGAAGTCCTCACTGAGGTGATTAAATACTGCATGCTTGGGAGTAGGCAGCCTTCCTTCTGTGCTGAACCGGGAACTTAGTTTTACGGGACAGAAATTGAAGCTTTGAGCAGAAGGGGACCTGGGAGAGGGTGCGGGGTTTACAAGAACAGCCCAAATGTTGAGACCAAAGTCACTGTGGAAATGGCAAGCGCACGGTTTCAGGCAGAATATGCACAGTACGCCTTCCTTGTAAAACCCACAGCAGTTGCGATACCTCCAGACAGATTTATTCGATCGCTGGTATTTTGTCCTCTTCAGGGTAGAAGGTAGGCTTGGACAGCATTTTGAACATCCCGTAAGATTCATTTATTCCTATCTTGTAGTTAATTTCTGTCTATGTTCCAGGGGAGAGAAAAAAGGATTGGCACATACACGATTGCAGGGGCAAACAGTGCAAATATAGCACAAAAAGCACTGCTCAGAACTTAGAGGACGAACAGGATGGACGGTCATCTGCAGAGCCTTACGATGCGGGTTGCTGCTGTGTATTGAAACACGCTCGTCAGAGAACGACGTGGGGCATGCCGTGTCCTCTACTGGGTTCGTGGCATCGGTGTGGTTAAACTTCACCCCCCCGACTGGTAATTCACCCGCTCGGCCCTGGGTCACAAACATGACTTGTTTAGGGCCATCGAGTAAAACAGCCTTGTAAAATGCCTCTGGGGGATGGCTAATTTATGGAGGGGAGAAACAATATCCCTCCCCTGGTGCCACTTAACTTTTCATTTTATATTTGCAGTAATTGCACATGACATCTGGAAAAACTGCCGTCCAGTCCCTGGAGAAAGCCAGGGCAGGAGGTTACGGTGCTCCAGGGGCAGAGGGTGGCTTTGCCGTACTTGGGGCGAGGGGTGGGAAGCCCTGAGCGCCATCTCCCCCCGGTATCTGAGCAGATGGTGATGGACCAGGCGCGGGTGACTCGGTTTGTCTTGGGACAGAGGACCCGTGGGAGCTCTGCACAGCAGGGCCAGCCCGCCTGCCCGGCCCTCAGTTTCCCCGTAGGTAAAACGGGAGCAGCCCCGGCGGCAGCCCCCCCTGCCAAGGCCAAGGGTGAGCTGGGGGCGGGCAGGGAGGGATGCGGGGGAGCGCCGGGACCCGACCCCCTCCTGCAGCTGCACCGCGCCCCCGGAGCTGCACACGGGGCGGCGGAGCGGGGCTCTCCACGGCCGCTACCCACGGCTGCGGGGCCGAGGCGGGGGGGAGCCCGGCATCCCCGGGGGTGCGGGGTCCAGGGTGGGGGACCCCGGGACGGGGCCGGAGGGGGGGGGGGGCGCAGCCCACCAGCTGCCGCGCAGGGGGGGGCGGGCGGCGGAGCCGGCTGCAGCTCGGCAGCGGTCCCTACACCTTTAAAAGTCTCCTCACGTTGGCGCGCTGATTATCCATTAACCTGATGCGAGCTCCCTTTCCTGGGGGTGGCGTCCTCGGCAGCGCTGCAATAAGAGCCGGCAGCAGGGCCGGCTGCCTCCCCCCCCTCTCCCCTACCCCCGCTCCCTCCTTATCAGCAATTCAGATTGCATGCAAATCTGCGGGCTTTCTTACAGGGGCAAGGCAGAGAGGACCGAGCGCTTCTCCTCGGCTTCGGGGGAGAGATATCTCCTCCTCCTCCTCCTCCTCTTGGGATTTTCTTCCTTCTCCCCTCCCCTGCTCTCCCCTCCCCTCCCTCCCTCTCTCTCTCTTTCTTTCTTTCCTCCTTTTCACCTCCTCGAACAAAAGTAGCCCTTCTCTCTGCGCCAGCCCTGCCTGCGAGCGGGGCCGCTTTGTCTTACCCGCGCCGTCGGGGGTGCCCGGGGCTGGGAGCGGGCCTGGCCGGGCCGGGCCGAGCCTCCGCGGCCGCCCGGGCTATGGGGGGGCGAGCGGCGGGTGCCCGGGCGCTGCTGGCGCTGCTGGGGCTGGCGCTGGCGTTGGGCGGCGGCGGGGCGACGTGCCCCGAGCGGGAGCTGGAACGGCGGGAGGAAGAGGCCAACGTGGTGCTCACGGGCACGGTGGAGGAGATCATGAACGTGGACCCCGTGCACCACACCTACTCCTGCAAGGTAAGGTGAGGGGCGGGGGGGCCCCCGCAGGGAAACTTTCGGCCCCGAACAGGCGCCTTTCTCAGGCGGGAGCATGTGGTTTTTATTGTATGCGCTGGAGCTTTGGTGTGTAATTATGTATTTTTAGACTGCGGAGACTCTCCTCGCTAGAGCTCCCACAGCTGTGTCGGGGGGAATCTCTCAAGGTTGCTTTTTATGGGCATTTCTCTCCTTTCCGTGATGCGGAGCTGGCTCCCAACTTTCTCCGTGGCGGGGTTTACGCTGCCGGAGAAGGTGTTCGGACCCGCTTGCTGGCTTTGCTTTAGCAGCATCTTGAGTTCCTCTAGTTCAAGCTGTTGTTTAACTACGAATCTGGCCTCTGGCTATGTTTTTTTTTCTTTTTTTTTTTTTTTCCTCCCCCCTAAGCTGAGAGACGGTGAAGTAGCGAGCAACCTGAAATACCATCCGCCTGGTTGTCAGAAAACGTGCTGCATGGCTTAACCCTTCCCGGGGCAGGAACCTAGCTTGTGAGGACATGCTGCTACATTGCCTTTTCCTCTTGTCCCCCCATCCCCTCTTCTGCCCATCCTTTAAAAGTACTGCGGTTCCTGCCTGTGGTTAGTGCCGAGCAGGGCCTGGGGTGATGCGCAGCAGTGCGTTGGTGGGAGAGGTCTGCCGGTGCAGAGGAAGGTTAACTTTACACCATGGCATCGCCCTCCGTTCTGGAGCATCTCTCAGCCCAGTTAAACCAGTTGAACGGCTTCTCTCTGCCCAGCTGGTGCCCACTGCTTCGTGCTTGCTCCCAGTGCTCTGCCCCTTCCAATACCGCTCGGTACAATCTGTACCCTGCTCTTGTAAATTAGATCACAGACCCTCCAGGCTAGCGCAGAGACCGTATGTTTGCAAAGTGTCTGGCACATCCTGGGTGCTATGTAGAAAACTAATAAGCTGCCACGAGCAGCCGGTGTCCTGCGGCAGCTTGGGGCACATATGGCTGAATGGATGCGGGCCACCTGACGCTGGGGCAAGGGTTGCCATGCAAGTAGGCAGGAGGTGGGCCAGTGAAGCTAGTGACGAGGCAGAAATGCTCGTCTAAGAAACGGGTCTCTTTCCTCCCACTGCAGACACGCAGCAAGGTGTCTGGCTAGCGTAAAATCCAGGCTTCATCTTGCTGCATCAGAGTAAGACTCTGGGCCGGGAAAACAGTTTTGTCTGTCCTCCTGTGATGGTGAAACTGCTTGCTCAGCAGCTCTGCCTTTGAAAGGGTGCAATCAAGTCAAAGTAAGAGCAGCTAGGGAGCAACGTGTGGGGAGGAACCTGGTCTGCAGGTGGTGGCTTTATTTGAAACACGGTTTGCATTGCTCAGCTTGGGAAGAGGGTCTCTTGCCTTTCCCTGAGCCATCCCAAGCAATGCTGTGGAGAAGGCTTGTGCTACTTACTCCGGAGTTAACTGTAGGATTTTGCTTCTGCCGATTACTAGAGTCATAACAGCACCTGAAGGCCAGAACCTGCTCCCAAGACACCCTTCCAGCCCTAGAGTCCTGTAAAAGAAAGTGAAAGGAGAAAAACCTTCTCTCCTACCCTGGATGGAAGTGCCCATCCCATCTCATTGTGGCAGTGCTGCCGGCTCTCCCGGTTATGATGTGACATTCAGTAATTTTCTTAGAACAGTTGCTCTTCAATGCCTTTATCTAAAAGTGTTTTCTATGTAATTTTTAATGGTGTGTTCATGTTTGCAGGAAAAAAAGCTTTGAAATGGGACTTGGGGTGTCTTAAGGACCTGAAAGCAAATAAATCTCTCCTCACTGTGGCTGAGCAGGGTGTAAGGCTCATGACTTGTAAATGCGTAACTTTGCAGCAGCCGTTGGCCTGTTTCACTCCAAGATCTCTCAAGGTATCGAAATTGCTGTGGATTCTGCTGATGCTGGATTGCAGGGTCAGACATACTTGCGGTTTGGTTTGTTTTTTTTACTGAGCACCTAGATTCCAAAAGGGCAGTTTGGGCGTTAAACCTGACCGCCGGCTCCCGCTGTCCTCGCACCCACCCTGGTGCCCTGTGAAGCTGGAGAGAGCCGAGGTGCAGAAGGGGTCTTGCTGGTTAGCTCGTGAGAAAACACATGTCCGCTTCCTCACTGTCATACTCCAGTAACTGTTCCTTGGGCCCTGGGGCTACCTCCAAATACCAGGGTTATCGCTTGTCGGGCTCTTTATCTGAAGAGGAAAGGCAAGGGCCAAGTGTGTGGTAGGAGTTCCCTAGAGCCCACACCCAAAATAGTGTTATTGGTGCTGGGTGGTCTGCGAGGGAGCAGGCGTGTGAATAGCTGTGAGTGCTGCCTTAGCGTATTGTTCTTCCTAGTTAAACTCTAAACCCTCCCAGCTGAAGCCTTTGATAGATGAAGATAAGCACATTACAAAATGTGAAGAAATGTGAAGTTAATGTTAGATAAACACCCTTAAATAGCTACAACCCATTCATTTGCTGCTAGAGGAGATGAATAATAAGGAAGAGCCGGTTGACAGAAGTCCCAAAATTGAGAGTGGCTGATGTGCCGCTTTACCCGGGGATTTGACGTGGGAAAAGGGGCACCGTGCTTCCTCCTGACTGCAGCCCTGGGCTCACTCCTCTTCCCAAGCTTGCGGTGCTGCTGTTCATCCTATTTACAGCCTGTGCCTTGGCATTGTCCCTTCCCGCTTTTGCGTCCTCTGATGTGCCTTGTTCTGGTCTGACCTGATATTTATGAAGAGAGCTCCTATTTATAGGACAAATGTAGGTTCTATATGTGCTATAGGAAGTGTTGAAAAGGATGTGGATCCTGTTCCAAACAATAGAGCCCGTATTTTGGGGGTAACGGCGGCTGTTCTCCAGCTGGGGTTGGACGTGGAAGTTGCTGGGGGCGGTGGGTTCGGTGCTGTGCTAGCTCCTGGGGAAAGGGCAGCTGGCTTCTGCCAAGGAAAGGCACAGAGAATGACAAGCAAGGGGAGAGGGATGATGTGTGGTCAGGAGGGAAGGATTTGGCAGAGCCGCTTGTGAAGCTGCAAGCGGAGCTGATGCTAGCCAGTACCCTTCATCTTTAAGAACTGCCAAAATCTAGTGGTGACCCTTTTTACTTCTGCCCAGAGTGACAGCTCTCTTCCCAAGGAGACCGTGTTTAACTTCTCATCTTTCTTTGTAAGACCAAGGCTGGCATTTTTCAAAGCATCTTCCTGGCAGGAATTTGCTAGCGCTGCATGTGCCCATACAGGTGGTCCCATTCTCTACTGTGGGATGGACCCTCCCCCATGGCATATTAGAAAATCCTTTTAGTTTCTGGCTTTGTACTGCACTTAAAATACACCCTTACAAGGATCTGCCTAAATAAAGTCTTTGCTGTTCTTACTCAGCCTCCCTGTAGCTGCCAGGAGTCTTGTAAAACAGTCTTAATCCAGTGTTTTATGTGCTCGCTGGCAAAAGAGTGAGTGAGTCTGCTATAGGGAAAGGACCTCTTGGAACTAGGTTCCAGCCTAATTTTTTCTCTCTCCCTTTTCTTCTCCAATCCTTGATGTAGCAGGTGAGTCACCAGTGACAGAGTCTTAATTGTGTGTGATGATGAATGGGATGCCCTACAGGTAATTGCTTGGTCTTTGGTGCCTTCACATCCATTCATTAGAGAGGATAAGGGTGGGGAGAAAGCTGGTGGACTCTGATGTTGCTGGTGAATGCTGTGGCCTGGCTCTGAGGTGTATGACTAGAACAGCCATGCTAATTAACTCAAATTACCATCTGCTTCAGAAGAGGGGGTAGGCTTTAGCCGTTCTTCCCCTGTAGACCTAGCTGTGAAAATGCCCGACTGCTACCTTTCAGCGCAAGCCTCGGGCTGTGCTCTCTGTCTGCCTCCTGCATTTTTTTTTTTTTCCCCCTTTTGTCTCCTTTGTGTTCCTGGGTTTTTGCCCTGGTTGCTTGTGCACCTCACCTCGTTGCAGCGAGTGCCTGCCCTGCGGGCTGCAGGCTGCTGCCGAAGGAAGAGGAGGTGGGGCTGGTGGGGCTGCGGGAAGGTGTCTTAACTTGACTGTGCGGAGAAGCACAACCACAGGGAGCTGTGCTGCTGTGAAATGCTGGAGAAACAGCTGGTCCCGGGTGGGGAAGCAGGAGGTTTGCATTAGCTCAGGCTTGCACTAAAGCTGTGCAAGCTGTGCTCCTTACACCCTGCTTCCTCGGCTCACCTGAGGTGCCACGTTCGCAGGTGGCCCCAGACTGGGCTCTTTGAAGGGGGCTGCCTGGTGTGGCACCACCTGCGCGTGGTGGAGCAGATGTCTCTGTGTCAATACCGGGATTCCTGCAAGATCAGAGAGGAGGAAAGCTGCCTGTCACAGCTACCCTTCCTTGCCATCTGAAGCTCCCTCTGTTTGCTGGTTGACTGCCATCTCTCTCCAGAAAAGAGCTCGTGCCGACGGCGCTGTGTACAGACTTCTTCTCGGGCTGAAATAGGCTGCGCAAATGGCTTTGAAGGCATTGCTTTCGCAGCCTCTCTTCTTACCCCTGCCCAGCAGCTTGGACTTGGACTGCGCGGGCAGCCATAGCATATAAGTTATGCTTGTCCCGCATATAAGTTATTGCTTGTCCTTTGGTTGCTGTGGCATTGCTTAGCCCTGGCCCAAGGGGAACTGACTCCCTTCACGCTGGAAGACAAATGAGTGTGAGAGCACGTGGGTACGATGTCTGTAGCGAACCTCTCCGTGTCTGGGGGCAGCTGAGGCATGTGCAGCTTCCGAAGAGGAGCCGTCATGGTGGTGTGTGTTTATACCTGGGCTGGTTTTTGATCTCAGGTATGCAGGAGAACAGGGTTCGCCTCAGTAATATGCAGTGACTGCTGTTGGGATCACAGGACCTGCTGGGCTGGGTGGGAGGTGAGACCCATCAAGTCCAGAGTCCTTCTCCAAGGCAGGCAAATATTACACCTTCAGGAGAAGGTGTGAGAAGTAGGAGGATCTGAGAATGCAAGATTCTCCTAAACTTCCTTTTTAACCTTCAGTTGCACCTGTAGAGTACATAACACTAAATTCATTCCCTTTTGCTGCTTGACAGGTGAATTTTGTGCTGAGCAGGAGTGTCACGCCCCAGCCTGCTTGCTCCTGTGGCGGTGGGAATGGTCCCGATCCCTTGTCCCAGCACCTGTAGGTGTCTATGCCGAGTTGTGACAGGGACAGCGGGAGTTCAGCTCAAGATTGTTGTGGACCTTGATCAGGACTGAGATAGCACTGCGTTCACAGCCCTGAAATTCTGGAATTAGGGCTTCAAAAACTTACAAGATTGATTAAAGGTCATGAGACTTGCATTTCCCCCTAGCCTCCAATGTGTTTTTACCCTCTTATTTGAACTTTGCAGTGTCACATCTTTGTACGTGTCTTCTGTAGTCACTGGGTAAATGGGATGGAGATACTTGGCAAAGAGTAAGAGTCTGTCCGAATGGCCTCAAAGAAGCCCATAGGAGAACACGATGCACTTGAAGGGCTTTGCAGGGCAGAGGCCAGTGAGCTGCAGTTGCAGATAACTGTAAAAATGGTTCGTTCTGGAGTGGGATAATGTCTGCTCTGTGCTTTCCTCCTCAACTGTAACAAGTTCCCCACCACAACCCCTATGTCAAGCACAGAAGCTGTAGTGTGAACAGCTGTCTGCCTCCCTGCCATCCCCGGTGTCCCCCAAGGTCTGGAAAGACCTGTCTGCCCACGTGCCTGTGAGCATCCTTTCTCTGTCCCTTGCATTCCCTTCAGAATTGCACTCTTAAAGTACGTACGTGCCTGTTTCGGAGAGGGGATCAAGAGCCCCCTTATCTCTGAGCCACCACCTCCCTGACTGCTTCGGTGCTTGGCACGGTGTGCTGAAGTGCTCTTTGGGCGGTGAAGACAGCTGGAGAATGCAGGTGACTGGGCACTCAGGCTGCGGGAGGAGGGGAGATGCTGGCAGAGAGCGTGATAAAGCACGCTCTGAGCACGCCGGGCCAGGGATGCCTGTGGTCACAGTAATACCCATGCACTACAGCAGCCACCCTTGCTCCAAGCTGAAACCTCAGGCAGCATTCTGATGAGCTGTTCCTATTACATGCAACTCGCAGACTCGGGTCTGGGTCACGTTTGTCCTGCAACAGGACTGCAGCAGCAGCGGGAGGATTTCTACCCTATCGGGAGTGGATGGGGACATGTCTCCGGTGTCCCATGTGCACTAAAGATTCATTTTAGGGCCGCTTCTTCCCTCCTGTGCGGATGTTTCTTTTGGGCAGTTTGAGCGGAGAGCGTTGGCTTGCAGTGGTGTGCACATCTCGCCTTTTTTGGGCAGGGGGATGAGCCAGCACTGAGGTCCAGGCACTGCTCTAGAACCGCTGGCAGCGGGAGGAGGGAGAGCAGGGCTAACTCTTGTGGCCAGGACTTATTTTTCTTCCTGAAGTTTGGATGAGTAAAGGGAAATGGGCTCCAAAATCCTCCGTGTATTTTAGCAAATCTAGTCTGCTAACGCAAAGGTTTTCCTTAGTCATTTATGGGAACATAAGTGCCTTTGACATTTCTACATGGAGTGTTATCTGCTCTGCCTTTCATCTTCCCGAGGTACCAGTGCCTTGTCAGAGCCAGAAGATTCCCTTCTTTCATTCACCCAACCCACCTGCCTCCTCCTGCCCCTGTTTTAAGGCTCCTGTGCCCTGTTCAGAGCCTCCCCCGTGGATGGACAGTGCTCTCTTTAGCTGTGCACCCTTCCCTGGTTGGTGGCTTCCACCCATTTAATGGCCCCTTCAAAGGCTTTTTTTTATTTGGGAGTGTTTTCTTCTCCCTTGATACATTTCACTGCTGAGATTTTGTTGTGAGTCAGGATGTCTCTGGGAGAACTGTACCAGCTGGAGTCTGTCACCTTGAATGATGCTGCCTGGGAGAAGAAGGGGGATTTCTCTGACAAGGCTGAGACTTATGTGCTGCACTCAACAGGGCTTCAGTCATGTCCCTGACCCTGTGGCCGGTGTCTGCAGATGATGGGGTCACAGCTCCTGTGCATGGGAAGGGTCAGTGGCGAGTGAGTTGGATCTCATTTCTGTCCAAGCGTCTAGTCCAGCAGTGGATCTCCAGCTATGAATTTGAATTCTTTATTAGTAATGGGCAGGAATGGGTCAGTTCTCAAAATTTTTTTTAATAAATTATTCTCCTGGTTGAGTGTCTGCCAGCCTCCCCTGGCTAAGTGCAGTGTCCCTTGTTGGAGAACAGCGTTCCCTGCCATAGCCAGTCATGCGGCAACAGAAATGACTGTTGTGGGCATAAAGGCTAGAACAGTATCAGAGGGGAACTGTTGATTAGCTCATCCTCTGCCTTACTGGTTACGTACCAGGAGATGCTTCTCCTTCTGCCAGGGAAACTCTTGGGCACCTTTCCTGGTCTGAGTTGCTGTACTGCAGAGGCTGCCGGGTTTGCTCACCCCTTCTCCCACCCCACCTCTGCCCCTGCCTGGCCGCTGCTGCTCCTCTGTCCCATGGGAGCCCCCACCCTGCTGGTCCTGCTGGGCTCTGGACGTGGTCTGTGCCTGCTGGTGGCCCTCACGTGTTTGCTGAGAAGGGGCAGCTTATCTTGAGCCATTGTTCTTGCCCGAACAAAGGAAAGGGGCATGGTTACCCTCCGCCAGCCCCGGGATCTTTTGTGCCAGGGGCTTGCTGGGTGTTTGCGCTTGGGGTGGGGTGAGCTGTCCTGGGGTTGGTGATGAGAGGAGAGGAGGGAGAGGGCGGTTTTGGTTCATGTGTCCCTGTGGGTAGAGTGAGCCTTCAGGGAGGTGAGTCAAGGCGGCTCGTCCTAGGGTTTGGTGCAGGGCAGCTCTTCATCGGGCCGCTTGGAGCCTCTAACAGCAGCGGCTGGGCTGGCGGCGCGCTTGGCTTTGGCTTGGCCTGGAGCCTGCTGCCAGGGGAGGAGAGGTGGGAAGAGGAACGTGAATCCTGTGTCTCGGCACCGAAGGCAGTGTGTCCCGTGCAAAGAGGAGATGCGTGCGGGGGGACGAGGTATCTGTCCCTTGCTGGGGAGCCGGTGTGGCTGAGGGGCCACTGGCGACACGAGACCTGTTCCCCCTTTGCTCCCCGTGAGGCTGCGTGGGGAAGGGGCCAGGAGCGCCACGTACCTGGGATGGAGAGTTGGGTGCAGCTTTGGCAGAAGACTAGTACGTGCTTTAGTCTTTGCCCACCCATTTTGTGCTTTTAGAGGGATGGCTAATGAAATTAGCTCTGCTGGAAGGCTTTGCCAGCCTGCACTGCTCCTGTGCCTCTTGTGACAACATGATAAAAATGAACCGGGCCAGAAGGTGCCGATTGTCTGTGGCTGTGAAATGATCTCACGTGCTCTTTCTCCCTCTTGTTCAAGGTGAGAGTCTGGCGTTACCTGAAAGGCAAAGACATCGTCACTCATGAGATCCTCTTGGATGGCGGGAACAAGGTGGTTATCGGTGGCTTCGGGGACCCATTAATCTGCGACAACCAAGTCTCGACTGGGGACACACGGATTTTCTTCGTCAACCCAGCCCCGCAGTACATGTGGCCAGCACACCGCAATGAGCTGATGCTGAACTCCAGCCTCATGCGGATAACGCTGCGCAACCTGGAGGAGGTGGAGCACTGCGTGGAAGGTGAGGCTGGAGCATGGGTGCCTGGCTTTCCCAGGATGGGTGCTCTGAGCGTGCAGGCTCGGTTGGTCACCTTGTGCTCTTAGCTTGTAAATGATTGATCAGTAAACGATCCCGCTGGTGATGAGGCGGATCAATCCTGCTGTTCTGCATGGGTCTGCGGTAGAGTCATACTGCTCTGTGGACTCACTTGTCACGGGGACAGTGCCTGGCATCGACCTTGTTGTCAAAGGCAGTGGTTGCAACCAAGGTACAGCCAAGCAAAGTTATTTTATGTTATTTTTGCTCTGGATTTGATGCAGGTTCTCAGTCCCCTCTGTAATGAGTCCAATGTGGTTGGGAGCATCCCCACTGCAAGTCCTGTCCTAACACAAGTGTGTGGCAGGCACTTACCAGGGAATTTAGACTTTTCACACCTGAATTAGATTTTCTTGTAGGTTCAGAGCTAATAACTTAATGGGTTAATCCTGTGGTGAAGGTGTGGAGATGTGCCTCTCTGGAGAGAATTGATCTTTCTTCTAGCTGTTGCCCAATCACCTTGAAAACAGACTTCTGTAATAACCCATTTGCGGGTTTCTCTTCCCCCTTTGTGCTTGCCCTGTGTTCCAGCCAGAGCTTTAAGCTCATGGGGAAATGTGGTGCCCCAAAAGCCCTTTGCTGGGGTCTGAGTAAGTCCTGAGAGCTGATGAGTAAACAAGGGAAGGAATGCAGGAATTCTGCACAGACAACAAATAAACATGCGGACTGGCTCCCTCCTCCCCTTGGATGTGCAGAGGAGAGGCCATAACCCCTTTTTCCAGCTGTGAATGCTGACAGAGGTAAATGACCGAACTCTCGGTCTGGGAGGCTGGGAGGGAGCTGGTTCAGCACAGTGGCTCACAAGAGGCACCCGTCTCGAGTGGCTTTTGCAAGAGGGAGGGACACTGGAGGTTTTCTGCCTATGTGTATATATATATATATATATATATGTATCCTGCATTGCACTTGAAAGGTGTGTGTCCTGCTCCATCCTTGCACCTAGTGGAGAGGGAGGGAGGAGAAAGTGTGTGTGTGGTGGGTTTTGTTAAACCTGAGCAAACACTTGGAAGAATTCTGGCTTCACCTAGTTTGCTGTGTTCTTTGGCACGCTCATTTTGCACACACTGGATGTGAGCTGGGGTGGCTGAGCTAGGTGGTTCCCACTTGGGGTGAAGGATGTTGTCCCTTAAGGCCCTTGAGAGATGATGAGAGATCTAGTTTTCCTCCTAATACTATAGATTCAATGTAGAATTTATCATCGGGACCCATTCCTGCTTTTGGCTTTGGTGGGGGAAAATTCAAAATTGCGTTGCATTGGTGTAATGCTCGTTACAGCCCCTGCTGCGTTTGGGGGAGCTGGGACCTGCTGCAGGCAGGGACACATCCTACCCATGGACAGCTTTTCTTGCAGAGGCCTGGGGTGGTGATGGGACTGTCGTACCCGGTGTGCTATACCTTGCAGCTATACCGGTGTCCTTGGCCCAGGAGGGGAGAGGTGTGAAGTGCCTGTGTGCACCAAGCTGTAGGTGCACGTGCCTGTCTATAAGCGTGTCCTCTGAAGCGGTACCATAGGAAGGATTTGTTTGGTGTTGCTCCCGTGCTGTTGTGCAAGGGACTTGAGGGTGCCAAAGCTGGGCATGTCTAAACTCTCTCTTTACTGTGTGCTTGAATTGCAGGTCCATACAGTTATAGGCGGGTTTATCTTTCCTCCCTGTTACGTTAACCTTTCCTGATGCCAGGTAGCCGATGATTCTTTCTGGGACTCCCCTCTTCTCTGAAGATCTCTTGCTGCATGGCTTGTTTCCTTTAACTCATTCGGCCCCTCTTCCTGCCGGCTCCCCAGGATGCTGTTGGCATGCAGAGACAGGGTCAGCCTGGCTGGTGTGGGGGCTGGAAACCAGCCTGCAGACAGCTCGCCCTGTGCGGTGGACCCGACTTCTCCAAACTGGTGGAGACCTGTCCAGACTGTGTTGCCTGAGAAATGACAAAAACAAGGCAACCTTGAGTTACTAATATCTTGGGTAGGTCAGAAAGTGTTGCTTGAGGGCGAGGCAGTAATTTGTATTTTGGCAGCTGTTTCACTTGCCTCGATAAATCCGCCTGCCTTGTCATATCCAGTGGACTTGCTTTTCTAATTCCCGCATCTTGGAAGCCTGGTGATTGCGCGAGTATCCTTTATGCTGGGTGCTAGCAGGTTTGCTGTAGAGAGCATGCAACAAATTGACTCTCAAACCCGTGGCTTCCCTTGAGGTCTACCCAAAGCTCAGACCTCTCCTGAGGTCTGTGAAAGTCCCTTTCAGCTCGCCCAGCGCAGCTGCCCTGCTCTCTTCTGGGAGGCGATGCAAAACCAGCCATGAGAACCTGCTCCTGCCACCCTGGGAACCATTTCTGAGCTCCAAGTCTGAGAGTTTAGCTCCAGGACTTGTTTCCCATCAGCTCCCCACAGGAGGGTTCAAAGCAAAGCTGCCCAGAACACTGCTCTTTGCTGCACTTTGAGTTTAAAAACAAACCTTTGAGTGCTTTTGTGGAAAGAATTGGAAGAATGGTGGCAGCTGAGTGGAAAAACATGCATGTTTTGAGTATCTTCATCTCCTGTTGCTCCAGCCTGGAAAAATCCTAGACATCAAAATCTTTCCTGTCGAAGAGGGAAGTTCAAACCAGGGCATCTCTGTGAAACAGCTCAGGTTAGACTAACAGTGTGTTTTGATTACACTTAATTGTCAAAATGCTTTGAGCAGCTGTAGTCAAAATGCAAGACTTCAGCTTAACTCTGCAAACTGGCTCAGCACTGAGGGTACCTGGAGGGAAGTTTTTTGGTGCTAAATGGCAGAGGAGCATCTCTGGGGCTTGTGCAAGAGGCTGGGACACAGGCTCGGACCGGGTCCCTGGGTGAAGGAGGGTGTTTGCTCTGGCCCCTCTGGGGGGGATGCATGGAAAGGGGCCAGCCTGAGCGGCACACAGTGCTGCATAGTACCAGCAGTGGCTTTCCCCTTGTTCTTAAAGACATCTGGATGAGGCTTCCTGGGGAAAGAATTAGCCTGACAAGCCACAGCCTTGCTGTATTTGTGCCTTGAATGCTGGTTCTGCATGGAGAGGGCTGGAGTCAGCGTGCAGGTGTTAGAGCTTCCCAAGGCACACGACCAGCAGGCTCCGTGCTAGGTGCAGGGCTTTCCTCTCCTTGCTCTCCCCTGACACCACCATCAAGCACGCTCTTCTGGAGTTCAACAGCTGACTAATCCCCGAGAGATCTTTCCCCTGTGTGTGTGTGTCTCATATTTCACTTTGATCACAACTGCACTTGAAGAAAATCAAGATTTTATTTTTTGTGTATGGTGTGGGAGGGGCTGTGTGTTGACTCCATACTGAGCTGTCTGGGTGGAAGGAAGTTCAGATTAAACCTTTGTTAGGGCCTTGGTTAATGAGAACCCAGAGCTCCTTTTAAATAGTGCCTTGCTTGTGGCATGATTTGCATTAATGCTGGTGCAGTTGCCCCAGCTGAGACTGCTTTGCTGGCTTCGGAGATGTGCGTGGACTTTGAACCTCCTGGGAAAAGCCATATACGTTGGCTTTATAAATACAGTGCATAGTGAAGCCTGGTAGCATTGGGTGCAGTAAGCACATGCCGTTGTGTGAGAAGGTTACAACTGGTGGCTTGGGACCCTCGTCCCAGAGCAGCATGTCCAACAGACCTTCAAGGAACTCTTGCTTTAACTAGTGCAGTGTCACCTCAGCTTCTCAGGTAGTGCGGAGGGGGTTGTTAAGCCTTTTGGTAAGGACAGATCTGCCTGTCTTGGGGACAGCGCATGGGCGATACTCTGCCTCCCCGATGGGAATTATTCTAGCAGTGAGAGCAAGGCTGAGAACTGACCCTCTCTGTGCACATGCAGCAGCCATCCCAAACCCTTTCTGGACTACCCGCTAGCATCCCAGGCTGCTGACAGCGGTTGTGGCCACCGCTGCGCTTGTGCTTCCACGGCGTTTGGCGGCTTCTCAGCCGCCTCCTCCAGCCCTGCTCCCTTGGGGTAGGCAGCGAGGCGAGTGTGTGTTGTGCTGGCGTGGTCACCCTTGGGTGCTGTGTGTCACCCTGCCTAGGAACTGGAGGGGGCTGACGTGGTGTCTCGGGGCGCTGCCATGAGGCTAGTGTGCAGGCTTTTGAAGCTCTTTTCCATATAGATGCCCATAATAAAGCTAGCTACTCTGGCTTGCGTTCAACGCACGGTGTGCCGCAGATGCTCCATATGTTTAAAGTTGTCACTTAGTTCTTACTGAAATTCTGATTCTAGCCAGTCCAGAACTCTCCTCTGACTTTTCATCTCTGTGGCAACCCTATTAATTACTCCTGTGGAAGAATTGCATCCAATCCTGCAGCCTCAGTTCTCCCATGTGTTTAGCCAGGGAGATAACTTGGTTTTTCTCTTTCCCTCTTCGATGTCTTCCTCCTGCGATGTGCGTTCGCTGTGTGCCTCTCGTGCCAGGTTCTCTCCAGCTCTGTAGACATCCCCTGTGCTCCCAGCACCCTCCTGCTTCTCGCTGCTTTGGGGCAGCTGGGTGAGTCCCAGGGATGCAGCTGAGGGAAGGTGAAACGCCCTAACTGGATGTTGCAGGCAGTGCAGGGGCTGGGAGGGAAGTCGGGGTGAAGCCTGCCCATCCTCGGGGCCTCATGCCTTCACTGGGCGGGGGGGATCGTCCGCAGGTCCTGGGCGCTGCGGGCCGCAGCCGAGGCACGGGGTGCATCCCTGCTGCACGCCAGCCTGCAGGGATCCACCTGGGGTGCCTGGAGGGATGCGGGAACTGCCAGGGCTGAGGCTCAGCTCTTGAGGGTGAGCTCCTGTCTAAGGGTAGCCCCAAGCTTCCTCCACTTTGCTCTGCACTGGTTTCTGGTCGACTTGGGAACAGGACTGCTTTGAAAGCATCTCCCTTTAAGTTACACTGTCCATTCCGTTTTGTCTTCTGCCTGTTCACTTTTATTCTGTCCTCTCTTTCTTTTTAGGTCTCTGCCTCCGTAGAACTGAGACGTTTTGTTCTTGTAAACCAGCCCATGAAAAATTTTCTTTTCAGGCTCCTTACAGAGACTGTAAGGCATGCACAGTAGGCTCCTCTCAGCAAGGAAATTGCTGGCATGGGTTTGTGTTAGGTGATTTGGGCTGTGGTCACTTCCCATGCTCTGGTCTCTCTGCAGCTCTTCTCCACCCCTGCAACTATTTCTTTTTAATCTATCCCTGGCATTTATTGTGCTTCAGAACAGGCGAGGGAGGGGGCTGGAAGAGGGTTAGTGTGTGGGTTTCTTCTTAAATAAGGTTTTGATTTTTTTTTTTCCTTCCCGCCTCTTCTTGGCTCTATTTTGAATTGAAGATAATGAGAACAGCATCAACACCTCCATCTCAGGAGGGTGAGAGAGTTAGCCAGCAGCTGTAAAATGTAGTAAACTGAGAGGAGAGAATCCACCACTGGACAATCCTGGGGGTCCCTTCCTGCCTCCCTGTCTGGGGGCTGGGGCAGCGCAGGCACGGCGGGCAGCTCGGCTGGGGCTGGAGCAGATTACCTCTTCGGGGCTGCCCCATCAGCCTGGCACGGGGGAGAGCAGGGACTTCCTTGTGGGAGAGGTGCTGGTGGTTCAGGGGTGCATGGAGCCAGGTACGATGGCTGATGCTGCAGAAGCCAGCCTGCCCGGTCCGCAGCGCTGGACCGGTGTTTGCAGGGTGAACTCTCGCTGCTAGCGTGGGGGGCCCTGTGCGTGGGCCAAGCATAAGGGTCTGTTTCCTCCCTCCCTGGCGTGGTAGTAATGCAAAACATCCCATGGGTTTGTGGCAGTAGCTAAGAGAGTCGATTTGTTTAGCAAATTCCTATGGAATTTTAATCTGGTGTGGGAGGCTACTGGTCTGGGAAGGCTCCTTTGGCCCCGCTTCCCACTCTGGCACATCCTGCTGCATTTCTCTGCGGGATCAGCTAGGGCTTCTTGGTCAGCAGCACAGGAGCGTATCTCTTGGTGGTGCTGGCTGTGCAGTTATGAGAAGTGCTGGGCCCTGCCCATGTGCTCTTGGTTCTGCTTTTCCTTGGTTTGCTCCTCTAATAACTTGGAGGGGGACCGTGGCTTGCTGCCTGCTGTGCTGCTGCTGAACTGCTGGGTACTAACTGGTGCTGGTCTGGGGCTGGTACATCCCCTCCTGGCTGGTGGGAACGCGCAGGAAAGCCGCATCCTCCCCGTTTCATCCTTTTTGTACAGACATGGGGTAGAAGAGGAGGGTGGAGAAGGGAAGGAACAGGGGAGTGGGAAAGGTGCTGTGAGTCCCCATAGGGGACCAGTCTGAAACATTTCTGTGTCCCACTCTCGGTCCCTGCAGCCGTCTTTGAGTGCTTCCTGCTGCAGGATGCTTGCACAGCATCAGCCTTGCTCAGGGGACTTGGCAAGAGCTGTGTTGCAGTGCTCCCAGGCTGGGGGTTGCTGCAGGGAGCTCCTCCATGGGCAGGCGTGCTGGTGGTGGTGCTGGGGGCTGTGTGCATGAAAGGAAATCCCCCTGCGGGGACGGCTGCTCCCCCGGGGTGGCTGGGAGTGGGTGAGTGGAGTGACACTTCCGACTGGCAGGCATCACTGTTCCTGTTGACAGGATGGGCTCTGAATCTCTCCTCCGAGCATCTCCCCATCCTGCAGCCAGCATGTAAAATGGGGAGCTGTGTGCATCCTTCCCTCCTCCAGCTGGATGAAAGGTCGGGAGCCCGTACCGTACCTGGGAGCCTGTACCGTACCTGGGCCCATGCCGCTTTAGCTCGTGCGCTGGAAGTCAGCCCTGCTGATGCTGCAGGCTGCAAAGTCAGGCTTTGCAAGGCAGCCTGTGCTGCATGAGCCTTTACACTGACTGTTGCTTTGGGTCAACAGGCCATAAATCTTTAACAAAAGGTGTTGCCATGCTGTAACTGCTCCTGTTCAAACCTTCCCCGTCATTCATTTCCCTGTCTGCTCCGTATCTCTTTGCACAGCATCAAACATGGGAGGGAGCAGTCAGCCCTGTCACACTGTGTGTGCTGGAAGTGTAAATTAAGTGTACAGGCGTGGCTGCTTGCAGAATGCAGCCAGTGACGTGTGTGACGTGTGTGTGACGTGTCTGATCAGCAGGTCGAGGGAGGGGATTCTCCCCCTCTACTCCGTTCTCGTGACACCCCACATGCAGTGCTGCGTCCAGCTCGGGGGTCCCCAGGACAAGAAGGACATGGAGCTCTGGGTTGAGTCCAGAGGAGGCCACAGAGATGATCCGAGGGCTGGAGCACCTCTGCTATGGAGACAGGCTGAGAGAGTTGAGGTTGCTCAGCCTGGAGAAGAGAAGGCTCTGGGGAGACCTTAGAGCCCCTTCCAGTCCCTGCAGGGGCTCCAGGAAAGCTGGAGAGGGGCTGGTGACAAAGGCAGGGAGTGACAGGCCAAGGGGAATGGCCTGAAGCTGCAGGAGGGGAGATGGAGATGGGATGGGAGGCAGAAATCCTTCCCTGTGAGGGTGCTGAGGCCCTGGAACAGGGTGCCCCGAGAAGCTGTGGCTGCCCCTGGCTCCCTGGCAGTGTTCAAGGCCAGGTTGGATGGGGCTTTGGGCAACCTGGGCTAGTGGAGGGTGTCCCTGCCCATGGCAGGGGTGGCACTGGATGGGCTGGGAGGTCCCTTCCCACCCAACCCAGTCTGGGTTTCTATCTAGATTGATTTAATGCTGTAACCAATTTGCAGCCACCTAGGCCTGAGTGGCCCTGCCTTTCTGGCAGGGACAGAACTGGGCTCACTCTCTGCTGCAAATTGCCAGCTCCTGCTGCTCAAGGTGGGCAGAGCTCTCCCTTTGGTACACCCAGGGCTTGCGCTGCTTGTCTCGGGCTCTCTCTGGCCAAGAGCCGTGGCATACGGGCGCGCAGGTCAGCCCAGGTACCCACAGCAGCTGTCCCAGCAGAAGGGATGTGAGGGAAATGGCTCAGTACCCATCTGGTTTCCAAAGGGAGCCCGGGAGCTGGGCTCTGCTGGCGGGGAGGACAGAGCTGACCTGCCCCAGCCTTCGGGCTGTCCGGAGCCGGGGTGATGGGCAGCACCGGGCTGGCCAGCCTTTGCCCACGACTGGCCAGCCTTTGCCCCTGAGCTCCACGGGGCTCTGCCCGTCAGAGCTGTCAGGCGCCTGCCGGAACTGCCGGTACCCGCCTGGGCTTGTTCCACGCTAATCCTTACCCAGGAGTGGGACTTTGGTCTGTTTATCTTATTAAACACTCTGCAAAGGTCCCGCATTCCTTTGGGATGACTTCCAGGAGCAGGAGTGCTCTTTGATGTGCTGTGTGGCTGGGCAGGGGACAGAGCGGGACTGGATGGATAGCCTCCGCTCCCTGATGGGCCCTGGCTTGGAGGAGGTGAATGGTGCTCTGCAAGCTGCTCACTCCTTACAAAAGCCATCCTAGCAGTGCCTCTTTCTTTTTTTCCTTGAGAAACTGCTTCTCTTCCTGCATTTTCAGCTCCCTGGAATCACTTTCTTTGATTAACAAAGGAAATGGGACTCTAGTGCTTTCAATAATTCATACCCAATTTGGCTAATTTCAGTCTGGCTGCGGCACAGACTACAAAGTGAATAACAACGTGTGAGGTTTCAAACCACTTTTTCTTATTCGCTTCTAATTTTTTCTCCCCTGGCTCTTCCTGTGTCCAGCAGCCACATCAGTCTCTGTTAATCTTACTAAACCGCGGCAAGCCGAGCAGCTCCATCCCCAGTCCCGCCTCAAGCCCACGTGAATTGCTCATCTTCCTAAGCTTGCACTCTCCCACCCAGTGTCTCACCCGCTTTCTCTTGTTGCTTGGTTGGTTTATGAATGACTTCCATCACCTTTGCAACTCCTGTACCTCGACCATATCCCGACCCTATTAATTCCCCTTGCTTCCTTAGGTCCGTATTGCAGCTTCACCTGAAAGCTGCTTTGTCCGGTTGGTAAATGCGCTGCCGGTTTGTGTTGCCACCGACACAGCTGCTTTGTCCCATCGCAGAGGTAGTGCCAGGCAGCAGAGATCTCGTGGATCATGCAGAAGACTGCTGGTAAAAAGTCTTTTGCAGCAAAAATTGCCGTAACGGTGTCTGTTACCTTTGTCTTTAAGCAGCTGGCAGAGTAGGAGCTATGGCTGGTGTTTGCCTGGCGTGATGCAGAGGGGGTTTTGCGTGTGTCATTCGTAGAGTAGCGAGGCAGTGGTGTTTTTCTCCTCAAGCTGAGGCCACATGGATTTAGCTGGATTTCTTGGATTTAGTGGATTTCTGCCCCAAAACAGGATTGACACTCCTACTCACTGTTTATAGACTAGAGTTGCTCCTCACAGCTGGGCTTTCCATGTAGCCCCACTCTGTAGCTTGCTTATTCTACTATCTCATCTTGGGCTGCCTCCTTGGGAGAAGGAAGAAAGCAGGTTAAAATGGCTCTGCTGCCCCTCTCCAGATTCAGGAGACAAACCTTAACATCTTCCATGACTGACTGCCTCTTCCTATCCCACTTTTTCCCCTGCGTAGTCGTGGATGTTGGAAGAGAACTGCACACTCCCAGAGGATGTTGTGTCATCTTGATGGGCTGTAAGTGCATCTTCTGTCTAATATTAGACCACTGCGCGCTCTGTCTTGCAGAGATGCTAATTAGCTGAAGTGAACTGGAGGACTGGCTGTGCCTCAGCATCTTTGATTTGTGGGTGATACTCAGTTAAAACAAGGGGAACAGAAAAAGGCTGAGGGAGCTTTTGCTGATCTCTGCACTTCTAAGTGCATTGCCTCTCTTCCAATATTTAGTTCTCAGTTCTGTGTTTCAGGTGAGCAGGGCCAGACCAGCACGGAGACTGGCTCGCAGCTCTCTTTAGACACACAGCAGTGCTTTGGGTTGGAACTGGTCTCATCCAGACTGCTTCTCCTGGGGAGAGAGGGGAATGCAGAGGCTCTGAATCCGTTGGGTGAAGTGGTTATCTTTCCTTTAAGGGCTTTAAAGCAATTTGCCCGTGTTAACAAGCCATTTAACTCCCCTAGGTTCTATCTGCATTTCTGCAGACTGAGACAGGTATGGTAAGTAAGCAGCAATATGGTCCCAGTTTGCAGCAGCAGTCTGTGACCAAGCAGGGAATGGGACCCAGGGGTCCTCCCTTGGTGGGCTGCTCATGGCTGCCAGCAGTAGGAGGAGAAGGCTCAGGATAACTGTGATCACCCACCTGCATCTCGATTCTGAACAGATGGGGCAGACACTTGATGCTGCAGCCAGAATCCCAGAGCTTTACAGCTAGATAGCCAGGCTGTTGGCACCTAAAATGGGAGGAGAGCTGATGATGGGAGATCTCCCTTGAGGGGCTGTGGGGGATCCTCACTGCCATAGCACTGAGTCACTGGGGGCTCTTTCCTGTTGTTTGTGGATTCCCTTGGACTTCCCAGCTATGCATTCCCCTGGATGCGCCGGCTATGTCGATGTGCTTTGAGTTTCTTCCTGCTGGCTTTTCCTTCAGCCTTCCAGGCTGCCCACAAGACCTTATCAGCCTGTTCCTGACTCCATCTGCAGCAACAGGAGCACAGGGCTGCTGTGAGTGCCGCACGCTGATCGTGCACGCGTGCACTGCCAGACATGCTCTTGGATGTTAGACCTTGGCTCTTCTTTTCTCTGCCTGTGTAATATCCTGGTGTCCCTGCTGTAAGCGAATAGAAGAGGCATTGAAATTGGACTTCCTCGGCCCTTTAGCTAAGGAGAGCATGGCTAGAGCTAGTTCCTGTCTTCCTTATAGCATAAATGCCACCAATGCAAATTATCCATTCCTCTGAAATATAGCTGCAGCCTGGAAGGACAGCTTGGGCTGCAGACCCCAAAGACTGGGAGGGATGCTCAGAGTTTGTTTGTAGCCACTGTTGTGCGTGCGCTGCGTGGTGCTGAACAAAAGCCCCCATCTGAGGTTAAATTAATGTTCTGAGAACTAGTCTTGAAACTTCTTCCCAGCCTCTTGTGCGGTGGCAGTGTTTGCAGGTGGAGGATTGCGGCCAAAGCCTTTAGCCTGGCAGGGGGCACATTAACTCCTACCAGAACAGAAATTGCCAGATGCTCAGCTTTGGTAACCAAAGGGTTGAGTAAGTTGTGAGATTCCAGCACTCGTAGTGCTTCTGAACCCCCAAACTGCAGAAGAGGGGCTCGCCTTGGCCTCGTCCCTTGGGCAGTGTTTCCCACAGGTACCAGCGGAGGCTGAGCGAGAAACCTCTGGGGAGGGAAGGCAGTGCCTGTGTGGTGCGAGGGGTGCATCTCGCACCCCCAGGAGCAGCGGGAGCCGGTGGGCAGGGGTGGTTTTGGACCCCTTCCTTAGGGTTTCTCCATCCTGGAGGCCATTTCCCTGTCCCTCCATGCAGCCAGCCTGGGAGAGAGGCACTTCCCTGGGCTTGGCTGGGCACTGCCTGCCGGTACCAGCCCTCCCCCTTGCACCTTTCTGCCGATAAACCTTAATCCACTCTTGCGCTAACGGGCAGCGGCAGGGCGCACAGCCAGGGGCGGCATTCCAGGCATAGCTCAGCCAGGTAGGCTGGCAGGAGCAGCCCTGCTCGGCAGGATCTGCGGAGCGCGGTGTAGGAGGAGCAGCCTGCCTGCAGGAAAGAGGTGCTGTGGGGAGCGAAGTGTTCCCAGCTGTGCTGGGGCGATGGCCCAGTGACAGTGCTGGCACTGGGTGCCCGGGGGTGCAGGCAGGGGTGGCATCCTTCCCCGGTGTGGGTGGGGTGGTCTCTTGTTGCTGATCCGCTCTTCTGTGGGACCCTGCGACGTTAAGCTGTGCCGCCTTCTTGGTGGCTGTCCTGGTAGAAGAGGGCACGCGCTGATTTTTTTTTTTTTAGATGTTAGTACAGCAGTTGCTGGGGAAAACCCAGTGCCTGGCATGATGCAGCAGACCAGAAGGGTCCTTGCTTTGAACTGAGGACCAATCCTGTAACTCCTGGGTGGCAGCGTTTGAAAGGGACACCAGTGGGACAGGAGCTGGAGAGGGCTGGCTCTGTGCCCCTGCCTAGCTGTGCTGTCCGATGCTGTGGTCCGGTTACAGCCCGGGCAAGCGTTTGGGCAGTCTGCTCTTCCCTGTGTGCCTTCCCAGAGGGAATGGCTCCTCCACTGCCGTGTTTTGTATAACTGGAATCCTCGTCAGTATTTTCAGCGGCATTTTTATCATGGTGGCCAAGGAGCATTTTTCTCCTACAGGAGGTGCAGGATTGTACTGTGGCTCCATCTCTTTTTGCCAGGGGATTTGTTCAGGCTGATCCTTTTTCTGCCACTTCTCATTCTGTTGGTACCTGAAAACTTTACTACTGAACAGATCTGTTAAGGCTATGGGGTCAGAACTGAGTTCTCTCCCTCAGTTAATTACCCAAGCAAATCCTTTTGGCTGGGATGTGGGAGCCATCTGTATGGCTTGGGATTGTTGAGAGCTTGGCCGGGGACAAGCTGTAGCTTCATTTGGGACAGTTGTCCTCTTGGGGAGTCAGCCTTTGAGAAAACAGGTTCTTTGTCTGTTTTATTTGTCCATCTCCTGCTTACAGCCAGTTTCTCTCTCAGCTTTCCTTGTTACACTGGGCTGTCTGTTTATGTAGTGATAAAATCCCTGAGCAAATTGTTTTAACTGATGCTGTTTATCTAAGAGATAAACTAGGATCAGTGGAAGCTCCTGGCAGTTGCATGGGGAAACTGTCATGAGGAGCCGTTTGAGCTCCGTCTAGGTGAGCCCTTGTGCTGCTTTCACCACGATTGCTGCCTTAAACTTTTCCCAGAGTGAGGGGCACAGGCACCAAGACTTGCAGAAATCCTCTATTTCTTGCTGCCTTTGTCTTGACTGGAATACCAGTGCAGCAGAGGCACGCTGATGGATGCAGGGCTTTGGGAGAGAGGTGTTTGCTGGGCGCAGTGACCATGGGCTGTGTCTCTCAAGTGACCCGCAGCCCCATACCCACCCCAGAATGCTGTCCCCCCATCCCTGCTTCTCTGCAGGGAACAACCTGTTCTTCAGTTTTAATGGATCATGAAAGCCTAAGGGCTTTCCTCAGTAGTGCCAAGTAAGCTGTAAAACAAAGCTCAGATAGTTCTTACAGGGCGTCTCTGCGGCAAGCAGGGCATCAGCTGAGAATTTGAAAGTCTTGGAGGATGTATAACTAAGTGGATTAGATAAAAGGTGGATTTAGGTGTTGGGGAAGCTTCAGGCCCAGCATGTGTGCAACTCTGCATGTTTTCTGTGACCGGCTGCTCTGATCGTGGGGTCCTGCAGCCAGACGTGGAGCCGGGTGCTGGAGCTGCTGTTGTCTATCAGCCCTCTGCTCCAGGGGTGGCTGGCGCTTCCTCAGATAAGTAGCCAGGTCACTTGTGGCTTTGTTTAATAGATGTGCTGAGGAGCAAGCTCTTCCGTGCGGGAAGCGTTTCCCACCCTCCGCACGTTTCCCTGCCCCCACAGCCGCTGCATTCCTGGGCAGTGAGGTTGCCTGCAAACAATGGCATGGAGATGGATGGATGCGTGTCCCTATACGGTGACGGGTGACGTAACCCTGGTGAGGGAGAGACCCCCTTCTCCGTAGGTTACCCTTTGTCTCTGGCAGCTCTTTGGGGTGTGTTTCCTTGCCTTTGGTTAAGGGTCCATCTTGGGTGCCAAATTTCTGGATCCCCAACAAGCTTGGGAAGGGGGAGGGAAATCTCTGGTCGCTCCGTATGGCTTCTTGCCCCCGTGTCTGGGGATACCAAGTGCACGGTGCCTTCTGCCTGCTGCTACAGGCCAAGGGAGGAGGGAGCCGTGGGGCTGGACTTGGGCCACCCGCTTTGCTGTGTCACTGGCAGGTCCCAGGTTTGGTGGCTCTGGGCACAAGGGTGCATGGCAGGGAGAGAGGAAAGGTCCTGACAGAGGTTGCCAACTCTGGGGGCTTCTAGCCTTGCCTTCAAAGAGTAACGTCCCCATCTCCTAAACACCGCGCATCGCCCCTGGTTCTGTGCACCGCTGTGGGCATGTCTCAGCGGGACCGGGCAGCCCACAGCTCTGCCCACGCAGGCGCAGGGACCTCTTGGCTTGGGGCAGGCTTCCACTTCGAGAGGTCGGTGTGAAGGAGATCAGTGTATAGGAGATCAATTTTCTCCTGATAAAGATGGGAGGGGTGGAGGAACTAGGCAGCAGGCTCAAAGAAAGGCCACTTTGACATGGAGATGAGTTAAACTAAGGAATTTGTTGTCAATGGATGGTGAAAGAGCCAGAAATATTAAGGGGCTGAAAAAGGATTAGGCAAAATCGCGATGGGTGGGTCAGTCAGTTATTTGGCAATTGTGTAAGTTAAGCCAGTTCTGGCTGAGGAAGTCCCTGAAGAGCTGATGTCCGGATGATGGAATGATACAGGGTATAGGCAAGCTTGCTCGGTCCTTGCTTGGCTTTGGCACTCTTCTGTTAAAAGATCCGCTACCAGCAGCGGTCAAGAGGATACGAACCAGAGGGATGGTTGGTCCTGCCGCAGCGACCTCTCATTCTAGTCTCACCTACAGCACCATCACCGTAAGGCTCCCAGACAGGAGTTGCCAAGGCTGCAGTGCTGTAACCCCGGTCCTTTTGGGGTGCCCCGGTGTGCCCCAGCCTGTGAGGAGCGGGGAGGCTGCACCCCTGCCTGTGTGTGCTTGCTCGGGCGCTCTCTGTTTGCAGGGCGGGCGCGTGGCTTCCTCAGCGCAAGGCTGGGCAGGTCCTTGTGCTGCAAAAACTTGCCTAAGAAGCTGCCTCTTTCTCCAGTCCCCTCCTGGCCTGTTTTCCCTTCAGCTGTGCCTGTCCTCCCCTGCGCTGCTGGCCCAGCAGGCTGCAGATTTCGGGGTGCGTGATCGCTTGGCCACGTGGGCCATGGGTGGTGCTCCATCTGCAGCATACCTCTGCGTGCTCTGCTCCACGTTGCAGGTTGGGAGGAAGGAAAGGGGATGCAGCAGCATCTCAGTGAGTCCCATTTGAGCTTGTGTCCTCGCTTGTGGTCGCGGTGCCCAGACAAGGGTGGCAATGCTGGCAGAAGAGTCCCGCTCCATTCCCGTCTCTGGGGGAACTTGGGCAAGATGAGGAGATGAGGTTGAACCTCTTCTGTCTCCCTCTGCAGTGCGCAGAAAGGACCAATCTCTATCACACTGACTTTCCAGAGCTGGAAGGGTCAGTGCTCTGCACCCCAGCTGGAAGGATTTGGCTTGAGGACCCTTAAATATGTACGAAGATACATCTCCTTCTCCAGCCTTTTTTCCCCTTCCCGTGCCCAAGACTGCTCTCCCTGCCGGCGTGCATGTGCTCTGTTTGCGTAACCTGTTCTGGCATGTGCCCTGGTCAGGTGGATTACACGCGGCAGAGCTCTGCCAGCCTGGAATGCCAGCTATGCATCCCCTGAGCGCCCCTGGATGCGGAGGCAGACACCAGCTTGTAAGGATGCTGGTAGCTTCCCCGCAGCACTGGCGCCTCTCGGAGAGAATTTGGGCAATGCCGGAGCTTGTCAAAGGATGGGAGAGGCGAAGGCTGAGGAGGCAGCAGCTCTGCGGGGCTGGGGAAGGCTCCCAGCTGAAGAGCAGTGCTGGTGCGGAGCTGGGTCTGGCGGTTAGGGCGTGAGGCTGCTGGAAAGCAGCTGGCATCCCTGCCTGGCTGGGGGCTTCTTGTGTGGACTTGCTTGGGTGCTGCAAGGCTGGGAGCTATTCCTCTCCTTCCACGGGAGGTGTGGGGAGCTGGAGCGGGAGTTGCAGAGTGCCTGCGGAGCTCCAGCAAGGAAAGGCAGCCCTGCCCTGGGATGGCTGGGGAAACTGGGGGCAAGCCGTGCTGGGGAGGAGTTGGGCTCTGCCTTCCCGTGGCGGCTGCTGCTGGCATAGCAGCTCGTGCCTCAGGAGTAGAAGCGTGATGTCCTGTGTGCACATGCTTCCCACAGAGTTCCCCTTCCCTCCCTCGTCGGTTGTTGTTCACGTAAAAAAGGTTTTAATCTCTTTATGGAGAGAACTGCTGGTTATTTTTCCACTGACACCCAGGCGGGACTGCGCCAGGCACAGCAGCGCACTGTTCCCCGCAGGAAGCTGAGGGTGAACCTTCTAATCCTGTAGAAAAAGTAATTTTCCATTTGAGCCAATGCTGAGCTAGTCTGCAAATCCATGTTCTTTCAGTGCCTGCCCCAGAGCAGCGGGTTCCTGGCTCTTGTGTGGTACCAGGGGTGTAGTGGGCAGGAGGCAGCTAATTCCTGTGATGTTCTCATAGGCAGTGCAGTTATTCTTAGAGGGCTGGGCAAATCCTACAATATTACCAGAGTTCCTGCCGTCCTGTTGCCAGGGTTTGTTAGTTACCCCTAGGGACCGAGGCATATATTTAGCTCTCGGAACAAGCCCTGTTTAGCTTGGTGGAATAGTATGGTTGGAGATAGTTTCCTTGGAGGACAGTCTTGGAGGATGCTGAAGGAGTACCCTGTGCCCCTAGAGGTATTTCTCACGTAAAGCAGAATTCTGATCTATTTGGTCAGGTCTCCCACTCGTGGCTGTGCTCTGCTGCTTCGACCCAATCTTTTGGGTTAGGTGGTTCAAGCGCTCACCTTTGCTTCTGGGCTGTGCTGTTGCTCAAGGCAGAAGAATTGCAAGGTCCAAATCAGTTGGCTATCTGAAGCTGAACTCAGGTGTTCGCTTGTTCCCAGACTTGTCCCTGTTGGCACACAAAACCTGAGGTTATGAGGTTATTCACTGGCACTCGCCATGTCAGTGGAGAGCTGGGATGAGAGGGGTGCCCGTGGTAGAGGTCCTGCCGCTTCTGGTAGCGGAGGCTTTTTGTATCTTCGTAACGCTCATGCGATCTGTCACCTTCTACTGACCAGGCGCTGCAAGGCTGAGCTCCTGGTGTGTCTTATGTGACCAGACGTAAGTACCCGGGGACGCGGTGCTGCGTAACGCTGGTGTCTAGGCTGCATGCAGCCTTCTCTCGGTGGGTGAACTAGAGCAGCGAACAGCCGACACGTAGGGCAGAGGGATCCGCGTGCTTCCCGGCCAAGCCCTGGTGTTCGCAGTGATGTGCTGCGCCAGCTGGTCCCTCTCTCGTGTCTCAGTCGAGCAGAGCCCTGGGTCCATCCCGGCAAGGCTGGCAGTGGTTTGCACAAAGCTCCCGCGTCGAGCCTCGCCACGTGACAGCCATTCTTTCGGCTTTTGTAAAAACTTCCTTTTCTGCCAGTTTTACATGTTTTAATTATCACATAGATGCAGCGGCAGAGGGCTCTGGTTGCAGCTTAGATAGCAGAGGTGGCACTGCCAGACTGCAAATGAGGCTTGTCACTCATTATTCCTTTCTTCCCTCTCTGCAGCCTTAAGCCGGGCTTTGGAGCAGCAAAGCTCCGTGTGCTGGGCTCATCTGCGTCACTATTGAGCTCTGGGTCTCTTTCCAGGGGGAAGAGGATGGTGAGAGGAAGTGGGGAGGGGGCAGCCATGGGCCTGTTGGGAAGAAAAGCAGCTTTGTGAGGCTGCCCCATCAACCCAGAAAATGCCTGGCTGCAGCGTGGTGTTGATGCAAGCACCTTCCTCTCTTCTCTGCGCTGCCTGGGAGGGCATCGTGGTCTGGGCTGCTGGGAAACGGAGCCAAACTTGTGAAGCTTCTCAATGCTCTGACTACAAAGATCGTTAAAGGTTGGGAAGTAGCTACAGAATTATGATGTAAACTTGCTTTCTGGCGTGGTCTGTCTGAATTAATGGTAGCAACTTGCACAGAGCATCTTACTTCTCCATCCTGATATGGAGAACAAGCTGCTTCCTTTTCTGCTTAGAAGCTGCTTACGTACTTGAAAGGATTGATCATCTCTCCCCTCCGATGCCGTTCCTCTAGATTGAGTAGCCACGGCTCTTTTGGTCTGTGCTAATCTGTCATTGCTTCTGGTTTCTAGGACCGAAATCCACGTTAGCGACGAATTGCTACTGTTTTTCAGATTGCTTTTTTTCAACTTGCTTGCTTGTGTCTGCTGCCTGTTGTGTGGACCACGTGAACGATGAGCTGGATAACGTCCAGCTGCAGGTACCTGGGAAAGGCTCTTGCTCTCCAGGCAGGCTGAGATAAGGCTGTGGGGAAGCTGCCTTGCCCAGAACGGCTACCTGCAGGGAGCAGCCTTTGTTGGGATGGCTCTTCCTGGAACGCTAACGCAGGTTTTGGGCAGTCCGTACCACCCAGTCGGTGCTCTGCTAGCACGATGTCTGTAAAAGGCAGTGTGGAAAACAGCTGCCGTTTGGTTATTCCATGGACCACATGCAGTCTGCCTTCCATGGAAATGAAATTCTTTCCCATTTTGTCTAACGGATATATCCTGTTGTGAAGTTTGTTTGGTGTTTTTTATCTCCCGTAGTCCATCTTTGTTTTGGAGCCGCTCAGTGGAACATCAAAGGCTGGATTTTCCCACCCACTTACTCGGGGAAGTACGCAGCTGGCTGAGCCTAGGGGCAGCGCTGCTTTATGCTGGAGCAAGAGCCTCCATCGGAGCAAGTGCCCGTTTCGCTTCTACATGCACTGAGGGATCTTGAGCAATAACCCAGGCCAGCCTTAAAGGTCCTGACAGAGAGCCCTGGGCAAGCCTTCACACCTGGGAGTGTGAGAGAGAAGCTTCTGCCTCCAGAAGTGGCTTTAGTAAATAGAAAAAAGAATGTCTGAGTTTAGACCCCATATCAAAGGGATGTGATGCTTTCATTGCTTTGTGGGAAGCTGAGCCCCTGGGCTCCCCTGAGACATTCTTGACCCCCAGGTCAAATCCCACATCCTGATGTCAGCTTGCTCGTGGATGCCCGTGGGGCAGAGAGGTGAGAGCTGCAGGTGCCTGGGCACCCCTCGGGATCTGAGGCCACCTTACCTGCCTGCCTGGGGAACGATGCAAGCAGGTTCCTCAGGTCCGGGGCTACGAGGGCCGGCACTGCCCAGCCTGGCAAGGGCCACCCGCCTGCGTGGGGAGAAGCTGGTCCCAGCAGTTGTGCAGCGCTGGGCTGGAGAGCCTGCACGTGGCAGAGTCCTGCTTCTCGTGGCTTCTGAGGTGCCACCTGGATTGCGGGATGGATGGCAAGACCTGAGAGGGTCTTACAGTCCCAGGCTGGTTTGTCAGCTGGCCTCAGCCCAGCTGTAGGTAGCAGCTTTCCCATTGCTGGAGAGAAGACAGGGCTCTGTTTGGACTGAGCTGCTTGGAGCCGGGAGGCTCTGGGGCGATGAATCGTGGCTAGCAGTGCAGACAGGCTCACGGGCTTGGATCCCTGCCTCTCCCCACCTTCCCCTGCAGGGAGGCACTCTTCTTGCGTCTGCTCATCGAGCCCTGCGCTCGCTAAGGTTTACCTGCCGCCTTCTTGGTCTTTTTCCCGGGCAGAGATGAGACGCGCTCCATACGGCAGCTCAGGCTGTGCAGCTGTGCTCGCAGTGTCCTCCCTCAGCTTGTTTCCCTGCTGCGAGCTGGCTGCCTGCACCAGGCTGCTGCTGCGCCCCGTTTCCAGGGGCTGTTAGCTGCAGTCCCCTGTCTGCTACTAATGCTTCCTCGCAGAGGCTTAGAAGGATGGTCTGTAGGAGCATCTGTCTGTGGCGCAGGGTAAACGTGCTTCCTGATCTCACAGCACGTTGTTTTTCTTTTCAGATGAACTTGATTTTTCTCTCCCCGAGTACGCTGAATTCTCGTCCCCTGGGAAAGGAGCTGACTTGCTTCCTCGTCCTTCGCTGCAGGGTCCTGCCACAAGTTCTAATCTCACCGGGGCTTTGACAGCTCCCTGGTTTGCACGGCGTTTTTCTCCTCGGCAGGGCAGTTTCCAGACCAGCTCATGTTCCAGGCTTTATTTGCTAACAAACTGCAGGAGAGTTTTCTGAGCTGCCTCGGTGGGATGAAGGGTATAGGCATACATCTTGAGCTAGCCTGTTATTTTAAACTGCCGTTCCTTTTGCTAGTCTCATCGCAGTGGGAGTCTGCCCTGGGCATGCTTGAAGAGGTGGTGTGCTGCAGATGGGCCCAGGTATCTGCTCTGCCTTCTCCAGGGTAACACCTCGTTTGCTCAGCAAAACGGAGAGGAACAGCAGCTTGCTTGGTGCTCGGTTGTGCTGCGGCGCTCGCCGCCCTGCTTGCTGTGGAGGGCTGCATCGGAATGGCAAATATGCAGATCTCAAGTGATCTTTGGGGTAAAGCGCTAGGAGTCTGTCTGTTTTCAGCGGGGTTTCATAGCAGCATGGGTGAATTGGTTTGGACAGAACACGACCCTTCTGCTTGAGGGTGGAAGCGAAGCTGATGGTAGATAGAAATTGCTCAGAGATTTGTTAGTGGACGAAACTTTGGTTGCCTGGGAGCATCTCTGCTTTGGATTCAAGCTAGGGGACATATCTGCTGAATTCCTCTTAAACTTTGCCTTCGTCCCAAGCTTCCTACTGACACCAGCTGATCTACTTCATGCTCTTCTGGCTCATGAGAACCCTTGCCTGCTGAGCTCAGAGCTGCTGGCTGGGACCCAGTTCCCAGGCACTGAAGCAGGAGAGAATCTAAAGAAACCCAGGCTGGAATTGTTTTTCTAGACTGATAATTTCTCCCAGACAGCTCTCGGTTAGACTCTTAGCCAGCTGGACTTGCACTTTCTTTGCCCAAGGGAGTCTCTCTGAGACTCTGCAAAGGCCCTGTGGAAGAGCAGCCTGTCTCCCTTGAGGCTGTGAGCGATGCTTTCGGCAACGTCCTGTCGCGCAACTCTGCTTGTAGCATCTGGATTTAAATGCCACGGAGGCAGAAAGGAGCAGGGCAGGACTGGTGGGAGAAGCTGTGACTCGAGGGTGCATGGATGGTGATGTACAGCCTCACAAAATGTGGAAGCGTCCTCTGCTCAGGGGTACAATTCTGGGAGCAACCTTGCCAGTGGGAGCATAGGGTGTGCAGTGTTGCCTTCTGCTGCTCTGAACTCTTCTTAACTTGACATTATGCCCACCCACGTGCTCCTGTCGTGCAGAGTCCATTGCAGGAACTGCAGGTCCGTCTGGATTTAGCCCATCTTCCCCACACGCTCGTTTTCTGTGGAGCATTGCCTTTATGCTTCAGGCTGGGCTTTTACAACCCCGCCTACAGCAGAGTGGAAGAGACAAAAGGGAAGAGATGCTTTAAGATGGCAGCTGGACCGCTCCTGGTGATGCAGGCCTGTGGGCAAGCTGCCTCCGAAAGCAGGAGGCAGTGTCTATCCCCACTCCTGCCTTGCCGTTTACAGCTGTGCCGCCAGCCCTCCCAGCCAGCGGGGCAGTGGCTGTGCCCACGTCGGTGGGTGCCACCTTGGCAAGCGTGCCGGCGTGCTTGCGCTCCCGCAGAGCCCAGCCTTGCTCTCCGGGAGCATCACGCTTGGCAGGGCTGGCTGGCAGCAGCACTGGGCTCTTGCGTGGCCCAAAAGGGAGCTGCCCGCTCCCCGTCTGCCAGCGGCTGCGTGTGCTGTGTTAACGCTGCCTCCGCAGAGAGGGGAGCCGGTGCCGAGTGCTTTCTTCTTCCCCCAAGGCGAGGATGTTGGATGTCCCAGCCCCTCCGCCCAGCCGAAGCGTGGGAACCCTTTGGTGAAGTGCTGCCCCCGGAAATCAGCCCCCCGAGCGGGTCGGTGTCTTTCTGCCGGAGGACGAAGGGAAGCAGCAGCGTGGGCTGGAGCCCCTGCCCTGTGAACCCGGGCAGTGAGCCTCCAGCCCCTAGGGACCCTCTGGCCAGCCTATCTGTCACAATAGGACAAAAATACTGCTCCAGGGCTTCTGTTTCCCTCGCAGAGTCCAGTGGCTGGCTGACTCCTTCGCACATATTCTGTGCCTTTTGCTCTGCTTTCCAGTGGGGGTTTTCCCCCGCCCCACCGCAGAGGTCTGCACTCTGGCCCTGCGCATGCAGATTTGCAAGGACTCCGCTGCAGCGGACGGGCGCTTCCTGCGCTGCCGCGGGTTAGTCTGTGCAGAGGGCTCCCCGGGGTGTGGATCTTCCGCAGGTGGGAAGGAGGGGGCCAATGCCAAGGGATTAGGCTACTGGGGCTTTTATGTAGGAGACCCCACTTGCCTCTAGCAGCTCTGGGTGCAGGAAAGGGAGGTGTGGGAGCTCCCTGCTGGGAGCATGCAATGGGGGAGGAGGAAGGATGCTGCAGCAGCTGTGGAAGGACATTAGGGATGTGCACAGCATTGATGGGACCAGCGCTGTTTCTGCCTGAACAGGAGGGGTGCGTGGCTTGCCCTTGCTGGAGGAGGGCACCCCGCGGAGGAGCATCGGACAGAGCCTGGCATGGTCAGGGCTTTGCGCAGGGAATGGTGGCTTCTCTTCCTACTCCTGGCCACCCTGCCCTGTGGCTTCTGCGCCCCATTGCGTGGAGTATGATGGGATTTAAGTGAGGTGAGACACCAGGGCTTTGCTCCCTGCTCTGCCAGACGGGCTGGTCTCTGTGTGGCACATCACTCCCAGAACAGTCGTGGTTCACGCAAACGTATGGCCTGAGTCCTTGGCAGAAGCGGCTTCACCGCACCTGGCCTGCGTGCAGCTCGTGATGGTGCGTGCCTGCCTCTCCACGTGTTGCGGTGCCTGTGGAATGGGATGCGAGACAGCGTTACCTCTGAGCGTATACGCACGTACCCTTCTGACTCCAGCCTGTACGATCAGCAGCCCTGCAGCAGCTGGTGGGGCTGGGAATCCGTACTGCCGTGTCTCGTAAGCACTGCCCTCCCTGCCACGCTCTTCCTGAGCAGCAGCCAGTCCTCTAGCAGCGCGTGTAAGCGTAGAGTTGAAAGGAGCTGGCACTTGCTTGAAGCCTCGCTCAGATTAAAGGCTTTCCCTTCACAGTAAATCTTGCATCTTTTACATCTTAACGTGTTACATTCTTTGCCCTGGAGCAGGGCTGGAAACCAGCCACTGTAACGCTGACCTGTTAGAGGAACCACGGCTGCGTACGACGTGGGAGATCTGGGTGTCGCGCTGGATGCTGCTCCCAGCTGGGGTGGGAACCAGTTGGCTTCGCTCTGTGGGAGTCTTGGTCCACGGGACGGGCAAAGTCGCAGCTCGGGCTGTGGAAGTTGCGTGGTGAGGATGTGGGGTCTGCGTGGCACTTAATGCCCGTAGGGGACAGATAATTGGCTCTGCCAGTTCATTTCAACTGCATCATAACTCGTGTGTGCGTTTCGGGGGTTTGGTGGCTGTTTCAGGGTAATCCCTAGGGCTAGCTCTGCATCTGCAGCTAATGGCAGTTTAATGCCAGTTAACAGCCTTGCAGTTCAGACAGATGGTCTGACTACGCTCCGGGGGTGTCAAAATACAGGAATAATTGTTTACAGGCAGAAAACTGCCTACGTGGGAATCAACACCCAAAATTTGTTGGAATTTGTTCAGAAGGAGCCCATGGCCTCAATCAATGAAGAATGTGCGCAGTGGGCTCCCTCCCCCAGAGAAGGGGCTGTCAGAGCAGCTCAGAGATGGGAGAATCGTGGGGCTGGAGAGGGGACAGCCGTCACCTCATGTCACGGGGCAAGCACCGTGACCTGGCCAGGCTGGTGGGCACTGTCCTCCGGCTCCCAAGCGCCGTACTCCTGGGAAGCAAGCGCTTAGAGGGCACGATGCTTTATGGCCACAGCTTGCTCCTCCTGCCCTGCTGTGGCTCGCTGCCTAAAGGCAGGATGGAGCGCGGACCCCCGCTTGTGTGTGCTGCGGGGATGGTCCCGGGCCAGGCGGCAGGTGAAGAGCAGAGAGGTGGCTGCGGACGCGCGGTGTCTCCTGCCCTGCCTTGGCGGAGAGAAGCGGGGCACATTCCTCTGCCCTGACTTCAAAGGCTGTTGCTGCGTATACAGAGCCCAGCAGCCCTGGCAACCCTTGCTGGCCGGAGCGGTGGCAGCAGCTGTTTGCTGCTGTTCCCTGGCTCTGCTGGGCTCTTGCTGCCCTTTTGGCCTTACCGCTTTGGGAGAGATGCCCGCTCCCTCACCGCAGGAGCCAGGGTATGTGCTATGGGTATGTGACTTTGCTTTCTCCTGGCCTGCTGCTCCCAAACCCCTTCCAGGCGGTTTGCATTGGTGTCATTTCTCTGAGTCTGTATTGTCCACTGTGCTGATCTTAAGGGAATTTTGGAGCACCTCTAACCTGCATTTCAGTCTCGGCACCCTCTTGGAGGGCTATCTCCTTGTTCACCGAGGAGGGAAGCTGCAAGGATGACACCCTCGGCTTAGGACCCTATGTTAAAGCAGAATGAGATCGACCCAGTCCTGAGGGCATGCCCGCCGGTAGGATGGGACGTGGCTCCTCATCCCGAGCATTTTTATGCCACGCCATAGCCCAGAAGGGGCCGGCTGGGTGAGGGAGTGGGCTGGTCCCTGTGACCAGGGCACAGCACCATCCAGCTCCCCGCTGCAGCACAGCGTTCCAGGCTCCACGCCTGGGCCATCGGAGCTATAAAGAGAGAACAACTGGGCCACCCTGTGGCTTGGCCCTTCAGATAAACATGGGGGGGGGGGGTGTCTACTGGTGTCTTGCTTCCTGGGCTGTTTGTGGTCCCAGGTCTTACCTTTCTGCAGAGGAGAGTTAATCCGGGTCTGCCCCGCTGCTGCAGGGAGGGTGAGCTGCCCCTCTGCAGGCACCGTCTCAGCCCAGCAGAGTAGAGACATGCCGCATCTTTATGGGAGGAGCGGACAAATAAGTGGTCATCCGAAAGAGATGGCAAGGAGACTTGTCAGGGTTCATAATTGCTTTATCAGGGCTGGGGTAGGATCAACAAGTGCAGGCCCAAGTCTTCCTCTATTGTCGCTTCTCTGCACAGTTAACACAAGAACTGGGTTTGCTCCTGTTGCTTTATATACTGACACTGGGCGGGGAGGGGGTGTTGCGTGTTGACAGCAAGCTGCTCCCTTCGACCAGGAGCACACCTCTCTCGTGCATTTACATCCTTAGGTTGTCTCAGGTGAGTCCCTGTTGTGCCATGGTTTCTCCCTTGATTTAAGCAGAGCAATATTCCTCTGTCTCCAGGGGAGGGTGAGCGAGAGGGCTGGGCTGTCCCGAGTGCTGTTGGAGGCGTTGGGGCTTTTCCAGCCCTGGCTCCTTGCCTAGCTTTTTCTGAGCCATCCAGGTGACCTCAGCTGCACAACCCCGTCCCTGTGCTGGGCGCATTGCTGCAGCACAATTAGGAGATGAAAACCTGCTATTAGGAGATGAGATTGATGCAGCGTGGGGCAGCTTGCTTGCAGTTTCTTGCTTTCAGCTCCTCCAGCTGATTGTGGTTCACTGGCTCCCTCAAGTCTCCTGAGCTTTGCCCACTTTGTCTCAGCCCTCGGAGGTGACTGCAGAGTAAGACTCTTGTAATATTTGTGCATTCCCCCCATGGAGCATTTCAGGTATATCCCTTGCGGTGGAGGAGAAAAGGGGGGGCTGACTGTGTTGTATGGAACAGACATTGCGGGGAGGTTGTAGAGGAAGAGGTGATAATGGAATTGCCAGCAGCAGCCTTTGGAGGTCCTGCTAGCCTTTGCCGTGTGAGCTAGGTGTCTGGTGCACGTGGTGACGCAGGACAGGTGGACCTGGGGCCTCCAGGGCAGGAGAGTCTGCTCTCTTGCTCACCTCTGTCTCTTCTCTCTGCTGAGAGCCTGTGTAATACCCTGGCTGCTGCGCTGCAGAGTGGGGGCAGAGAGGTCTGAGGCTTGGTGGAAATCCAGCCTGAAGGGAGTTGCCAGAAGAGAAATAACTTGGTTGCTGCTTTCTTCCTCCCCATCCTCACTATCTGTGCATCCTTTGACTGCTGTGTCCTGGGCTGTACCCTTGGCCATACCCCTCCATCCTGGCAGGGCTCCTGAGAGATGCCGCTCCATGTGTCTTTGGCAGATGGATCCCTTTCCCCTGAGGTGTGTGACCCGTTTCACACTGCGCTAACCGATGCTGCCTGGCTCTGTGTTTTGCACCACCGTGCCTCTTCCCTGCCACCAAATACGCTCTTTGTGTGGGTTTTAGTGGGCACCTCCTTCCGTGTCTGGTTGGCTCAAGCACTGCTCGGCCATCTCCCCTTCCTGGGGAAAGGCAAGCGCTCTTCTGCCACTTATTCTGTCTGCTTTCCCCCTTATTGGGTTAACTTCTGCGGGTGTGCTGCTGCCCCCCGGGACTCGAGTGCCGTACAGCCTTGTTCTGCAGGAGGTCAGGTCTGCTCCCTGAGCCACAGCAGCATGGCAGGAACCAGGGACTCTGCTGTCCTCTCTGCCACTGATAAGGCTTATCTGCCTTCTGCTGGAGTCCCGGCAGATCTGCAGGGGTCAGGATTTCTCCCTTGCTTTTATCCAGGCTGTTCTTCACGAGGCTTTGATCTGGTTTCTCTGGCTTGGCGTCGGGGTGGGTGAGGGATGATGCTTTGCAGGTCTGCTGAGCACTGGGCTGCTCTTGGGGGGCTGCAGGCTTCTGCAAGTCAGAGAGAGTGGGGTGGGGAACCTCTTGTGCAGGGGGCGAGGAGTCAGACCTCGGGGCTGGCTGAGCGCAGTGATCCCTCGCTCGCCCTGAGTCCGGCGAGCTTTTCTCCATGGCCAGTGGAACCAGCCTGCGCTGCCCGGGGAGGAGTGGGGCAGAGTTTATTCTGGTCTGACCAACTGTTTTTGCTCTGTTTTTTTGCATGTGCTGTCCCCTCCCACATGGATTCTGGATTATTCGTTACTAGGTAAGAACAGCATTTATCTCCTTTCTTGGACTGAAAGCGGGGCAGGGGAGCTGGGGATGCATTTGGTCTCGACACACAAGGACGCCTTGTGTGATGGGAACTTACAGCTTCAAGGGAGCAGAGTACGTGTGCGTGGGAGGCTGATTGCTCGGATCAGCCCGTTCCCGGGCAGTGGCCAGCCCAGCCAGCAGCGAGCGTGTGTGGGTGCCTGGAGGGCTTCTCAGCACGGAGGGAGCTCTCCTGTGCAGGTGGCAGGGCTGAGCAGAACATACTGGGAGAGGGGGCGGAAAGACCTTGTCCCATTTGCTCACTGCCACAGAAAACCCCTACCTCTGCCCCTTTCTCCTTGTTGTTAGAGGAGTGTGAATAAAACTGCATTTTTGCAGAAGTGGGATGGGCTGTGTCTGAGTATCAAGTGGTTGACCAGGCATCAGTGGCTGGGGAGGGATCATGAAGATGGAGATAAGGATACCTGGAACGCTTTAAAGTGGGGACTGTCTTTCTCCTGCGTCCCTGCACCAGGAGCCAGAGATGGTAGTGATGCTTTCCATCCCAGGAAAGTTGACAAGGCTGGCTTCTCTTGATGCTCCCACATTCCCACTGCGTGACTGGGACCCACACCAGACATCTCTTGTAGATGGATTGAACCTTTCTTCTTCAGTTTTAAATCTTCTATTAAAAAAATAAAATCTTGTCTGCCTTGGCTTCCTGCTAAGACCACTAATGCTCTGTGATCACAGAAAAGACCACAGCTTGTCTTCCTGGCCCTCCAGCAGGCAGAAATGATGCCTTTTGAGTTCTGCAGGAGAGCATGTTAGGGGCAGGCAAGAAGAAATGCCCAGAGTTGCAGGACTCTGAAGCAGAAGGGAGCTGGTGCCGTTGGGTACTGTTGTGCCTTTGCTTTTGTACCGCCGGCAGTATGGTGGCTTAGAGAAGTGGGGCGGGAAGCCATTTTTAATGAGGTCTATTTTGGTTTTTCTTCCTTGTTTTACCCCTAAGGCTCTGGAGCGGGCAGCTACGAGTCCTTCACTGAACCTCACTGCCAGCTCTGCTGGCCCAAAACTTGTTTGCTTGGAGTGAGTGGTTGCTGCCTCTCTAATCCTGCTTTACCTGGCTGTGGGTCTTCATGCCATGCTGTCTCCCAGCCTGTTTCCTTTCATGCTAATGATCCCTTACAACAGCCCTGTCTGCTCACAGCATTTTGCAGCTAGAGACTGTTCTGCATCCTGGCATCTGTCTCTTGGATTTTACTGCACTCTTAAGTACATACGGTACATGGAAAGGACTATAAATCTCTCACGGTTTGCCGTTCCTGGTCCAGAAGATCTCGTGGTAGTGGGAGATGTCGTGCCGGACCTGGCCTGTCTTGGTGGACCGGCAAGGAAATGCCTCGGGGAGCGGAGCGCTGCGTCCTTGCCTTGTGTTCTGTCTTTGTCTGAACTCAGGCAGCAGTCCTTGGCACTAACCACCGGGCACAACGGCTGTAGTTTGGTCCTCGTTACGTCCTCTCAGAAGGAGGACTGTACTAGCCCCGCTGTGAGAAGAGAGCCCTGAGAGCGAAGACCTGCTCTCCTCGCAGCTGGAGGGGCAGCGGTTTTCCCCATAAGGGATACACAAGAACGGGTGCGTGGAAAGGTGAACGCTCAATGCTAGTGTTGCTGCTGAGGTTTTTTTGGAGCGTATCTCTGTTCTGAAGTGCCAGCTTGTTCCTTTACCAAGAGGAGAAAAGGGTCAGTTTATGCTTAAAAGGAAAGTGTGAGGTTAATGGTCAGTGCAAGTACAACATTCTCGCTCCCTGATAAGTTCCCTTTTCTTTCCCTTCTGGAAACAAAACCCACATGGGTTTGACTTCGGTAAAGATCAACAGAGTTTATAGAGGCTGTTCAAAATCTTTGGGGTCAGTTGGTCAAGTGGGGGTAAATTGGGAGAGCTTTGCCAAAGGTTCAAATGCTTAATTGGTAACAGTGCCTCCAGTCTGGTGCTGTGATTTAATGGGAAACCTGTCCCTCTCGCAGAAAAGCTCAGGAGGGTTCGATAGCCTCAGCGTCATTTCAAGAGCACTGACAGCAGCTCTAACCTTCAATTTTTTTCTGGTCTCTGCTGTTTTCCTTGTTGTGCGTTAAGCTATGTGATGGCCTTCCCAAGGGCTACCCCTCCTGCATTGCAGATGCTCCGGGGAGGCAATTTTGCCCTTTTAAAGACAACTTGGAGCCTTGCAATTTAAAAATACCTATTTCTAAAAACTTTGCCATTTGTTTTAGGTTTCCTGGGCTAGGGTCTTCATGAGAAACTTAAAGGGATGTGGCAGTTTGCCGTTGGGAAGGAGGTGGGCAGCGGGCTTGGGCCAAGCCCTTCACTGCCGCTCCGGGAATGGAGCACTTGTGGGGTGCAGGACCCCCCTTTGTGCTGCCCTGCGGATCCCCCCTCTGCCCTGCAGCCCTGCTGAGCTCTGCTCTCCCGCCTACTGCTCCGGGGGCTGGTTTTGCTCAGGTGCTCCCGCGGTGCTGCAGTCATGTCTTCCCACCATAGCCTTGGCTTCCCAGAGCACAGGGCGCTTAGAAGGACCATGGCCACCAGCATCAGGTGGCCTGGAAGGGACCGTGATAGTAGCGCTGCCCTTGGGGTACGTGTCTGCCTACTGCTAGAGGCTGGCTGATGCTGGAAGGGGTTATTTGGATCCCTCCTGCTGGGATGTGCAAGACCTCAGTAATCTGAAGGGCTGTGCCCAGCTGTGGGTACGTGAAATAGCTGGGGAGGGAGGACATCACCTTACTAGTGTGAGGAAGGGGTGAAGGGGGCTCTCCTCCTGGCTCGCTGCAGGAGCATCTGACCGTGCTGGGCTGCTGTGGGCTGCTGGGACAGGAGTGGCGGTGGGGAACTGGTGGAGCTTAAATGGGTTGAAGGAGATAGGGTAAATGCAGGATTTGTGCTGGAATCGAGTGGGAGTGGGATTAGGCTGATGACAGGGAGCAGTGAAGGATGTTATTTCAGGGTCTCCATTAAACAATTAAGAGGGAATTTTCTGTAGCCAGAGAGAATGGAGTTAAATGCTGCGAACAGAGGCAGCTGCTTGTGCTGTCTGCCCTACATGGGACTCCGGCAATGACAATTCTCCAAAGGGAAAGAGAATGAATTTTAATGAAATCTTGAAAGACTTTAAATTTTCATGTTAACTTCAATTATTCAGGACAGTCGAAAAGCAACTTTAAAGCTTCATAAAAAGAAAGGAAAATAAGAGGCCAGTTTGATTTTTTTTTGTTAAGATTAATTGATTTGCATTTTGTTCCACTGCAGTGAAACATGGACATTTTAAAGACACTGGTGTTGGTTATTGCATCTGACAGCAGTGCTGAGGAGGAAGGATATCAGGAAATGCCTTATGTACTACCTGGGGCGTGGTTGAGGTACCAAAAGAGCCCAGTGGGGCACAAGGCTGTGGTGTCAAGGTCACGGGTGGCAGTATCCGTACCGGGCAGCTAATGGGATTGCAGGCTGACTGCTCAACCCAGAAAACTGCCGGTGTGGGAAAGCCCCCTGTGCTTTTAGCCTCGGCGGTTCCACGCCATGCCTCTGTTAGCGGCAGGCGGGACGGCTGGTCTCAGCGCGCTGGACTGCGTGTCCCCAGCTGCGGGCTGGAGGAGGGCGATGCCGTCCTTGCCTGGGAAACGCATTCCCGCTTTCTGACCTAGGATGGGAAGGTATGAGCCAGGCCATGCTTGGACTGAGCGTGATGCCTGCCTGTGGCTCTGTCCACAAAGGACGGCAGCCAAGCGGGGGTGCCTCTTGCAGTGGCACCCGCAGCTGAGGCTGAGCCTCTGGAAGCGCCTGTGATGGCAAAGAGGACAAGCGTGTGACTTCACCGCCTCCCCGCCAGCCATGCACGAGGTGTGACAGTGTCAGAGCCGTGTTCAGGCTCTCGGGTGGGTCTGCTCTGCCTCTGCCAGGGCTTGGGTACCACTAAGACATCCATGAGCCCTGGAGGGTGGGACCCTCTCCAGGGACTTCTAGAGCGAGCAAAGGGCACCTTATTATCCAGCCCGCGGTACAGGCATTCGGAGTGCCACGCTGCGGAGAAGGAAATCCCCGGGACTGTGGGCTCAGGCTTGGCAGCAGGGAGCACGAAGAAACGGCTGGCAAAACACAGGGCGGGCTGCCCGCCTCCTAAGCCCGCTCCCCGCTGCGGGGTGGAGGGAGCTCCGCTGCAGCAGAGATCCCTGTTGTTCACACCAAGAGCAACTTGCTCCTGGTGAACACTCTGCCCGGCCGTGACCCTCCCTCCTGCTTCGAGTGGCCCTGATGTTCAGAGCATCCTCAATTCCCACCTCGTTTCAGCAGCCTGATGCGCTGCAGCCTTGGCGCTCTCAGCTCTTGGAGGGGGGATGCTGTGCATCCGCCGGTGCCCGAGGGCCTTGCTTGCTGCTGGTTGCACAGCTCGCTCCCTTGAACAAGGCGTTTGCTTCTATCTTGGTCCTGTGGTTTTTCTCACTCTCCTCTCGCTAAACCCAGGGCATCTGTCTGTGTTTCTGTTTCGGATCCCCAGCAGGCTGATGCCTTGCCTCCCTTTGAGGGTGCCCCACTGGTGCAGAGGGGCTCCGTAGCACAAACACGTCTTTTATTCCCTGCTGCTGAGAGCTGCCAGGCCTGGCTCCCTTCCCAGAAAGCAGCGCTGGTTTAGAACATAAGCAGCTATTGTCTTAGCCCTGGAGACTGCGATCTGAGCTCTGCTGGTGTTTCGGGGGGAGAGAGGGGATACGGCATGCTAAAGGGACTTGAGAAAGGAGCCCAAGGAATACGGGAGATTTGCAGGCTCTCAATTATGCTCGTCTCACCAAAAATAATGCGGGTGCCTACTCCTCCTTTGACATTCGAATCGCTCTTCCACCCTGTCCCTGGGGGCGGCTGTTACAGTTAGTTTATGTCTAGCAAAGACTGGGTCCTTTGTCTTGCGTGAGCTGGAGAAGGAAATGGGGGAGAAAAGGGGGTCCTACAGTAAGGGTCTCCTCCTGGGAGCGTACCCCAGCTGCATCTGGGGTCCCTCACGCAGGAAATTGCTTAGGGCACGGACTCGCCCACCTCTCCCTAGCGAGGTGACAAAGTGCCTCACCGCTGGTGAGCATCGCGTTGTGGGCAGCGGGTACCATCCTCTCCTGCTCAGCTTTGTATCCCCATATCTCATTCCCCTCGCTGAGAGATGTGGAAGGGGAGTGTGTGTGTGATTCTCGTGTGAGCTTAGAAAACCCCGGCGAGCAGCACCTCGTGCTCTGTCTTGGGATAATAAACCACGGGTCCCTGCAGCAGGGGCTGTGCGTCAGCTCAGCCCCCCCGGCAGAGGATGGGACCGGCTGTGGACAGCAGTATAGCCCAGCGGGGCACGCTGGCTGCTTAACCACTGTCTGCTTCCCTCCGCGTTTGAGGTGCGATCAAAGCTAGTGCCGTGTGGGGTACAGGAAGGCAGAATTATGAAGATGGTCTGCTATAAATCAGAGATTCTGCCTGCGCTTTTATTTGAAGAAGTTGAAATTCAGCACAAGAACAAAGGGAAGGTTTAGTAAAATTAATAGTTGGTAAGTTGTCACCTGATGTGGAAAACTTAGGCAGCGTGGAGAAAATAATGGCTCTCAATGCCATGGGAACGCAGAGGGGGTCTCGGGTCTCATCCAGTCCCTGAGGCTCATGGCTATCCTGCCTTGTTCTGGGTCCCCTGTTCCAGGGAGCAGAAACAGCTCTGCAGTTCTGTGCAAGGACCTGATTGACCTGTTCTTATTTGTGTCTTTGGCTTTGATTTGTTCTGGGTTCAGCCCTGTAATCCAAGGAAAATCACTCCACAGGTAAAATTACAAGCAGGGATGGCTGGGTAAGGAAGCCTAGAGTCCCTGCCAGACCCTTTAATCAGCCTTGAGTTGCGGGGAAGGAGACAAGTTCCTGGAGTGTCTCGTGCCTGTTTTCCCCTTTATGAAAGCAGGGAGGGTGCAAGGGAGCTAATCATGAGGCTATTTCACGAATCATTTGGCTATGATGAGCCGCACTGAAGAAAGGGGGTTTGAAACACTGAGGTTTTTTCAGCTTAATTTGCTGGAGTGGTGATCCTCTGCCACTCGGCAGGCTGATGCCTGCAGCCGACCCAGTCTGAGTAAACTTTCCCTGGCTTCAATAAAAATGTTAGTGTAGTAGAGACTCTGCCCTGTGGGTTTTTTTCTTCCTCCCCCCACCAGCGCGTCCTGGTACCCAACCCGCGGCAGCTTCTTAAAAGTGTGTTTGGTGGTGGCACAGAGGGGAAACCTCAAATCCTTGCAAAGCAATTACTGCTAATGAGACACTTCCTACACATCTGGTTTCAATTCTGGCTGTGTTTTGGGGACTGTTCTTCAGAGCTTGGGAATGGAGGAAGGTGGGAAAAGCCCTGCCTCCTCTTCTCCCTCCAGCAGCACCCTTCTCCCAAGGTGGCAGTTGGGCTGCTCGTTAGTCTCACTTGCCAAACCTGAACAATTAACACACAAAATTGCACCTCTCCAGGGAGGTTGGATTTCAGCAGCAGCAATTATTGGATGCTGATCGCATGCCAATTGATTGATATGTTTTTGAGAGCGAGTGTAATGTGTTTAATTAGTGTGTAATTTACAAGAGCAGGGACGGCTGGATGCCCCAGACTTAAGAAAATCTCTGAATTAATTGCCAACGGCAAAGAAAATAAAGAAATTTTCTTTTTTAGTGCGCGATTGCTTGGGTCCCATTTCTTTGTGTGGGGATTTAATATTAAATTGATGGAAACTGTCTGTGGCTATTCTGACTCTCTCCAGCCCCTCATCTTGGCCACTGGATGCAGAAGGTGCAGCAGAGCTGCCCGTTCCTGCGGGGCTGAGATGTCGGCCTGCCCGCACGCTGCGACTGGGAGGCAGGTGCCGTGTGCCCCTGGCTTTCAGTGGGACCTTGGTTCCCAGTCCCCGAGCCCTTCCAGAGATCCCACGCTGCTTTTACGTGGATTAGGTAAGCCAGAGCCACGGGGCTTCAGCTCTAGTTTCTGACTGTTCAGATCAGGTCTTTGTCTCAATGCAGATTTTGTGGGTCTTGGGCCCCTCTGGCTGCTGGTTTTGGCAGCCCAAGCGTCTTGTTATCTCGGTACAGAGTGTGGCCTTGGAGCAGGATGCAGAGAAACAGTAGGGAGGGTCACGGAGAGAGGGATTTCAGGAAGTCTGTGTTGCTTTTGTGCACTGAGCAGCGGGAAGGTGGCGTGGGAACCCTTGGCTTGTTTCCTTGGGAATGAGACAGTCCAACCTGGATCTCGCTGGCAGGCTTATCGGGGATGTTAGTGTGAGGGCAGAGAAAGCACGGTGCTGTGGGGTTCCTGGGATCCATCAGGGATCCTTCCTGGCCCCTCAGAGCCCAGCTCTTCTGGCTCTGCAGGCAGTCCAGCTTCCTCCCTTGGGCACTGTTTGTCTGACTGAGAAGATGGCTTCTCAGAAGTACCGCTTTTCATGACGTGGTGGTTCAGCCCCTAGCAGGAATAACTCAAAAAGCATGTACTGGGTGCTGCAGAGAGGTAGGTCTGCTTTATTCCAGCCATGGCTGCACGCCTGGCCTGCGCTCCCTGGGCACAGCAGGAGCATCAGCTTCCTGCTCTGCTTTGCTTCTCTGCAAAGCTCGGGTGTATTCCCCTGCGGAGCATGTTTCTGTCCAGGAAAACTTTCCACAGTCAAGTGCCTGACCTTGGAACAGAGCCTCCTGCTCGCCCTTTTTTTTTTTTTTTTTAATTTAATATATAGTAAAATAAACTTATTTTCCCCTTCTTGATGTTAACAGCTGCTTCATTGAGCCACAGGACGATGAAGGGGAAAAATCAAAGCCCAGTGAAATTTGCTCGAGTTGAAAGGCAGGTCAGGCTCTGGTGTTACTCATCTCAATTGCACTTTTGTTCTAAAAATGAGAGGGAGAACGTGTGCACCCCGCCAGACTGGCGCGATCTCCCGAGCCTTAGGAAGAAGGAGCAGGAGCTGCGGGGTGGAAACGGTGCAGGTCAGCGCGTGTGGGAAGGTGCTGGGCTGTCTGGGACTCCATCCGGTGGCGTTGGTGCTGGAGCGGTGCTGCGTGGGCGGGTGGCTGTTGCTGAGCAGAAGAGCGGTCCGGGCTGCCTTTGGCTCGGAGGGAAGCCTCTCTGAGTCACAGGCGACTTCTGGCTCCACGGGGTCAAGTGTTCAGTCTTGCTGTGGCAGCGCCAGCCCCAGTCGGTGCGTCTCAAGTCCCTTAACCCTTCCGGATCCTGTTCCCTGCCTCTAAACTAGAGCCAGCAGCGCTCACAGGGGACACTGTCCCTTTTCTCAGCCCTCATCCCGTGTGTTCCTCCCTGTTGTTCTGCAGCCCAGGCAGCCAGGTGGGATTTGAGCTTGGAGCAGCACTCGTGTCTCTTGTCCTGGTGCAGTTCCCATCGCCTCAGGGCTGCGGCACTGAAGCTGGCAGCTCTGCGGGGATCTTGGCCAGGCAACTTCATCTTCTCTTTGTTGCAGTCTCGCTCCTTCTGGTTTTTCCCCGGACTCTGAAAAGCAGCTGCTGTTATGGTCCCATCAGGTTTTGGTATCTGCGTAAGAAAGCTTTCACATGCGATCGAGTGGGCAGGCGGTGACCCTTTGTTACCCAGCAAAAAGCCCCAGCTGGACCAGAGGATCTCTGCATCCCAGTTGGACCTACCTGGAGGGTAACTTAAAGAAAAGGTGCTGCTTTGGGGATGCCATGCTTTTGCACATGGGAAATGAGGTCTTTGCTTTCAGCTTGCCCTGTTCTGTGCGTGCAATATGCCTCTGCCACAGTTTCTCACTCAGTGGCCTCGGGCATGTCACTTGTCCTGTGCCTGTTAGGTGATGTGGTCTGGACCGCCTCGCAGGGATGCGGTGGAGTGATGTGGTGCCCTGCTGGGGGGGCTCCCTGGGGTGCCAGGGCTGTGCCGCTTGTGCCAGCGGCTGAGGGACCCGCAAAGCAGCGGGGTGAGAAGTGCTGCGTGCGCAGTAAACGATCTGCGACTGAGTTCTGTGCGGCTGCTGCTGCTGCCAGGCAGCTGCTGGCTCTCTGCGACGGTGCCCGAGGTGACGAGGCTGAGCTGGGTGAGCCCTGCACCCACGCAGCAGAGGCAGGGGACCTGAGACTTCCCCTGCTCAACAGGAACGTCTCCTAGAACGCACACCACCTAATGACTGCCTGTCTGCAGCATTCGCGTCCTTCCCCTTGGCGAGGGATAGCGATCCAGTCGGATCCCCTGCAAGGCGGTGGGCAGACAGCTTTGTAGAAACCCCAGCCAAGCACACCTTGTCCCCAGGGCTTCTGTATCTGAACGCCCCAGGAAAAGCCTCTGACCTTCCCTGCACACTGACAAAATGAAATCTTCTGCTGTCCCAAACGCTTTGCTGCTGCTCTTGCGCCCTCCTCTCGCCTTGGCGAGGGGGTTCTGCAAAGGTGCTGCCTTGGCAAGAAGGGGCTCTCCTGCTGTTCCCCAGGAGCAGCAGAGTTGAGAGGAGGTGGGTCCTGTTCCCGCTGGCAATCCCAGACGGTGCTGTCCAGGGGCTCAGAAGAGCCATCTCTTCTGCCAGGTGACAAAGGGATGTGATGGGGATGGCGCAATCCACCTGATTTTAGAGACACCAGAGCGAAGGAAGGGAGGGAGTGCTGCAGTCCTGCAGCCAGACACCGATATTTCATCTGCACCAGAGCTGGCCACGGGGTCTTGGCTTTCATTTCTGTTTTTCTTTCTCTTTTTATAAATGAAAATCCCAAAATAACTGTGCTGCTCTGGGATATTTTTAAGCTGTTTTCCCCCCTCTTCCTTTCTTCCCTACATCTCCCAACAGCTTATAGCTGAGAGGGCTCCCGGTTGCCAATGGAGAAGGCTGTACGTCACTTCCTTGGCATGGGGCCGTCTCCAGCCCTCAATGCTCACTTTGTTTCTCCCCTCATAGTCTCAGTGAGCTGTCAGGACTCTTCACAGTGTCACATTACCCAAGTCCCACAGCCCATTGTGGGAGCTGCTGCTAACGTGGCATGCAGAGCACGGGGGAGGCCTCAGCGCCCGTCAGCCCGGGTACCGGGGCAGCGGGTGAGGCTCTCTGTTCCAGCTGCATCCTCGCCTTCCTCCTCCTCCGTTTCCTCTGCTCTGTGGCCCAGCATGCTTCCTTTCCCTGGGAAGTCGCCCGCCTCCGTCCCCTGCATCCCACCCGTCTGGCCGTGCTTCCCCTGGGGCTCCACGTCTGTCCTCTTTCAGTAGCCCTTGAGAGTCCAGCCCGCGCAAAGCGTACGAGAAGCACCGTGTACTCCAAACTCCTCCCTGCTTTGAACTATCTAGTAGTTAGCGTGTGGTCCTGTGAGGAGGCAGGGCGGTCTGGGTGGAATAGAAATAGAGGGGTTAAGAGTTGCATTTTGCACTAGGAGATACCCATGTCCTGGTGGGACACAGACTTGACTGCGAGGACAGCTCCTATTTCCATAGGCATCTAGAATGAATGCTCTAATGGTTACAGGACTTCTATACTGCCGTAGATTCCTTGCAGATAAATAAGTTGTGCTCAATAACAACTATTAAAATGCTCAGCTGTTTAACTGTTAACCTTCTCTTTCATCATGTGTGTTGGGGACCTTGTTTCATCTTGTGCTCTGGTTTCCTAGACTTCAAAAGCAGTTCCGGCCCAGGTGATGCGTTTGGATAGGAGATGCCAAGCTGTGATGGTGAAGGATGTGCCCCTTTGAGTTGAATGGGAGACATCTGATCCTTGGTAGCCTGTACTGGGACGCTGGCATGGCTGCAGATAGCTCCAGGCTTAGGTGCTGGGCCCTTCCAAATTGTGAGTTTGGTTTCAGAAAATCATCTGTTGACAAGGCAACCCACAAAGTTTTAACAGTGAACGCGTGTTGGCTTCTGAGTCTTTGGCTGCCCTTGCTACATTCTCCAGGACCTCCTTTAGCCGTCCTTGTAAGGAAAGAGTGTGGGCTTCTCCGTGGATCAAGTCAACTGTGGTATCTGATCCAGCGTGCTTGTGTTGTGTGGCTGATAGTCAGCAGTCAGCGCCGAGATGTTCCTGATGGGGTTTTTGTTGTTGTCATCCGCACGTATTTAGTGTTCTGGATCAGAGGCTCTCTGTTTCTCCCTTGTTTTGCTGCGCGTGATTTAGGCTGTTGCAGTGTGCAGCATCCTCAGTAACGTCAGGATCCTGCTGTCTCCTGGCTGTCTGCAGATTTGGGAGCCCATCGTGCCAGGAAAATGTGTTTAAGTCAATGGGCTTAGAAGGCCAGCAACCCGGCCACGATCTTCTGGGGTGATCTGGGAGCGAGTGCCCGATGCTGCCTGGAAAGGGCTGGAAGAGGTGGATGGTGGCTGCCCCGGGTGGTGTCAATAGTGGAGCGTTGGAGGAGGGGGTTTGGGGGAGGGTAGGAAAGCTTTGGGTTAGCTGTCTATTTTCTTGTTTCTAACTGTTTTGTTCTCTCCTTTTTCTCCTCCCCCTCCCCTGCTTTCTAAAGAACATAGGAAGCTTCTTGCTGGTAAGTGGTGGTGTGTCATGCAAAAAAATATCATTTTTTCCATCCACCATCAGACTCACTGGCTAGTCCGTGTCATTCTTCCATCCACCCAGGATGTGCTGGAGCAATAGAAACCTTCTGGAGGTGGGTACAGGCACGCCCATCCCCATGGCCTCATGGCTGCAGAGTGTGCACTCACCCCAAAGGGAGCTATTGCTTTTAGATCACAGTTTGAAGAACTGCTTTCCCCTCTTGCCTCCACGTTGCCCAGCCCGACATTATTGCCTGGGCTCAATTGGATTGCTACCGTCCTTGACCAAAGCAAGCGACAGCTGCTGCGGCATCAAGCCTCTGGAGTGCTGTGGGTGTGAAACTGTGATCTAAGGACACTTCTCACCTAGTGCTTGTCTCATATCCAACTCCATCCTCAGCCTCTCACCTTCACCAGTTTCCTGGGGAGGGTGGGGGAGAGCACCGTCCCAACTCATACTGGAGGTAAAACAGGCGGGTTTGACTGTTGACCTGGCCGGGGGGGGGGGTTTGTGACGTGTGCTGCACGTGATGTAATTAATGAACGAGGGCAGAGCGTTGCTGCCAGCAGGTCAAGGGCAGAGCCTGTGCGTGCTCCCTGGCCTGGCTGAGCTGTGAAGCTCCAGGTGTGGGGCAAACTGCCACGAACAATTCTTCTGGGCATCTTTCTAGCAAAAGCAACTGAAGGGTCAAAGCCCCAAAGATGTTCCTGTCCCTGCTGCTCTGGTCTCCTCGCCTCGCCCTGCGCTGTCGGCAGCGGCTCGTATCTTTCCCAGCTGTCATCCGCATGGACAGTTGTTTGAAACAGTGAATCCCGGTCATTAAAACAAACCACGTGCGTGCCCTGGCTGATGAAAGCAGCCCTTAGCAGGCGAGGGAAGGGTGTGCGGTGTACATGGCTGCAGGCTGGCTGGGTGCCCGCTTCCCTGTGATCCCTGGTGCTGGGAATCCCGGCATCCCGGGAGCCTCGCGGCCAGCTCCTTTGTTTGGTGTCTGTGGATACAGAGCGTATGTAAGGAAGGCGTTTGGCATGTGCTTGGGGCTGGCGGTTCATCTCACGCCCTCCCCCTGCGTGCGTGGGACCTTTGTGTGCATTCGCTGGCTGCACGGCTGGCTCGGGCTGGGGACAGGGCAGTCGCAGTGCCTCCCTGTGCCGCTGCCCCTCTCCAGCCGCCCTGTTGTGGCGAGAGGTCCCAGGTCCATGTTTGCCATGGACAGGCAGCCGTCCCCTGCTTCTACACCCAGGCCTGTCCACAGAGGTATTCAGATGCTTCTCCGCACCAGCTTCGACTTCAGGGCTGCTGCTCTGCCCGCACTGTGCTCGTTTTGAAACCTTTAGGTTCAGCGCTGACCCCCATACAGAGTTGGATAAGCAGCTGCCTTTTTGGCGTGACGCGGGACGGAGCTGCAGCAGCTCAGCTAGCCTTGGTCAGGGCATTGCGGCTGGCTGGGTCAAACCCCACTGAAATGGGAGTTACACCAGGACGGGACCAGCTGTGGCTGGTGAGCTGTTTAAAGCTGTTGCTGCTGTATTTCCTCCCTGTTTTGTGCCCTTCATTATGTATAATATATAGACTATGCTGTGCAGATCTGGAGGGGTAGGCTAAGGGTTTGCTTGGAAACGTGCCCTTGCTGCAAAGGTGCTGGGAGAGAGAACAGAGGGACATAGAAGTTTTATTGAAAGCCGCCTACTCCTGGCCTGGACCCTGGGCCTCTCTGGGTCCAGGAGAAGCAAGGAGAGAAGCTATCCAAGCTGACAGCATCCCCTGCCGGCTAATGCTTCCTGTGCCTCAGCCCTGAGATGCATAAACCAAGTGGAGAGCGTTCTGCTCTTCTGGCTGCCAGCAGCCCCACCGGCTGGTGCTGTTCACTGCTTGCAGCACCGGCATAAACGTTTTACTTTTCAGCTGTGCGTGGCTGACAGCCTGACAGAGCTGGATGCCGCCTGCTTTTGTCTCTTCCCAGACAGCAGGTGGGCAGGAGAAAAAGGGTCTGGATCCCCAGGGCTGCCTACTCCCCCTTGCTGTGTCCCCATCCAACGTGCAAGCCCCTGTGCAGTCCCCGTGCGCGATCTCCGAGCAGGACTGTAGTTGGTCAGAGGAGAGGGTGTCCCTTCCCTTCCCCTCCTTCCCGTAGGCTCTTGCAAACCTCGGGGGGCTTTGCTGTCCCCAAGGAAGTGGCTTGCACCGGGTTTGTCCGAGCACCGCTGCCGTGGAGCGGGGTGATGGGCTGCGTGTCCTCCTCTGCGCTGCGGGAGGGGACGGCGCTGCCACCTCTTGCCCTGCCGGTACGTCTGGCTCTGTGCGTTCCCAGGAGGCCTGTCTCGCACCGCTCCGCGGCTCGTGTGGCTTGTCTGCTTTGTGGGAAGTGGTTAACAAAGCTCTGCTGCACCAGACGGCTTGGATCAGGGCCCGGGGCTGACACTTTTGTCTGTGGTGGGTGCTGGACACAGCCAGGACCGAGCGCCTGTCTCGGAGCGCTCTGCGGTAGCCCGGTGCCCTGCCTCCGTGGCCGGCACTGGTGCTGACTGGCACAGAGCTGCATCATTCGAGGGCACAGGTGTAATTTCTAGCTGGTGCGGGCTCTGCCGTGGCAGGACTCGCTCGTGGGAGAGTTGCAGCAAGAGCACTTGGCTGGCGTAACTCGGCTCCTGGCCCAGGGTCGGGAGCAGGGTGAGGTGTCCAGCTGAGCCGGGGGCAGCCCGCTGCTCCCCTGCGGAGCCCTGGCTGGGAGGAGGTGGCAGCGAGCTGTCCTGTGGCGTGGCGATCAGCTTCTGTCCTTCAGAGCGGCTCCGGCTGAAGGCTGGCAGGCTCTTTCCTGAACGTTGCTCCCAGCACTCGCTCTGCCTGCAGCGCTTTGTACAGCCGGCGTGGCAAGCGGATGCTTCTGCTGTCAGGATGTCTCGCCTTTGTGCAGGGTACGTGCCGGCCATTCCTGCATCGCCCCATTGCCGCTACTCGGCTCCTTAAGGGCTGGGTGCGTAGGAATTGAGCTGTTCTAGGGAGGTGCCCCTGCTTGCATGCTCTCTGCATGCCTGGTTCTCACTGGCATGATGTGTTTTCTCACCAGTTGGGCTGTACTGATGGGGTTTTAGGACTGAGGCCCACATGAAGTTATAAGCAGTACCCTAACTCCAGCCAGTGGTGCTCTTTCGGGCAGACCGGGTACGAGGCATACCCCCACCCCTGTTGCTGAAGGATGTCATTCATTGTCTGGAAGCACTCCGGTGACAGCTGCTTTCTCGATGGGAAGGTAGCCAGAGTGCCAGGAATACAGGCTAATTTTAGCCTGCTGGGTATTTGCTCCAGAAATGTGCTGTAGGTCTGTTTCATCATTTGTTTTCTCCCGTTTTTCTCCTATTTGCGCCCCCCCCCCCCCGCATGTTATCGTATCCTTGAGGAACTCTGCAACGCCAGCTGATCCTCACGCCCCCTTGCAGATGAACAAGTTTACATCAGCTCGTAGAGCAACTGGTGTGTGTTTGGAAGAGGGTTGGCAGAAGCGACGCTTTACAGCTCAGCCAACTCAATCAGCGCATAGAGAGGCTGAAGGCTTGGAGGATTCACCCGCGGCCGCTCCGGTAGGCGGGCAAGGCTCTTCCTCTGGTGGGGGGCGTTGATGCTGTCTCAGGGAAACGGTAGCCGCGGGAGTAAGTTCTGGCTACTCTAAGTTCAGGGCAGACTGTGGCCCCTGAAGTGTTTGAAAGGTCTGTTCGTCCCCCAGCAAGGGAGAGGCTTCCCTTCCTCATCACCCTCGTGTTGCTCTGACATCATCCCCTCCGTGCGGCGTCAGTGGAGATGCTGTGGGCTCGCGGCTCGGCTCTCAGCCGGAGTTATGGGTTGGCAGAGCGGCAGGTGGCAGTGTGAGCCTGCCAGAGGAGCCAGGGCTGCAGCTCCGGAGCACCTCCGCTCTGTGCGGCCGCAGGGCTGGGGCCGTAGTGCTGCACGCACCCAGCTCTGGGCACCCTCAGGGTATCGGGAGGACGCAGCGGGACAAGCTTGAGGGGCTTTTGTCCCAGCATCACCCTGGCTCGCCTCTCTCCGGGCTGGGTGCTGTTCTTGGCGTGGATCCTGAATGCAAGTCCTGCCAGCGGGCAGCTGTCCTGATAGCGAGCCAGCGGGCAACGTGGTTCTCCTGGGAAGCACAGAGGAGGGAGGAAGTGAGCGCTGAAGGGGTGAAATCCACAGCACGGTGCCTTGGTCTGGAAAGTCCTTTTGGGCTGTGGGTGCAAGCCCGGCTGCATCATGTGGAGCCTGCAGGTCCCTCCCTGCAGGGAGCAAGGAGTTGGGGCCGGGAATGCGGGTGCCAGCGGGAGCCCAGCAGTTTGTGTGGGCAGTCACACGGGGCAGTGGTTTACCTTTGTAAAGGCAGAGGATGGCAGGGCTGGGCAAAGAGGGCTTGGGCTCCTTTGCCGGAACAGCGGGGAGCTGTGTGGCTTGGTGCGGAGATGCATCGCTTCCCTCCCCTGCGTTGCTTTGGCTTTGCTGTGTCAGCTTTTGGGCAGCAATCCTGTACTTTTAGATCTGGACACCGTGTTCAGTGTGCAAACCTTGGTTTATTTTTTCTTTTTAAGGGGAGGGGGGGAGGCAGAGACATCATTAAACCCATTCACCGTTGCATATGGGTGGCTAGGTGGAAGAAGCGTGGGCTTTGTGTGGTGCGTATGGAGAACATCTGTTAACGGAGGGGCTGTCTTTGCTGTTGCAATGCAGCGTGTGCGCAGGCTGTGGCGTGCAGACCACCGGCTCGGAGAAGGGCTTGTGGTGCTGGGAGAGGGTAACCTGTATTCCCCAGGGTGCACACGTGTGGCCCGCTCCAACGCTCCGTGCTTGGGCATCCCTAAGCACATCTGGAAGACAGCTGCGTGGTCCAGTGTTGCATGGTAGGAGGGGGCTGTTTCAGGGTAAAATCATTAAGTGGGGAAACCCCCCTCTTCAGAGGAGGCAGTCAGGCACCCTGTTGTCCAGCAGTGCCTGGCACAGCTGTTTATTAGGAATGGTGTGAATTAACACCCCTTTCCACTCCCAGCACGCATGCCAACCTGGCCGTGAGGCTGGCCACCGTAGCCCCCATCTCCCGCACCCACTCCCCCCCCCCCCCGTCTCCCATTGATAGCGTTTAAAAGCTCTTTATTTCCAAGCGCTGCTCAGCAGGAGTCAAGCTGGGTCCTGCCAAGTGTTAAATGAAATAATTAAAATCCCCACTTTCTCCCCCTCCTGCTCCTTTCTCTGTAATGCTGGTAATTAGCCTGTAAAACTGCAGGAGGGGATGGGGAAGGGAGAATGTGCAAACGCCTTCTGCAGGCTCCCTCCTCCTCCTCTCCCCCCCTCCCTGGAGGAAGCGCAAAATGGCTCTCTAGGCATTGGGTGCTGTCAGATAAATCCCAATTAGCTCCCTGCCAAACAGGATTAGCAAGAAGGGAGCCAGGTGGGGAATCAGCCTGGCAACAGCAGGAGCTGGGGGCTTCTGCAAGGTCTGTAGCTCAGTGAGGAGGGAGAGATTGACAGCTGTCAGTCAGATCCCAATGTAGCACTGATTTTCAGTGTCGCAGGCTGGTATCTGGCATCTGGTAGGCAGAAATGGGGAGGTGAAGGAAATGAAACTGGTGTCTCCTGCTGGTGTTATCTCTTCCCAAGCAACTGGTGGCTCGAGGGTGCGGGATCCCGCAAGATGCCCGCGGAGATGCAAGGCAGCGCGCACGGGTCGTGCCGCTCCCAGCGCCGATGTGTCCAGTCCTGCCCAGGCCCTGAGATGGAGTATGTGTCTCCTGCCAGCTCCGTGCTTTGGAAGCGAGAGGATAAAACTACCGTCCTGCCACGCTCAGCACAGCCATCTGCACCCAGCCCAGCCCCTTCTGCCTGTCTGCTGCATTTTGGCAGCAGCTGTGACATCCTTGCTGTGAAAGCCCAGAAATAAACCCATTAACGGCACCAGGCTTTGAACTGGCTGGTGACCACACAGAGGTCTTAATGCATTGAACGCTTTCATTTAGAAAACTGGGCAGGAGGGAATATGGATGAACTCAAAGATAACGTTTTCTTGCCCGTAGTAACGGAATAGCAGCTGTGTCTGAGGGTGCTAAAGTGGCCCGCTGTCCCCCATCCCTCCCTCTTCTTTCCTGGCAGACACGAATTTCTACCTCTTGCACCCTGCTGGGGCTGGCCCTCCCCCGAACACCTGCAGCCTTAGCCAGGCTGTTTCCAGTCCCGAGGAGGAAGAAAGGGAGAGATGCCGTCAGAGCAGGCGCGTGGCGTTACTCAGAAGCGAGGATGATGAGAGGTGGATGGAGTGCTACGGAGCCTTGGCGAGTCCCCTCTGCCTGGGGCTGGCCAGGCTGGGCTGTCCCAGTGTGGACTGAGCCAGATGTAGAGGTACCAGGGGGTCCCAGCTGTCCCCGTATCTTGGATGCGTTTGGCTCGTGCACAGCCACCTCTTTCCACTCCAGACTGGCCTGGAGCTGGTGGTGTGTGCTCAGTGCTGCTGGGCTTGCTGGCCGGCTCTTCCGAGCAGCTCACTTCTGAGCTAACGGAGCAAAAGGAGGCTTTTCTGTGCTCTTTTGCCTTGTCAAGTCTTGCTGTATTTTCCTGCGTGGTTCTCCGTGTGCTGGTCTCAGAAGTGTAAAGGGAAGGGCTGAGCGTGGTGGGCACAGTCAGCAGAGGGAGCAGGTGGGAGACTGGCTGTCCCTGCGTGCTGTAGCTGGTGCGAAAGGATGCGAGCGTTTGTGAAACGCCGTAGCTGTTACAGGGGTGTCTGCATGCAGCCAGCTCTGGGGAGGGGGCGATAATGGACAAAAACAATCACCCACATGGATGCACCAGGCAAGTGTGGTGTCTCCCCAGTGCAAATGCCTCTTCTGATTATAAAGCCTCATCTGAAAGACTCGCAAGGGGCAAAGGTGCAAGTGTTTTGTCTTTCCCAAGAGGATGATGAGCCGACCTGCTCATGCTGCCTCCTCTAGGACACAAAGGCTGTTCAGATCTGAGGCAGTGCTGCCCCTAAAGGTGGCCCCCAAATGGCTGGAGGGGACAGAGTCCTTGCAGACCTGGGAAGAAAGGGAGAACTGTGCGGTGGCTGATTTGCATGTGTAAACATGCACACAGGAAGATGCAAATATCCTTGCCTTCCCTTTGGGGATTTTTTTTCTTTTTCTTTCTTTATTCGAAGCCAAGCCTTTGGCCTTAGCCCCCATGTGCTGGGATTGCCACGGGAGCATGGCTCTGAAGCCCTTCCTGGGGCCCGCGGGGTTGGAGCAGGCCAGGAGGGGAGAGGAGTGCTGCTGGGCCAGCGTCAGCGTGGCAGTGCCCCGGTGAGGGCATCAGGCAGCAGTTTGGGACCTGTGTCCCAGGGCAGAGCAGAAGGATGCAGGATGCAGGCCAAGCTGGTCACACGATGACCAAGCGAAGGAGAGGGCCAGGCACTCTGCTCACTTTTTGGGAAGGTCTTGGCTTCTTGTGTGATGCTCCAGAAATTCCCAGGGGATGGCGGTAGCTGGGGAGGGTGCTGGAAATGGGGCAGCAGTGGCAGAGACTTGAGCTTACCCTGTGAGGGAGAAATACTGCATTGGAGGGGTGGGGGGCTCTGTCCAATTGCCAGGGCACTGTGACTTGCTCAGCTAGCCTTCGTCCCTGGTGAAGGGAGGGGTGGTGTGCCATGTCCCAGCAGGCAGCCTCGTGGCCTCTGGTGCTGGCTGAGGAGCCCTTTTCCACCTGGCTCATCAGCACTCTCCCTGTCAGAGGGCTCCCGAGATGGGTTCCTAGCAGGGAATGGCTTGGCAGAGTGTTTCCCGCTGAGCCCTCGTAGCACTTGGGCTCTCATGGGCTCTTTACAGCCGCTGTGTGTGTCGGGAGGAGAATGGCTCCTGGAGTGCACGCTGATCCGCGTTACTGCTTGGATGCGAGGCCATCAGGCACCTTGCTCGTGCGGGCTCTGCTCCTGGCAGGGTGGTTAGGATGCAGCCTGTGCCTCGCAGCAAGTTGGGATCATGTTCTGCATGTCCCCAGGGAGGGAGTGGTGCAGGTTTAAAGAGGAGCGATGTCTGGGATATGACTTGGATTTCTTTCCTCCCTTCTCCGTTTTACTTCTTCCCTGTACTGCTCTTGGCAAGTTGCACCTGCGCTGCTGGGATGCCTGGGGTGGATGCTCCCAGCCCACGTCCCCAGCAGAGAGGAGCAGCACGGCTTTGTGGTGCGGCTGTAGGGCAGCTTGTGCCAATCCCACAAGGAGACCGTGCAACCTGCTGACTTGGCAGTGCCTGAGATGCCCTGCTAAAGGACCACCCAGTCTCCTCTGCATCTCCCCACTGGAGGGGAGAGTGGGTGGATTCAGCTTTAGTGTTTGTGTCCCTCGGGCAATTCACCTGGAGCCCAAGGCGAGGGAGGGGAAGGGGAGGGATGGGCAGCACCACAAGAGCAGGCTGGGGCTGGGAGGAGTACGTGCCGCCAGTGATGGTTATTCTCCCGTCTTGAGTTGTTGTTGCCTTTTGGAGGAGTGGGTGGTGGGAATGCTGCTGTCCAGCCAGCTGAGCACCACCTCGGGGGACGAGAGGGCTGCGCAGCCCCCGCAGGCAGCGTCGCTGGCAGAGCAGCTGTAGCTGCCTCGCGTGGAGCCAGGGCACCGGGCCATCCTGGTAGGAGAAGAGAGCTCTGCAGAGCTGTGGAGCGGTGCTGGGGCCCGGGCCGGCGTGGTGGCTGCTGGCAGTGGCTGGGAGGAAGCTGTGCTTCCCTTCCTGGCTGCAGCAGCTGCCGGATCGGTGCTGAGCAGGGGCAGATGGGAGGAACGTAAAGCAGCTTCTCTGCAATGAGCTTCCTAGGTTGACCACAGTGGGGTTACCCGCTGCCACATCTCCACAGTGCTCATCTTGCCCTACAAGCATGAGAAGGGTGTTTGAGGACTCCTTCCTTGCCTTGTGGTGATTCAGCAGGGTACAGACAGCCCCTCCGCGGTGTCTGGGGGACAGGGGAAGCTGCAAGAGTCCTCCTGTCCCACGGCTTGGATGATAAACCAGCCTCTGAAAACTGCAGAGCTGTCAGCCCATATTTGTGTTCAGGTGGCTCTGGAACCAAAGGGTCTTCCTCTTGCAGGGCTTTGTTTGTAGTTTCCAGAGCTGCTTTCTTCCTCCATGGTGAGGAAGAGCTCAGCCTGTTTGCTGAGGACCATAGTGCCTCAGAAATGAGTGGGCAGGTCACAGGGCTCTAGATACATGGTACCATGGGCAGGGAAACAGCTTGCTGGGAGATGTGTCTTTTGCCAGGGACCGTCTCACCACAGACGGGGCTTCAGCCTGGAGAGGTGCTGGGGACAGCAGGTATGGCGTGGAGGCCCTGGGAGCCTGAGCTTGTCTTGTGGGCACCAGCCTTTGGGAGTGCTCAGGCTGTAGCAGTACTGCCCTGCCCTGCTGTTCTTGCCCCGTTGCTGGACCTTCACTCAAGAAATCTGGCTTTTGGCCTTGACCTCCCTTTGGCTTTCAGCCCAGCTCTGCTCTTGGCAGCTTTCCTGTCCTTGCTGGCAGCATCCTGCCCAAGGAAAGTGGTGACCAGAGGCTTCTGGCTTCCTGAGGGCAGGTGTACCCAGGTAGGCAAGGAAGGGAGCAGCACAGCTCGATGCTGCACGTGTCCCAGCACCTCTTTTCCCCACCTCTCTGCTCTCCTGCCAGCTGGCAGTGCCAGCATGCACCCAGAGCACACAGCGGGTTCCAGCTGGGTCCCTGCGGCTGCAGCGTGGTCCTGCTCCCCGGGTGTTTGTGGCGGGGCTGCCCCCAGTCCGTCAGGGCATGCTGGGGGGTGCAGTGTGCCCCCCTCCCTCTAGAATAAATGTCCTAGAAATAGTAACTAGGGGCTGCTCCTGCTCCTTGCATGGCTCTGCTGCCGCTGCTCTCCCGGGGGGTCTCACCCCCCTCCAGGAGCCCCTCGCGGGGGCGATGCTGGGGAAGGCGTGAGGGCTTCCTCCGCCTCTTAGCAACTCGAGTGGGCGAAGTGGTGGAGAGAGAGGGGCTTCACCCCCCGGGCTCGGGCCGCCCCCCCCGCCCGCAGGCAGGTACTGGTGGCCGCACAGCGCAGGGGGGGGCCGGAGCCACTGTGCCGTCCCGGTGCCACCCCCCGCCCGTCCCGGTGCCCCCCCCCCCCCCCCCCCCCCCCCGCCCTGCCTGCACCCAGGGCCCGGGGAGCCGGGGCAGCGCGACCCCGCCGCCTCCCGCTCTTTGTCTGCGCCGCGCCCGCTCCGCCGCCAGCCGGCCGCGCTCGCCTGCGCCTCCCCTTTGTTGGCTGCCGGAGGGGGCGGGGGGTGTGTGTGTGTGGGGGGGGGGGGTCTGTGTGGGCGGTGTGGGGGGGTGGGGGGGGTGGGCGGTGTGTGTGTGTGGGGGGGTGTGGACGGTGTGTGTGTGTGGGGTGTGGGCGGTGTGTGTGTGTGGGGGGGTGGGCGGTGTGTGTGTGGGGGGGGGGTGTGTGCTCGCTTCCCCCCCGCTTGCCGGGGGTCGACCCGCGGCGCCCGGAGCCGAGGGGGCGGGCGTGGAGCCCCGCTGCCGGCAGAAGGGGGGGGGGGACACCACAGACACACTCGCACACAGACACACTCGCACACAGACACACACGCACGCCGCCCCCCGCGGGGCAGAGGAGCGGGCGGGGAAACTTCAGGGCGTGGGGCGGGCGCTCACGCGGTTGCCGGGGCTTCTCTCCTTGGTGCTCTGTTCTCTGATGCTGCGTGGCCCTTTGGCCGCGCGTGGGGCGAACCTCGGGCGCTGGAATTAGGTCTCGGAGCTCCCACCAGCCCACCCACCCACCCACCCGGGGCAGCCGCCACCGCTCCCATCGCTGTCGCCCGCGTCCGTGCCGCCTCTCCATGCCGGGCTCCGTGGGGAGCTGGAACCTCTCCGGGAAGGACTGGCATGTCACAGCGGCGTGAGGAGGGGAGCTGGCCTGTCCCAGCCGCCGCCGTGGCGGTGACGGTGCCCGTGCTGGGCAGCCTTGCTCTGCGCTGGCGAGGTCTGGGGGGCGGCAGCCCGCCGAGGGGGAGAAGCCGGGCTGCGACCCCTTCTTGCTCACCGGAGGGCAGGGACGGTGCCGGAGAGCTGGCGGTCGGTTCACCTGAGGAGGAGCGGCAGCGGGGAAGCGCTGTGCACCGGCTGCCCTGGAGGAAACCGGAGCTGAGCGGGGATGGATGTGCAGCAGCTGTGAAAGGAGCCACGGCGTGGAAGGGGAAGCGCCTGCCCTCGCCCGGGGTGTGGGCTAACTGAGCGGCACCCTTGGGCTGCTCCCTGGCTGCAGGGACCTGCCCCGGAGGGTCAGAAGCCGGCGAGCGTGGGAGCGCCTGCCCCAGAGCAGCCACGGCCGGGGGAGACGCGTGGATAGCAGAGGAGGTTCGGGATCCCTGGAGGAAGGCTGGTGCGGAGCCCGAGCGGAGAGCTGAGAGGCAGCCGCACCGCTGGGGCGGTGAGACCTCCCCTCCCATCCCTGCCAAGAGGATACGGATGTTGCTGAGGCTGCGAGCCTGAGGGGAGAGGTCCCGTGCCAGCACCCCTCGCACCTTCTCTGTCCCAGCCCTGCTCTCGGGAGCCGTTGCATGTTGCTGCTGGTGCTGTTCCCACGCTGGTAGCGGCTTCTTCCCGCTTGGCCGCAGAACTGGAGCTCTCAGCACTTTTGCCTGGGGTTGTTTAGCTTGCTTTCTGCGGGCAGGTGTGGATTGACATCTCCTGGGCTGGAAGAGGGATTGCTGAGCACAGGACTGTGGGTGTTCCTCTGGAGCGGGCTCGGACCTGACCTCTAGGCTGTGCCTCTGAGATGGCAGATGTGGGGACAAGCTCTTGCTCCTGAAGGTGCCTCTGGCCCCCGCTGCCCTCCTGCGAGCAGAGGATGGGAACCTCTAGGAAAACTTAGGTCTTGCAACAGCCGAAGACGACCGGGGAGGGGGGGAGAGGGATCTATGTGAGCCTTGTGGCTACTCTGCCTTGGATGGGTCGGCAGCGGGTTGAGCTTTGGCCCGCAGCGTGACGGCCGAGCATGACGGCTTGTCAGTACCCCATGGCGCCGGGGGCCTTGGAGCGGGACCGGATGTACCAGCACAAGGTCTCCTTGGTGGTGCGGTATTTCATGATCCCCTGCAACATCTGCCTCATCCTCCTGGCCACCTCGACGCTGGGATTTGCTGTGCTGCTCTTCCTCAACAACTGTAGGTGTCCCCCGGGCGCGTGGGAGGAGGAGGGGAGGGAGAGGCAGGGGGCTCTGACACGGGGGCAGCCCTCCCAACGCTGCCAGCCGCCGGCTGGGCTTCGCTCTGCTCCCGGGTGCTCATTGCTCAGCTGCGGCTGTCTGGGGGGCAGCCGGGGAGGCGACAGCCCGCTCTGCAGCTCTGCCCCGCTTTTCCCTGAGATGATGTTGGCCCAGAACTGCAGAGCGGAGCTGCGAAGGTGGGCGTGCATGGGCCAGCCCCAGCTCCCCGCTGTGCATGGTACACCCATGTTCTCAGTTGTGCCAGCAGCCTCTGTGTCCCGCATCCCGTTCCCCCCTCCCTGAAACACTGTGTCTCCTGACTTGCTGCTTGAAGTCTCTGTGTAGGCGATGCTCCTGGGGGGATGCGGTCAGTCCGTTTGCGAGGCAGGGATCTCGGCAGGACTGTGTGGAAGGTGAGGGGCAAAAGATGGGCTCCTGTGAGTCCTGCCCTGGCCAGGGGCTCCTGCTGCTCCCTTGTTACAGGCAAAGCGCTGAACCCTTGGGGCACTGTCACTGCATGCGATGGGTGGGAGACACGTCTCCTAAGCTGCTCCAGGATCCCTGCTCTCTATGTGCTCTCTTGCTCTGAAGAATCAGCAGAGGGTTGTGGCAAGACGGAGGAGTTTTCCCTGAGGTTAGGCAGTTGATCTGATGCCTGATGCGGCTGAGTAGATCGCACACTTGGGTGTGGGTGCATCCACGTATTGCCAGCTGCTCTAGGCACTGTGCTCTGTTGCCTCGTTCTTGCACAGGTGCTCACCCCCCCAACGCCTGGCTTTCTCTAGGCGCAGCCTGTGGAGGAGAGCTCCGTCATGCAGCAGAATCTTTGACCTCCTTGATGTTAGAAAGCGCTAAACGCTCACTGTGAGAAAAACCTTTAGAGGGCAGGCAAATCCTCCAGCCTAGCTTTGGGATGCGCTGCTTCCCCTGGTGCGTATGTGGTTAGAAAAAAGCTGCGTAAAACTGTAAAGCACACGAATGCGTTTAAAAAGCACTGGTGGGAGCAGGGCCCAGGCGATGGTAGGGAAAGAGCCTGGCCTGTAAGGAGTGGTGTGCCCTCTGCCACAGCCTGGCCTTGCTGCCCTGGGCACATCACTTAACAGAGAGCAGAGCCCAGTTTGACACTGGCTTTAGGGTGTTTCCCACTCAGGACGGCAGGGTCTGTGGAGCCAACTCCCCGAGTGGAACTCTTCTCACCTCCCTACCTAATCAGGGGTTACCCAAATGGAGAGGGCTGGCTGGTGGCGGGGCTGTGCCACCTTGCTCTGGGGCCTGTGGTCATGTCCACGGGAGCTTTCACCTTCTGCTGCCCCAGGCTGCCCCTTTCTCCCACCTTCGTCGTCTTGCCTCGGAGGCCGCCGCATTCCCCACTCCTGTCCCGCTCCACTCAAATGACTTGGTGAGCGAGTGCCCGGGTAGATGCGTGTGTGAGCGGCGACAGGCAGCGCAATTTGCATCGCGGCCCTGATGAAATGGCACTCGAACGGGCTGAGGCAAGCCCCAGCCTGCCACGCAGAAGAGATCTGCTGCCAGATCCCAAGCCAGAGATGCTCCATCGATACCAGTGGGAGAGCTGGGGCTCCTGGTGCCTGTTCCTCCCTTCTTGCTGCAGGACCTCCCGGGTGTTCCCTGGGAGTTGGTGCCTGCTTCTGCAGGGCGTGTGTACTAAAGGAATGAAATACTGACCTAAAAGCTGCTGGGCAGCTGTGGACAGAGGTCTGGGGGGAAGGAGGAGAGAGCGTGCAAAAAGGAACTGCTGACAGCCCTGTGTTTTTTGTTTCTTTGCAGACAAGCCCAATAGTTATTTTACTCAGACGCCGCCGACGCCGCGAGATGGTAAGTACACTATCGCTTGCTGGAGCACGGTTCTTGTGCTCAGGATGCACTTGAGAGCAAACGGCTTGAGCCTCTCATGCTTCCCGCAGCTGACGGCGGAGCAGCACCTCCTGACCCAGTGATCTATTTTGCAGCTGACTGGCTGCTCTCTGTGCCCGGAGCAGTACTGCATCATGCCCGTGCCCTGGGGATGCGGGAGCCTGGTGCTCTGGGGTGAGGAGGGAGGGCAGAACGACCGCACCTCGCTGCTCCCTGGGAGGCACGGCAGCCCTTTCTCTGCAGAGGGTTTCCCGGACGGCTGCGGTGGAGGTGGGAAAGGGCTGGAAAGGGAGATGGGATCTTTGGTGTGCTCCAGCGGTTTGCAGAGCTTTACTGGTTCACCTGCTGGGGCCGTGGAAGAGAGGGGACTGGAGAAAGGGACCTTATTCTTCAAAACAGCAGTGTTGAATCCAGTGGCTGTTCTGTGTTTGTCCCCCAAGTGTCTTCCTGGATTTTGGCAAAGGGGAGGGTGTGCAGAAAGGCTTGCTGCAAGCAAGCACAGAGGGGGCGAAAAAAAAAGGCAAATGGCGTGTGTGCCTATGGTATGTGGCAGAGTCGCAGGTGAGGGAGGGACCATGAGAAGGTGACGGGCTGTTAGCATGATGAAATAGCCAGAAACAGTGTTCTGCCTCTCTTGGTCCCTCCATGTTTTTGGTGTAACATCAGAGCAACCCAGGGGAGGCCAGTGAGGGAGGTGACTAGTTTCAGCTTGTGGGGCCCGGAGCTTGAGGCTGCGTCTCGCCATGGCCAGGGCAGCAGACGTCCTCCCTGCCACCCCACACCCCGCCCTGAGAGCGGGCATAGGCAGAGAGGGTGCCTTTCCAGGGGAGTGATGTGGACACGGTGTCTCCGTGGGACTCTCCGCTGCCTTAGCAGGTCTTGGTCTTGCTGGGAAAGGGCTGGAGCGGGTTGTGCTGGCTCATGGTAGCAGGAGGTTAAATGGGCACAGAGCAGGTAGGAATCTCTCCAGTGCAAGGACGTGGGACGTGGGCTGAGCAGCTCAGGGAGAGGTGGTTTTGGGGCTAGCAGAGGTTGCTGAGATGCTGGTGACTGTTCATTAAATTACTGCTGCTGCTGTGCAGCCAAAGTTGAATCATCCCAGCCCATCCAGTCCTTGGATCAGTCAGCTACTAACACTGTATAAATGCTACCAAAAAATCTGTTGGGCTTGTGCTCCAGCTGGCAAAAGGTTTCAGCTTTATCAGCATCGAGAGCAAAATGGAAGCTGATGTTCAGCTGGACATCAGGTATCGCCACTGCCCTGGCCAGAAAGGGTGTGGGCATGGACATTCTGGGGGACTGTAACGCAGCCCTCCTTCCTTTCCTGTCCTTGCTTGGGTCCTACAGGTTTCTGCTTCTGGGCTCTCCTAACAATTCCCTCCCCACCTTCAAATTTTCACCTTGCCAGTCATGAGGCAGTATGATGCTTTCTCTGTCCTCTTCCTTGGTCCTCCCCTGACAGAGCAGGTGGGACAGCACCTGGGTTTCCTATGGACTTGCATTTTCCCTGGACCTGTGGCGCTCACCTATGGATTGCCTCTCACCTATGGATTCCCTGGTGTCTGATGAGCAGTGTACTCACCACCACCTCACACCTTTTCTCTGGGCTTACTAAAGCCTTCTGGTTTCACAGACCTGTAGGAACTTGGGTTTTTGAGGCCACGCTGTTACCAATCAATGGCTTTAGAAGCAGTTGGATGCAGGCAGGCAAGCACATGCTCAGATGTCATCATAGGAGCTTTGTTTTCTCTGAAAATCAGGCTTAAAATTCCCTGCTTTCTGCTGGCAGGCTGTTCAGTCACCTTCCCCATCCTCCCTAGTTTCACGTGCACAGATAAGAACCCAGCAGAAAACAGCAGCCAATTAATAACACGTTTGTTTCTTTCTTTCTTTGCTTCTCTGATGGGGGTGGGGAAGGAGGCGGGGGAGAAACGGATGCTAGATAAAATGTGATTAATCTATAATTGGACCAGAGAAGACATCTAAAGCAAAAATAAAAACGAACGTAGGTGTAACTCCTAGCTTAGGGCTCCAAAATATTAGCAGCCCAGCCCATCCAGATGACATACTCCAAAAGATCTCTGGTCCCCACAGGAGATGGAAAACTACCACCCTTGGCAGGTTGCCAAATGAGGTGCCTCGTTTTGCAAGTTTAATATGGTGCAAATGCCTCGTGTCATCTTCAGGAAGCGTTTCTGGGCAGAGGGGAGCACGGGGCATGGGGAAGAGGTCCCCCCTAGGGTGAAGGGGCTGGTCCCTGCTGCTTCTGCTGTGCCGGAGGGACCGGCGGTGTTCATCGCCTGGGCTGGCTCGGAGATGTGGCTCTGGGCCTGCGTGTAGTCCGCTGACTTGGACACGGCCAGGCTTGTAAACTGCTGGGATTTGGCCGAGGTTTGCTGGGTGACGGCCGTGGCTCTCCTGTCCTGGGCTCGCTCTCAGGGTGGCTTTGGTGGGACAAGGTGTTGTGCTAGTGAGAGCCGTGCCCGGCTGTCCAACCGACAGGTCTGGTTGGGGAGGGCTGGTTGGGGAGCCGCCGAACCCTTCTCCCTTCCCCTAACCAGCCGCAGCTGAGAGGGACAGGCAGGGGAGGGTCTCTGCCTCGCTGCACCGTGTTCCTTTCCCCAGGTTGTACCCGGTGCCGTGACAAAGGCGGCGGGCGAGGATTCGGTGGGTCTCGGCAGGCGGTGTACGCTCTGGGCAGGGGCTGTGTCCCAGCACGGGAGTGTGACGGTGTCGAGCACAGCGGGGCCCCTCGATTGCTTCTTTTCCAGCTGGGCTCCTTGAGATTGTTGCCTCTTTATCTTCTGGGCCAGATCCTCATCTTCTGCAAGTCTGCACAGCTGTGGTGAGCAGTGGGCTGCCACCAGTTGGCAGCTGGTGCCGTGAGCCGACAGATCTCTGCCCACCGGTACCAGCCGAGGATCTGCAGCTTGGTATTTCTATCTGGAAACCCTGCCACCGAAAGGTTTGCTGTGGTCCTTTCCCATTCCAAACGGTGGTGCAAAGCTAATAAGAAATCATTGTCTGCCCTGGCAATGTCATACCTGACTTTTTGCCTGAAGGAATTGGCTTCCTGCACCTCGGGCATCTTTTCTGCAAAGACCTGTCCTGCGTACACAAACGGTGCTGCAGCCACCACCGCTCCGGCAATGCTGGAGGTGAAAGACTTTGCCGGTCAGTGGGGAGGGGTCTCTAATTAGCACTCGTGTGCTGTTTGTCTCTTCCATTTCTTCCAATACCAATTCCTACCCTAGAAAACTCTTCAGCCACGCATTGATTTATAGAGTGGTCTCTGCTTCATTTCGAAACAAGGCCATTAATGCTGTTAACTTGCTGCTTTCTCCCAAATCTCCCGCGCCGCTGGCATTCCCGCAGCTGGGTGGGGGATTGTTAAGCTCTGTAGAGTCTTAAGACCTGGCTGACTTAAATGCAGCGCTCCGTGAAGGCTGCTGCCTTTTCCCCAGCTGAGGGACTGGCCCGTGGCATCCAAGCTGTCTAATTCTTCTCTTTTCTCGTCAGTGGTAAGCCGGAGCCGAGGGGTGTCTGCGCAGGGAGCTGGAGAGGGGGTGGATGTTGGCTCAGCTACGGCCCCCCGGGGCAGGGGTGCTATGGGGGGGGGGGTTGGCAGGTGCGGTGCAGGGGGCAGGCAGGGTGGGCTGAGCCTTTCTGCATCCCCTGGGGTGAAAGCAATGGTGGGGGAGGATTTGAAGGGTACCTCCTCCCCTCTCCTTGTTCTTGCAGCATCTGTGATGAGAGGTTTGGTTTCTGTTTGTTTGCAGCATCCCTTGGTGGAGTCGCGTGCGGGAGGCAAGATTGGTTGTGGTGTTTGCTCTGCGAAGGGCAGGGAGAACAATAAGCCCTCTTGGAGCCCTGGAGCCGGGCTGGTGAGAGCTGGGCTGCCTGCTGAGTTAGATCACAAAAGGAGGCGGCACTGGGCTCTCGGGGTCAGCTCCCTGTCACCTCTCTTTTCCTGCCACCCTCTTTCCCCACGGCGCTCTGTAGCGGAAAGCCCTCTCGGCTGGGGTACTTGTTGGCCAGGTCCGCGTGGAGCGCGGCGGCACAGCCGACAGCAGACAGCTCCGGAGCCGAGAGCAGCAAGTGGGACACAAAGCTGCCCTGCTCACGTGGAAGCCCGGGGAGGAGAGCAGGGCTCTGCCTCGCTGGTGGCAGTTTTGGCTCGGACGGTGCCTGTGCGCACACTCTGCTCCCGTTCCTGGACAAACCTCTTCCCGTTCCCCGGTGCGAGCAGAGGCGAGGGGCTGAGCGCGGAGCAATGCGGGGTAAGGCAGTGGGGGCCTCCCCCCGTGCTGCTCTCCCAGCCCTGCTAGGGAGAAGGAACTCCTCCTGGTGCGGTGCACGCTCGGGCAGCCTGCTTGGCCCCTCTTGCTGTCACCAGCTCTTTGATCTGGCAGGTCTGGGTTTCTTGGTGGCCCCAGGAGCTTTTTGGATCAAGCGCAGGAGAGCATCCTGATCTGAGCTACATCTTGCTTCAGCCTTCTTGAGCAAGCATCCTTCGTGGATGGGGAGAGTCATGGTAGCTCACCAGGGTGGGGGGAGCCAGCCCTTTTGCTGGCATCTGTGCACCTTTGCAGATGTGTTAATGGCTCCAACCAGCTGTGGGTCCTGTCTCTCTGCTGGGTTTGGAAACATCTGAGAGAGCTGGACACCCATTTCCTTTTGGCGAGCGTGGATAGAGCGATGCTGGCCCAACCCGTTGCACCAGGCTAAGGGAGCAGCGCTAAATGCTTATTTATGAATGCATAAAAGCAGCAGTGATGCATGACTTGAGGACATCTGAGAAATTAAATATGAGAAAAATGCTTTCTTGTGCCTGGCAGCCCCATAAATACGGGGTTTGCAGAAATGGTCCAGGCATGGGGTTAGGCAGAGAAAGTGCTGGTGGAGGTGGCTTTTCAGGTCTGCGTAGGAAATTGGTTAGCAAATTAGTCCTACAATGCTCTCAGTCCTGGGCGTTGTCTTTCACCTGGCTGCCCTCTCTGCAGCACTCTGTTGTGGCTTTGCCTCGTCGGGTCCTGCCTTTCCTCTCCAGAGAGCGTCCCCGCTGCCACGAATTGAGAGACAGCCACCCGCAGCGCTGGGAGGACTGGTTCCAGTGCGGGTGGCTGTCGCTGCCTTCGTTGGGTGCGAACGGTGCCACAAGTCAGAGAGCATCTGATCTGTGCCGGGGGGTGTCTAGGAAATACTCCCCACCTGTAGGTGACTCGATGAGTTTGGGCAGAGCGAGGGTTACCTTGGCTGTGCTGAGCAGTGAGAGCTGGAGGGTAGTGGAGGTCCTGGTCTTGCTGCTCCTGTTTGATACTTCGTCAGGAAAAGGTGCTCCTTTCTTTGATTTGATTGGTTTTTAATTAACATACCATAATTCTGATGAACAGCTTCTTCTGGCTGGTGACCTATTGGTGCTGAGGTAGTGAGGTGGAAATAATCACCTTGGGCTCAGAAGTCCTGTAAGGTGCTGACCTCCCCTTGCCTGCCCTGCCTGGTCACGTGCGCTGCCCACAGCCCACCTCCAGCCCTGAAGTTAAACCTCGCCGTGCGTTGGACGGGAGAAGGCTGGGCCTGGCCCGCACCTCGGCGATGCGTGTGCTGTCCCTACCTTCCTCCTGCTGCCAAAGTCACGCTGAGCCCTTCCTTCTCCAGTCCCTGTCGGAGAGAATAGTGGGAGGCAGCCGTGGGCTTTTGGCTCCTCAAAGGAGCCAGGTGACTCTCCGGACAGCTCTGCGCCTGCTCGGGGGGACAGGGCAGGGGACACTTGACCGCCCTGGGAAGACAGCCATGAAAATATAACTTAAAATAAAACACAAGCTCATCAATTTTGTTCCCTTTGTGCGTGGTGGTACTGGAACACCCTGCTGGCTTTGGCTGCTAATCCCAGCCTATTTCTTTTTTGACACAAGCCAATGTAAGGCTTGGATGCTGCAAAATGAATTCACGCAGCTTCGTGGCAGGGCTGATCTCAGTTAGTAGAACGGGAAGGTGTTGCAGACCCATCTTTTTTTGTCTGCCCACAGATGCATTTCGCAGCCCTTTGTCTTTTCTGGCCACCCCACGCTCTTTTCCTTTCTCACCCGTGCTTCTCCCGGCCCCAGCCCTCTCCCACGTGTGCGGTTTGAAATGTCGGGAGCTGACTTGCAGCAGCGGGGAAAGCGATCCACTCCACTGGTAATCCATCTCGCTGTGGTGTCCACCCGTGTCAGCTCCGCACCTGACAAACGCTGACGGACAGCGGGGCTGACATGAATCCTTGCCGGTGCTCCTTGCAGCCCGGGCGTGTGTGGGGAAGGGGTGCTCCGTGGAGGCACGTGTGCCCCAGGGCCGTGTTTTTCAGTGGAGATGCTCTCCTGCTTGAGTGTGCTATCGGTATTCCCGACACAAGGAACGACTCCTTTGCCGAGGCCGTGCGGAGAAGCGTGCTGGGGAGCGGGGAGCGGTTTGCACCCCCTGCCCCAACGCCTCGCGAGGTGCTGCTGGCTGCTGTTTCTGCGCCTCTGGCTGGGTCAGCCGGCGGGCGGCTGGGCTGCGGCTGGCGTTGCTGAGCGAGGAGGGACTCAGAGCATCGGAGCGTGGCGGGAAGTCTTGTCACACATCACGGAACAGAAAAAAATCACTCTCTCTGCGCAAGGTGAAATTTTTGTAGCAGGCTTCTCAGCAGCTGCTCACTTTTAATTACATAGTGCCTACTCCTTCTCTAAGATTTCATTGCAGCACAGACTGAAACGCTGACATCCTGCACTGCCGGCACGGTGCTTGCACCCACCGCCTCGGGGGTGGGGGTGACCCGGGGTGCTCTTCTGTTTGCCCCAGGATCCTGGGCAATTCGTGCCTCCAGGGTGAAGCTGGCTGTCCCCTAGCTGGCCAGGGGGTCCTGTGGTTATGGCTTTGGCTTCCTCTTCGTTTTTTTTCTTGCTCATATTTGCACCCTATGGCAGTGAGGCAACAGGTCGGGAGCCCGGACTGGGGTCTGCTTGTGGAGCTTCATCCTCGTGCCCTCATCCCGCAGCCCAGCCTGACTTTCTTGCCCGCTGCCACAGTGGGAGCGACGGCTTCTCTGCCCGGGGTCTGCACCCTGAGCACCGCAGCACAGTGTGCTTCAGCCGAACCAGCTCAGACTGCTTCAGGGTTGCTCTGGAGAGAGGAGAGATGCTAAACATAGCTCTTCAAAAGCTGAGCGGTAGATAAGGTAGCAGCAGTTATTAGACACCACTTTTGATCTCTTGAGAGCATTTTCTTCTCCATTTACAGTGAGGTTTGAGCTTTCTCTTGGGGATCAATTTATGCACTTTCATGTTACGTGGCTTAAGTGATGGAGGAGGAGTAGGTGGGAGAACTGCGAAGGTATTCCTGATTTTCCCTGTATCAGGTCCTTGCTAAGGGTGCAGGTCACCAAGCTTGCCTCACTCTCCTCACATCTCTGCCTCGTGTCTCCCAAGACTATCCTTCTGGCGTTGTGACAAAGGAACAGCATTTGTTTTGCTTTGTCTTCTCTTCGTCTTGGCCGTGTCACGCTGAAGTCGGTGTGTGATACCTTTCAGAGAGAGCTAGTGCATCACGACCAGCTCCCAAGTGAGCCCACTGCAAATACTACCTGGCCCTGTGCTGTGGCAGAGACTTTCTTGCCAAGCGAACGTTGTTTTTGTAGGAACGTGCCCTGAGGTCATGGTGACACAAGGAATCTTGCTGTTTTGGTGGCGGGAAGGTGTTTGCCGGGAACAGGAGCGGCTGTAGTTGTGCGGCTGTGCGTGCTCCAGCTGTGCCGGCGGTGCTCGGCCGAGGCAGGCGTCCCGAACACCTTCTGCCAGAGCAGGGATCCGGCTCCTTCGGCGGGGCTGGGGCTGCGTGGGAGTCTGTCCGTCCTGCATTAACACGTGCTCTGCCTTCCAGGGTCACCAAGGCTGAACGCCTCCTCTCCTGGTCGGGGCACTTGGCGTGGAGCTGCTGCCAAAGCCGGTGGGCTGGGCAGCCCAGAGCGGGCTCGTGTCCGGCAGGAGATGGTGCAGCCGAGGAGAGGCCAGGCTTAGCGCAGACCCCTGTGGCTTAGGGATGTGCAATCGCTACGTTTAATACTTTGTATGAAGTGCAGAGGCAGAGCAAAGGACGGCAGGAGGTGCGAAGCTGGCTGAGACCCCCAGGGTTTGAGCAAGCTCCTTGCAAAGAGCATGAGTAGACCTCGCGTAGTGCCCGGCAGCCTGGGGCCGGCGTGCTGGCTTTGTGGACCGTGCAGCTGAGTGCCGGCTTTGGACCTGCTGCGGCTGGGGAGGAGCCATCTTTCCCTCCAGGCGTCCAGAGCCTGCCGCAGCCCTCCTTCCCTTGCTGAGCTCTGTAATCTCCCTGATTTGTAAACACTCGGTTTTGCAGAGCGTGGCCTCCGCAGGCGGGTGGGAGCAGGTTAAAACAATCCAAGTATTTTTTTCTTGCCTTTGCCTCCCTCCCTCGCGTGGGCTATGTACAGACTCCCATCCCATGTGGGCACGCTCTGAGCTGAGCTTTGGGGATTTTGCTGCGGCGCGGCTCCTCAGGGCAGGTTCCTGCTCTTGGCTGCTTGCTCTGTGGTGAGGCAAGGGGGCTCTGCGTGTGCTGGGGTGCGCTGGCAGGGCAGCGGGAGCGTGCTGCTGAGGCTGGCTTCTCGCTCGCATCCCTTGTGGAGCGCGTTTCCAACCGGCTCCGCTCTCTGATGGAGGCTGATGAATTCTTCCAGTGATGAGGACCCGTGACAGTCTGCTCAGAGCTGCTCTCGCAGGGGACTTGTGACAGATTAATGAGAGAGTCTTTTAAGATGATGTTTGATTTGCAAGAGTGACTTTGATGTTTTAGACCCAAGAACACGATGCTTTCAACTCCTCCCTGCTCCACCCTGCCCTGCCCACCCCTGGCACCACCTTCGCCTTGTTCACTACCATCCCTCTGCCTCCAGCGCATGATTTCACTTTCAAGACCTAAAACCTGATCAACTTTTTTCCTTTTTTGCCCATTCCTCCCGACGCCCAGTTACAGAGCGTGTGGTCAGCTCTCCTCCCGCTCCTCCTTTGTCTGCCTGGGGCTGCAGTGCTGACTGCTCTGCTCCTGCTCGCAGGTTGGATTTCAGTTGTGGTGGCTTTTAGAAGTGAAGGGTGGTTTTTTTCAGGCAGCTGGGCTCTAAAAGATTGTGGCTGCTGATGACCATGGTTCTCGACTTCCCCTCGCTGTCTCCTCGTGTGACGCAGAGGCACAGAGTGTGTTTGGGGGTGCTGAACTACGGCAGTGTGGTCTCAGGAGGAGATGCCTGGTTTCCTGGAGATCTGTCATGTGTAGAGCTGTGCAAGTAAGGTCCTTGGAGAGCCGAGAGCATCGCAGAGGCTCCCAGACTGGATGGTGGATGCCTGCCATTCTCTCAGCTTCTTAAGGACCTCCCATCCTTAGAAAGCGTCAGCTTGAAAACTTCAATTGTTTTGGGGACTTGCTCTGGAGAGATTCTTGTGGCCTTGGGGACCGCAGATTTGCAGCTGCAGTGTAGCTCAGCTCCGTGGCTAAACCACCGAGATAAAGACGTGTGCAATCCGGATGAGCGAGGAGGGGTGTTGCCTGCCCCGTCCCCTTTGGTACCTGCAGGGCTGCGTGCAGGGGTGCTGGCACTGCCTTTAGCCAAGGTTTGCCCCTGGCTCAGTGAGGCTAACCGCAGCTTTCCAGATCCACCTCGGTGGCGTTGCACAAAGTCACTGTCCCATGTTGTAGGCAGGGACAGGGCACGAAGTGGGTGAAAATGGGCAAAACTGGGGCCCGAGGACTTGGGTTAGCATGTCCCTAACGCTGCTGTGGCTGTGCCAGGGGTAGGGGCTCTAAGCAGAAGTGCCCAGGTTAAGCAATGTGGTGTTAACGACACGCCATCTGACGGCGCCGGTCTCGGCGTGGCGCAGGAGATGCCCGGCGGCGTTTGGCCAGGGCTGTGGGGTGGACACCCCGACTCCGCCGCGTGTGGCTCTCCCAGCCCCGCCGTGGGGGCTTTGAGCAGGGCAGGCGGCTGCTTCTCCCTCGGTGGGCAAGGCCTGGCTGATGCAATTAATATTGATGGCGGGGAGGGTGGGCCGCGGAAGAGGAGTAAATGTGCACAGGCGAGAGTCTAGCCAAACCGGTCTCCATGGCAACGGGCACCTCGCACTCATGCAGAATTAATGCCGGCCTTCGCTGTCCTGACACGCGCATGGCTCCGTCCCCGGGCCTCGCGTTTCCCTCTGCCCTTTTGGCACGGGGAAGCCCCCCAAAACAGCTCTGCCCTGCTCCTTGCCGGCTCCCCCCGCTTGTACCACGGTGGTGTGCCCTCACGTACTGCATGGCGGCAGGGCAGGCCCGCTTGGGTGGGCGCGGTGGGGCCTTGCCCCTTCTCCAGAAGGCGAGCTCGACCTCGGCGCCGGGGTTTATCGTGCATGTGCCCTCGCCCTTTGCTGCTGCCTCGCTGGTGCCTCTGGTCCCGGCTGAGGTGCTGGCGGTGGGCGCCAGGCCGCTCCTCTCCAAGACGGATATTTAACTGTGACTGCGCTGACGCAGGATTTGGGACGGGACAAGCGACTAGTGTGACCCACTGGTGATCTCCCCATCCTTCAGTGGGGACCGGCGGTGGGTGGGACGCAGAGGCGCGCGTCAGCTCAGTGCCTGTCAGCGTGCATCAGGGATTGAAAAGCTTTTTCCTTCTGCTGCCCAGCCTAGCCAGCCTGGGGCTGCTCTCCACTTTGTATTCCCCAGTCCAGCCTGGTTTAGATGCTTTAGCAAGGGAGCACCCACCGCTTTCCAGAGAGGAAAAGTTTTTAATCCAGTAGCATCAGATTGAAGGCAGCCACCTTGCACATTCGGCATGGGCATCCTCATTTTTTAATTTCAGGCTCTTCCTATAAACAAGACTAGCTGGTGCCAGCAGATCAGCTACCAGCAGGTCCTCAGAGGTGCAGGCTGAGTTAACCTTCCCGGGTGTGCTGCTGGGAAGTGTTTGTCTTTCTCAGTCTCTTGCCTACGGCCCTTGCTGCAGCGATCCGTGGCTGCGTCTGTTCGGAGCACAGCGGTGTGTGTTATTAGCCTTTCCTCTCTCCTACCCCTTTCCTGTCACTGGAGACACTTTAAGCCATGAAAGCAGGTACATCCCACCCTCCTATCTCCCACCCACGAGCTGCAATCACGTTTCCGGCTGTGCTTTTCTGATTGTTTATCTCGGCCCGTTCGGAGAAGGCACGGACTCCCCTGGGATCTGGAGCGGGTCCAGGCTGGCAAACGCGCGGGCAGGCTTGGCCGGGGAGGGGGAGCTGCCAGGAATCACCTGCACGTTTTCCCAGCATCCCCCTCCTCTGTGGGTGTTCAGAACCTTCCTCCTCCTCCTCCTCCTCCTCCTCCCTTGGCAGAATTCCCACTGAGAGGAAGGCTTCTGGGGGGAGGAACCGTGCCCACCAGAGCCCCTCTCGATGTCCCGGCTGCACGGCCGGGTGCTGACGGGGAATGCGGGGCAGGCAGGCATGTGCTGCAGAGGGCCTGGCAGGGTGCAATAAGCAATCAGCAAGCTGCTCCAGTAGCTTTTTTTTTTTTTTCTTTTCTGTACAGTGGAAAAGAGCGATTTTGACATTACATTTATGATTATTGTTATTAAGCTGGAGAAACATTTTAATGTGAATGCTTGGGGCTTATTAGATAGAGCTCTTCACCTCAAGATCTCAAAGCACTTGACAAAGCCAGCTTGTTATTAATCCCTACTACTTATATTGAGCTATTTACCTACTGACACTGGGGGCTTGGTGATTATTATTATCTGCATTTTTTTTGTAACTGGGAGAGCCAAGGTGTAGAACTGGATGGGGAGTTGAAGCTGGAAGCTCTGAAGCTGGAAGCAGAAGCTGCTCTCCACCCTTCCTGCCTGCAGCTGGCTGCTATCTCCCTGCTGCCTGTCCTCACTGCTCCGGTCCAGGAGGCTTGGAAGAAGGCTGGGATGGATTGAGAAGCTGGCCCAAGAGTTCTACCTGGAGCACTTGGTGCAAACTGCAGCGTGGCCAGAACTGGCAGCTGGGAGAGAAGTGGAGGGTGCTGGCTCCAGGCTGGGGAGGGCAGCGCGCATCCTGAAGCCTTGGCTGCTGCGGTTTTTAGGATGGAGAGGACTGCAACCCCGTGCATGTGTGGGGAGAGAGGGAGTTGCCGAGGCACAGAGCGAGTCCTTTGCGTACACGTGTTGCTGTGGGCTCTCACTCAGCAGAATAGTTTTGCCAGCTCCAGCCCAGGAGTGCTGCAGGGTGGGCCAGTATACGTGCGTGTGCTGTGCAGCATCTTTGTTTTGCCCAGTCTCTCAAGCTCAGCTCAAGCAGGGCCTTTCCTTCAATGACAGTCTTCTCTCGAGCTGCCTGCAGCCTGACACCAAATCCCACGTCTCTCTGCAGAGCAGAGCTGCGTGCGAGGAGCCTCAGCAGCTCCTAGCCGTTCTTGCGGTGGCTCTGGCCCTTCCTGTCAGCCACAGCAGAGCTGTCCTATTCTCATCTGTCCTTCTAGCTGTTTTGGGCATCTGCAGGCACTGTTGGATGCGAGGAGGTGGAGCTGGTGCCATCTGCCCTGGCAGCTACTCATGGAGTACCAGCCACCTGTGCCCGCACAGCCCGCTCGGGGAAATGCTGAGCTGAACCTTGGCAGGGGCTTCCCTGGTAATGAAGCATCCCGTTCGCTCCCTGGTGCTAATTAGGGGCTGCCTGAGGAAGTGTCACGGATAGGATGGGAGGCTTGGATCTGAACCAGTGTCATTGCACCTGGTGCAATGGGGAGTCGTTCTTTCTGCAGGAGTGGCTTGGTTCTGATGAATGCCAGCAGCTCTGCGCCCAGACCGCAGTAAGAAGCGCTCTGCAACCCTGACTCTCCCTCTTCCCACCCCAGTTTCAGCTGCCAGCGCAGATAGGCTCCCAGAGGCTCCTCTCAGCTTGTCATCACTCTCCTTTCCCCTTTTCCTTCTCTGTGGTTCGTTGATGCAGGCATCCCACCCTGGCCTCGGATCACTGGCAGGCTGGGGAAGGTGTTTCCATAGGTGGCTTCTGTTGCTGGGTTGCTCTGCCTGGCTGGTGCCCCTGCCCCTCTGCCTTTCGGGGGGAGCCGTCCCCTCTCGCCCCAGCGTTTTCTGTGACCACCCCACGCTGCGAGCCCCCGGGCCAGGCGAGGTCTGCCCTGCAGGCTGTCGTGCAGTAAACGGACACCGTAGTGGCACCCGAGGTCACCCCCCCATCTGCTCGTCTCTGGGGGCAGAAGGCAGCTGGCCGGCAGAGCCCAGCCATGGCTCCAGCTGGTGCAGGGTGGGAGCTGCCCGACGTTCTCCCCTTGCTTGTTGGGAGAATGCAGCCGCTGTTCTCCAGGCTGCGGCGCTGCCCTGACCTTCCTCTGCTCTGGGCTGTTGGGAGCAGAGGTCAGAGTGCTTTGGTGTGCCCCTCACCTTCCCCAATTAGCCAGAGAACAAGAAATCCTCGTTAGTGTTCCTTTGTGCTCTTTACCCTCAACCAGGCGGTCGCTGCAGGATGCAAGGTAGAGCCTCAGAGCATAGCATATCTGAGCTGGAGCCGAGGATCTGAACCCAGTCAGGTCTTTCCCCTACCTGTGATCTCTTCTAAACGCCTTTCTTGCTTTTGCAGGCTCAGCCTGGGGCTTCTGAGGGAGAGGAGAGGAGAGGAGAGGAGAGGAGAGGAGAGGAGAGGAGAGGAGAGGAGAGGAGAGGAGAGTGCTCTGTCTGCCCATGGAGTCATGCTGACTCAGTTGTGGTGGGAAGCATGTTACCATGAATTATTTGTAGCACACCTTTGGCTTTTCCTGTCCTCTCCAGCAAGTGCACTTTTTTTATTATTGTTGTTGTTAGTGTTGTTGTTATTGTTATTTATTATCCTGTTTCTGCTCCAGTGCTGCTAAGAGACATGGAGAGGCTTGGCTGGTATTCAGCGTGGTTACAATGAGCCCAAGCCCTCTCTTTTGTTCTGTACAGCTTGCTCAAGTGTTGTATAGATACCTCACTTTAGCTGTTTCTCTCCCTCATCTTCGGCGGCTCAGGAGGTTTGGGAAAGGTCAGCTCCTAGCTCTAGCTTTTTTCTGCTCCAGACAAGTGCTGCTCTCATTGTTTGCCAAATGCCTTGCTGCGCCTCGTCTCTGCAGCGCTAGGATGATTTAACCGGAGCCATCCTTCGCCTTAGATCCGGTCTGCTCTCTGACCTTGCTGCACAGCCTTGCCGTGCGCTTTGTACAGTTTTGAAGCACAGTCCTGAACAAGTGCTGAGAGATCCCACCTCCCCTCTGCGACCGGGGGAACATGCACAATAGGCTGCAGCCTCCAACATGCCGAACGAGGGCTGGCTCTGGTTCACCGCTGCCTTCCAGTGTCCACCCTGCAGACGTGTCCGTCCTGGCTGGCTCAGAAGCCTCCAGCTGCAGTGTTGCTGTAGATAAGGCAGGCTTGGGGCTTGGCTTCAATCAAGCCCTGCCCTGGCACGTCCGTTGGGTGACGTAGAAGGCTCCGGTAGGAAAACGTATGGTTGCTATCCTGGTGATGTTGTACAGATGTCACTAGAGGGGCAGCGGGCAGGCAGAGCCCTGGTCCCTCTGTGCACCCCGGCTCTCCGGTGCTTGTCCCAGCCGGGTGGGCAAGCAGATGGTCTCCTTGCCGTGCTGGCGAGCACCATCTCGACGCTTCTGACTGCTCAGTCTCATCTCAAGCTGGGGAGCGTGAAGGTAGGGCTGGTCCCTCTGTATCCCAGCCTGATGGCCAGCAGAGCAGGGCCCAGCCCCTGGGCACCTGAAGTAGCAGCGGCGCTGGGAATAAAAAGCCCCTTGCCTGTGGGTGCTTCGGATAGCACGGTCTTCACCAGCGCTGTCGGGAATCAAATTTAAGAGGTCCTTGCACTTCTGTACACTTTATCTGCTGCCTGGAGTTTATTTGAGCTGTGGTGTACAGGCATTAGGAGAAGAGCGCTTTGTGCCTCACTTAGAAGCGCTTTGCTGGCTCTGGGCAGAAGGCAGCAGCGTCTGTGGTGGCTCTGCACGGGGAACGGGATGTGAGGGCTTGGTCAGTGCTGAGTACCCTGGAACTGGGCTGATAGTCTCTTTTTTTTTTACTTCTAATTTCGCAACTTTTATTCCTTCCACATCAGTGATGGTTACACTTCTTAAATCTTCCCAGGTAAAATTAGAGATAGAAAGAGATGTTGGGGAAGAAGGAAGCTCCCTCTGAATTTCATCCTTTGCAGAGCTTGTTGGGTTGAGCCATCTTAGCAGGTGTAATAAACCTGTTTCATCTCCTGGGTCTGGCAGGGGAATGTAGGCATTTTGTTTTATTCTTGTCAGTGTTCTGAGTTTGCATCATCCAACTGCATCCCAGCATTGGATGAGTGAGTTTTCAAAATCATCTGCTGCGAACAAATAGGCTTCTTCACCAGCAGCACCAGCGATGATTAGAAGTGAAAGAAACTTAAACAACCAATTTGCTTGTCACAATTTGTTTCTAGTTTGAAGCATTTTTCGTTCTCTCTTTGTCTGCTTCTCGGCCTGATCACTGAGACTCGGTGAAGCTGGGTCCTCGTCTGCAGGCAGGACCGAAGCACGGTGTTTGGGGGTTGCACCCTGCCGTAGCCCCGCTCGCCATCCTGCCCGGGCATCCGCGGGGCAGCCGGTCCGTCCCCTTGAGTCGGGATGAGCCCCGAGGCACCGCGGTGTGCAAGGTTCCCTCCCGGGGATGGAGCTTGTTGGCAGGGAGTGGGAAGGTGTCTGTCAAACGCCGGTGCTGTAAAAGCTCGCTTCTACAATGTTTGGTTGATGCGGAACAGAAGATAAATAAATACCCTTTATGTCATCTCTCTTGCTCACGTATTGGCCTATTATGTCCCTAATGTCTTTATGAAACATGGTTCTGGGACAGGGATAGACTGAAACTTCAACTCTGATAAAATATCAGTTTTCTTTATGTCGCCTGACCCAATTGACTTTATAATACTTTGTGGCCTTTTTCTCATTTACCATTGCTTTTATCACTTCAGATTAGGAGTTTCTTAAATATATGTGGGCGAAACAATTTACACGGAGAATCACTTAAAATGTGGCAAGACCCAGTTTGGCTCCAAATCTGAATTTTAAGAGTTTCTTCGAAGAAGAGTCAAAACCATCAGCAGTGTTTTAGCTTCTGAAGAAGTCCTGTCCAGTGCTGAAAGATTTTCCTGCCGGGTTCGCAGGCTGGCTGCTGCGGAGCCTGGAAAGAGAAATGAAAGGCAGTGGACCGAAGGGAAAATTGTCGTTGTTGCATGAGGCAGGTGGGAAGGAAATCCACCCGAAAATAGCAGCAAGTGTCTTAGGACGGGGTTTGTGAAGTGCTCGGTGCTGCCCTGCATTGGGTCCCACCGAAAACTTGCCCGGTTTGGGTGGGACCACGCCTGGGTTGGCCATTCCCTTTGGAAGCCCTCGCCGTGGATGTGTGAGGCTCCTTTCCCGTACTTGGAGGCAAAAGACGAGAACAGAAGAGCTCAAGGGAGGAGAGAGCTGTCGCTGACACCTACTTTGAAACCTTGGGCACGCTTCCCACCTTGGTTTCCCTATCTGGAAGTGTGCTGCTGAACCAGAGTGTCCTGACGGCGAGTAGGTGCCTTCAGACAGGCACTTCTCGCCCCCTCGCCTTTGAGCACCCACTTGCTTGAACGCCGCTCCAAGCCGGCTCTGCATCCCGGACGCCAGCTCCCTTCCCGTCGGTGGGTCTGATCTCCAGGACAGCCCCATCTCTGCCTCCCTTGCGCCTGGCAGCTCATTGCGCACTACGAGGTTACGCTTCTGCTCCACAGACCTGCGCCTGGGGGCGGGGGGGACGGGATGGATTCCTGCTTGTCCTGCATTTCACATTCCTCACTTGCGCACCTCCGCGGCACCCTCTAATCGCAGAGCTCAACAGGCTCATCTGCATTTAAAAAAAAAAAAAAAGAGAGAGAGAGAAAGAGCAGCAACGAAAGAGCAGGAGAGACTATCCAGAGCGCTTCATAAAAATGATGAATTACTTTTAGATATTGGGCAGGAGAGAAAGAGAGTTCTTTTTTATTTGATGATATTAGTCTCTTAGCGGTGCATTGTTGCTGTGCATATGAGCTCCAAATCTCAAGGCAGTCAAAGGCAAACGCCCGGGAATTGAAGTGTAAATGAGCCGCTGTCGAGCATTTTATTTTGCCTTTTATGATTTCTCTTTCTCTCGTTATGTAGGTCAGTCTCCGTTCCTAACGTCTGCTGGGCGCGTAGGAGAGCGCGGGGCGGTAAGGTGTGCCCGGGGGCGGCAGGAGGTGCGTCCCCGCCGCGCGTGGGTGCCGGGGCAGGGGCTGCGCTTGGCACAGCGGCTGTGCACGCAGGGTGGTGCAGCGGGTGTGCGGTGCACGCCTGCCTGCCTGTACGTACGTATGTGCCCAGCGGTGCGTGTTGTGAGTATAGGGCTGTGCCCGTGGCGGTAACGGCTGGGCAGAAAGCTCTGCTGTCTCTTGCGCTCACTGTCTCACCTGCTGACCACCGAGTCTGGAGATACCTGTCCTCTCCCTTCCTCCCTCCAACCAAAGAATTACGTTTCCTACCGCATTAGCAATTCAGATGCTGAACTGGTCTGCGCTGGCTGCTCTGATTAGTGGATGCGATAAAGAGATTCGCGCATCTCCTTTAGAGAGACAGCAGCCACGTGATTCGGCTGCTTTGCATAAATGGCAAGGAATAAAGCAGTGTGTGCGTGCGGGACGGTCTGTCCCGCGCTGGGACAGGTGAGGATGTTTTCTTCTCCGTTCCTTGACTTTCCTTTCTCTTGCTGGTTAGAGAAAACACATCATTGTGTTGTGGAGGACTCACAAAGGCTTCGGCAGAGGGGCCCTGGGCAGAGCAAGTGTTTTCTGGAGCCCTGGGGATGCTCTTCTGTGCCTGCGGTGGGGTTGGAGGCACCTCCCTGCTAACGAGTAAGGCCCTGACCTCCCTGCCGTGGTGCAGAGCTGGTGACAGACCTTTCTTTCTCTAGTTCACCCTGGCAATAAACACAACGGGCAGCCTGGAGTGAGAAGGGGCACGGAGGAGGCAGGAGGGCTAACCGTGGGTTTGTTAGCTCCTTTTGGACCGTGCTGTACCCAAGCCTCTTCCCTCCCTGTCCTCGCGTGGGGTGAAGGTGCCTAGCACGTATCCTGCCTTGCCCGACCGCTCTCACAGGGCAGTGGGGCTCAGTCACTCGTGAGACGCTGCCACGGCACAAACGTGGACGGTAGCGTGGTGCCTGAGGGCAAAGGGGGGTGCCGTGCTGGGCAGACGCTTGTTCAGGCACGTGGCTTTGGGGTGGGTGGCTCTGGGGAGGTTGGCTCAGCCCCCCTGCGCCCCAAACGCACCCTAGGCATCCCTGCAGAAGGACCCGACTTAACCGCCTGCTTCCTGGCCGGCAGCGAGAGGCGGCATGCCGAGACGGTGACATCCTTGCCGTAAGCCAGGCAAGGACCTTGCTGTGCCTAGAGCATCCTCCTCGCGCTGGCCCTGCCCGTGCAGTCCTGGTCCCCGAGCCTGGGCGGTGTGAGCAGCTCTGCCAGGGCAGGGAGGGGAGGCACAGGCGCCGCTCTGCACCCCTCCTCTGCGCGGAGGAGCAGCCGCGGCTCACCGCTCTGTGCGTGTCTGTGCCCACAGCGTGTCGAGGGATGCTGTGCGGGTTCGGGGCAGTGTGCGAGAGGAGCTCCACCGACCCTTCCCAGGCCTCCTGCGTCTGCAAGAAGACAGCTTGCCCCGTCGTGGTGGCTCCTGTCTGCGGCTCTGATTATTCCACCTACAGCAACGAGTGTGAGCTGGAGAAGGCCCAGTGCAACCAGCAAAGGCGGATCAAAGTCATCAGCAAGGGCCCGTGCGGTGAGTGCCAGGGCAGGCTCTCCTGCTTTCAGGAGGTGACTGCCTGAGGCCAGGGAGATGTCCCGAGCTCCTGTCCTCACTGTGGTGCTGGTGATGTCCTGGGAGATGGGGACAAGTCTGATGGGAAGGGACACTGAGAGAACGACCAGCTCTGCCTTGGTGACTGGCAGAATTTAATAAGCGGGCAAAACGATGGCCAAAGCCCGTTCAAGAGGTGCGTGGGGAACAGCCCTGTCTGGGGCAGCTCTGCCTGCTGCACACACCCAGAGCGGGGCACATCCGCCACGGCTAGAAGTTGGAGGGACCAGGCGTCTGCGCAGGCTGGGTGGGCTGATGAAAGCCCTTCCCCAGCCTGGCATTCACCAGCTGTGAGCAAGGAGCTGTGTAAATGAGACCCCAGTCTCCTCATCTCAGAGTAAATTAACTTGACCTTTCTCTCACGCAGCGCTCTGGCTTGCAATAAATCTGCACCCGGCACTCCTGCTGGGGCTCTTGTCAGAGGGGAGAGAGTGGCAGGTGATTTATTTAAAATAATAATCATTAAAAAAGTGACAAATAAAGGGGAAAAAAGGCAAAAAAAGCTGGCAAATAAATTTTGGCCCTTCCCTGTCAGTGAGGAAATTGCTCCTTGAGCTCTTCCTCTAATTACGATTTGCAGGAGGTGCCTTAAGGACCCTCGTTTTGCTCGTTTGCTGGAGCGAGAGGCTCTGAGAGCATGTGCAGAGAAGGGAGCTTGCAGCAGTGAGACCGAGAGGTTTAGAACGGAGGGGTTCTGCCTGAAGTGCCAGCTGGGGAGCGAGCTCCCTCGCGTGCCGTGGGTTTGGGGCTGATCCTACAGCCTCACCATCCTGCCTGCCCCCCGCGGGCATCGGGGTGGAGGAGCTCGCTGCCGCGGGACCGGGTACGTGGCACTGGCTGCAGCATCCGCCGAAGCTGAGGGAAGGACATCCATTGCCATCGTATCCGTTTCTGGGCACTCGGCGGGGCTGGGGCTGTGTAGGTAGATGTTGTGGTGTGTCGGGCTTATTTGTCCCGTGAGAAGAGCGAGCGTGGCACGGGAGCGCGGGACGTCGTGCTCACCACGCCTGCGCCGTGCCCCCTGCTCTCTCCCACAGGCTCCAAGGACCCCTGCGCAGAGGTGACCTGCAGCTTCGGCAGCACGTGCGTCCGCTCCACTGACGGCCAGTCGGCCAAGTGCGTCTGTCCGTCGTCTTGCAGCGGCGTGCCCGAGAGCACGGTGTGCGGCAGTGACGGCAAAGACTACCGCAGTGAGTGCGACCTCAATAAGCACGCCTGCGACAAGCAAGAGAACGTTTTCAAGAAGTTCGATGGTGCCTGTGGTGAGTCCCCTACCCCCCCCTGGGGTATTGCTTTAAAACATTTCCTCCTGCCTCAGGAGTATCGAGGGCAGACCAGCGGGAAATGGCGAGGGTTGGGGAGAAAAACTTGCCCGCACGCCTGCTGTCATCAGCTCAAAAACGCAAGCTGGGCAGAAAAAGGTCAATCTGTGATGATGGCTTCTGAAACTCACACCAAGGCAGCAGTTCCCCCGCGGCGTTTGGCTGCGGGCATTGCCTGCTCGGGACCCACTGACCTAGAGAGCAGCTGCAACATCTGTGCCACCTCCTTTCCCTCCTGCCGTTTCCCCTGGCTGGAGTCCCCCGGCTGCAGCTTTTGGCAAGAAGCCTGGTGCTTGCTGGCGTCCCGGGGCTCGCGGGCAGGCGGCTCCCGCTCATTAAAGGAACCCGACAGGCACGGATCCCAGAGCGCAAACACGGTCCTGCCGCTCCGAGGATGGCTTCCTCTTTGGCTAATGATGGCTGTGGGTACTTGTAATTAAAAGCAACTGTATTCATTAGGAAAACCATGAGATCAGCCAGGACACGTGCCAGGGCAGTGTTTGTCCCCCGGGGAAGGAATGTGGGAGTGTGTTTGGGCAGGCTGCAAACCTGGAAGAGCTTTAATTACACTTTCCCTGCTCAGGCCAAAGTAGGGCGAGATGGGTGCAAGTGGGAGGTGAGAAAGAGGTGATGTCACGCTGGGTGCTCCCGGTTTCTAGGGCAGAGAGGAGGCTTTGAGCCTCACTGCTCCTTTGAGGTCCTCCTGATTTTAGCTGGGCATCAGCAGAAAGTCAGGCAGTCTGAGTTGAGCAGCTGGCCTGTAGAACCTGGAAATACTTGAAGGCATTTGGACTCTATTGGGTGTGTTGTAAGGCTTGAGGATGTGTTGCAAGGTAGGGGAGAGAGTGGGGATGAGCAGTGCAGGCGCAGCACATCTCGAATATCCTCATCACGCAGTCCCTGAGATACATCTGTGCCTCTGCCTCATTCCCAGCCCCTCCGATGCCGTCCCCGTCTCCTCAACTCTACCGCATCCCTGGCCCACTGCAGCAGCCCTGTTTACCCACAGCCCCTTGAGGCCGTGCAAGATGTTCTTGTGATTTTGTTGGGGTTTGTAGAGGCCTCCAAGGAGGTAACACATCCCTGGCTGTCTGCTGGTGTGACTGCAGGGCGGCAGCGAGCACGGGTAGCTCTTGCCGGAGGGGGAATGGGAGATGGATTGGGTAGGTCCTGCGGGAGCTCCTTCGTCTGCTTCGTTTCCGTGATTACTGCGTGTGCTAAAATGGACAAAGCAAAAGGCTTCAGCCGTGACCCTGTCCTAGGCTGGCCTTCTCCAAGGGATGTGGGGGTGGCCGAAAGGGAGGTCCCTCACCTGCTTGCGAGAGGCTGGGGAAACGGGGTACTGCGTTGTTTCCTCCCCTTGTCAGCCTGGGACTGTGGGCAATGCTGGGATTTCAGACTGGTAGGATTAAAGGGTGGAAACATTCGCTCATGTTTCTGCAGTTGCAAAAATGAATCAGCACTCTCCAGGTACCGTGCTTGACAAGGAAGAGAAAAACCCAGGGCTAGAGTAAGGGATTAGTGAACAGTCGGCACCTGTTTTGCCCGTGTCTTTGGTATGCTAATGTGAGCTCAGCTCATCAGAGAGGGTGATCCGGATAAGCCTAGATTAGAGCAGTGGGGCAAGGCGGTGTGTGGCCCTGGCTGCCTTTGGGGCTCTTCCAGCACTTTGGAAAGACGGGGAGGGAGAGTGGGAGGAGCAGGGTGGGAGTACCAAGCATCTCGCAATGCCCAGCGAACGCCCCGTGGACTCGGGAGGTTTACCTGGGTCAGGGGAGGGAGCCCTGTCCCGTAGATAGAGGGGAGCGAAGGCAGCTCAGGATGGGGAAAAGGCAGAGCTCATCCCATGCAGTGGTCCCTTTGGAAAGGGCACGTGTCCTCAGCGTGTGCAGCTCGGTAAAAAAGGCTTCTGTACGTGTGCAGAGCCCTACAGATGTCCAGTCCCGAGGAAGAGACGAGCACACATTGGGTGCTACTGGGGACGGTACGGAGGCTCTTTGGGCCAGCTGGGAGGGAGGAGGACAGGCCAGAAGCACCTCTCTGGGCAGGGTGTGAGCGTGCCTAACTATCCACTCTGTCTCTGTGAGCAGACCCGTGTAAAGCCATCCTCAACGACATGAATCGTGTTTGCCGGGTGAACCCCCGCACCCGAAGGGTGGACCTGCTCTCCCGCCCCGAGAACTGTCCCGCAAAGAGGGAGCTTGTGTGCGGTGATGATGGGGTGACTTACGACAACGAGTGCGTGATGGGGCGCTCGGGGGCCATCCGAGGACTGGAGATCCAGAAGGTGCGTTCAGGGCAGTGCCAGCATCAGGGTAAGTACCTCTCTGCTTCCTGGGGACCAGGAGCATTCGGGTTCCTGCCCTTCCCCACTGCTCCATGCCGTGCTTTTGGCAATGAGAGTATATCCCCTTCCCCTGTCCCCGGGGTGGGCGCGAGCGGTGCTATCCTCTCTCCTCCCAGACAAATGCAAGGATGAATGCAAGTTCAATGCTGTCTGCCTGAACCGCCGCGGCACCACTCGCTGCTCCTGTGACCGCATCACCTGCGATGGTGCCTACCGACCCGTCTGTGCCCGGGACAGCCGGACCTACAGCAACGACTGCGAGCGCCAGAAGGCTGAGTGCCACCAGAAAGCTGCCATCCCAGTAAAGCACAGTGGACCCTGTGGTAAGCACTGGTGCTGCCGGGCCGGTCGCCCGCAGGAACACTGGTCCCCTTACACCTCTCACTTCCCAGTCCCAGCAGCCACTTTAAGCCCAGCCTGCGTCAGTCCCTTCTGTGCAGGCAACGGTGCTCGCGTTGATGCTGGAAAGCTGCAGGTGAGTTTGACTGGGTGCCCGCCGTCTGAGCAAGCCTTAGGCTCTCTGCAGTCTTGTGGCCGACAAGCCCTGAATATCCGTTCCTCCCTGTTCTTTTTCCTTGCAGCAGTCCTCGTGTGTGTGTGTGCATGTGTTCCTCCTTGGTCTTGTCTCTCTCTGATGTGCTCAGTAACACGAGGAAGACTCATTTGTGTTTAAACGGTACCAAAGTGTCTGTGATGTCCAGCTGGTTTCTCTCATTCACTGCCACGGCCAGGTGCACGTTCACCACCACGCAGTTCCCGTGCAGCCCGTGTCATTCATTTCTCCTCCCAGGGTAGTGCCAGTCCTCAAGCTCCTTCCATGCTTCCCCCTCCATGCCTGCCTGCTTCTCTCAGCTCCAGGTACTCTCCGTAAGGAACTCTTCCCAGTGTGCCTGCTCTCTGGAGGTCTCACCATGTCTTTGTGTCGTCTCTGGGAAAAGCTTTTGACCTTTCCAATGGATGCTTTTTCAGGCTTACGTGATAGGATGGGGCTCTGGGTCCCTAGGATGTTGGGAACGTCCAGTTTTAAAATTATTGCACAGAAAATGAAGGAGGTTAAACGCAGTTACTGGATTGATTTGTTTGAGTTGGAAGGTCTGCTCGTTTCAGCTCAAATTGCTTTTTACTAGACCTAGGACCGTGTCCTATTATTTTAAGCTGATGTTTTATAAAGTATCAGATGTATCAAACCGTCTGAAGTACTTGGAAATTAAGCCCCATGTTGTGGGTCTGTTTTGTTGGCTTTGTGCTCCTGCAGTAGTTTTTTAACGCTGCCAGGCCCAGCTGCTTGAAAACCGTTTGTCAGGCTCCCAAAATCGCACTCCATATAATCACAACTGTTATTTTTCATCATCTGCATAGTGCCGCTCCTGGCGAGGCAGGCTGCCTTGGCGCAGGGGAGGGTGGGCGCAAAGCGAGGTGCCTGTGGCTGGGCTCCCGAGGCAGCTCTGGGGCAGCGGGGCTGGGACGTGGTTATTTGTAGCTGGGTGGCCGGGTCCTGGTGCCCTGGGCTCTCTACAAACCCTTCCCTGTACCTCTGGTAGAGACAGGCCCTTGCTAAGGCTTGCTGAGATGGTAGGGCGAGCAGAGAGCTCGTGCTGCTGGTTATCCTGCTGACGGATGCGCATCCACCACGTTCAGGGGAATAATGCCAGTGGACAGACAGTGGGATACGGTCCCTGTGCATCTGCTCTTCCTCTCTCCATCTTCGTCTCTTTTATTTTAGCTTCCTCCAGCTTCTCTTCCTCCAGGTGAGGATGGCAGGTGCACACGTTTGCTTTCAGGAGCTGCATCTTTGTGGGGTAGGAGCACAAAAAAAGACTGTCATCTGGGGGAGGGAAACCAAAGCTGGGGCTCTGCCTGCCAAAGCCTAGGATTTCAAAGTCCACGTGACAGTTCCAGGCCACCCTGTAGCAAGCCACCACCGGGTGTGGGCAAGCCTTTGGCCTCTCCATCGGCTTAGGAAAGGATCTTGTCTCAGAGCTCGGTGCTGCCCGTTGGGAAGAAAGCACACCGTCCTCTGTGTCACCAGTTCAGACTTAACGCGAGATGGAAAACAGGTTTAGAAACAGGGACGGGGTGATGTTACTTGCCATCCTGTGTTTCAAGACAGGTCTTCTCAGCACGAGCACTGCTGGTGGTGCTAAACTTCTCTCCTGGCTGGCTTCCTGGCCGAGGCTTCCTTGGGAAGCAGGATGCTGGGACAGGACTCATGGGACACTTGGCAGTGGGTGAGATCGGGGGGTGAGGGAGCTACAGGCTCTGTCTGCATCCAGCACCCAGGGTGGGGACCGTGGCGAGTTCGTCCCCGCCTCTGTGCTGTGAGGATGCAGGAGATGTGCGGAGCTGGGGAAGGGAAGGAAACGAAAGGCAGGCTGTTAGTACAGTCTCAGTGTTTTAATCTCTCACACGTACCTGACTAATGAACTCTGAGCTCTGCTGCTGTCTTTTCCAGCAGCAAGGCAAAGGAGGCAAAGCCAAACAAAACAGTCCAGGCCTTGGTTTTAATCCTTCTCTACTTTCACACTGTGCTGGGGCAGCTGAGAAAGAAGGGATGGGATGAGACCGATGTAGACAGGAGGTGGAGGGAAGGCGTCTGTAGTTGCATCTGTCTCTTCCTCCCTGCCTCTCTCTGCTCTCTCTCCTCCTGCTCTCTTTCTCCCTCCGCTCTCTCTTTCCTTTTTCGTCTGTGTCTTGTGTTTTACAGTGTTGCCCGTTTGGAGGAAGGAATTGTGTCCTCGCAGCACCCTTCTGCTCCCTACCTGGACATCTCTGCTAGGAGGTCGGCTTTCTCCCCTTCTCCATAGCCAGTGACAGTCCTGGCATCTTCTCACTACTCCCCTCCTCTCTAGTTGTGCTTGAGAGCCCCTGGGATGGAGAGATTGCCCTGGTTTTGCTCCCATCCCTCACCCCAAACACTTCCTGCTGGAATGGAAATGCCTTGCAGTGCAGTGGGGTCTTGTCCGATGCTTGCTGTGGCTTGACCCTTCGAGGCAAATGAGAGTGGGAGCAGAGGTGGGTGCTGTGAGCCCCCCAATCCTTAGCAAGCCCCTCTTTGGCTGATACATCAGTCTGGACTGTTCCTGGTTGATCTTACCTCTCCTTTTGCCCCCAACTAACCCCCCTTTCTTCCCCACCTCCTCTTTCCCAGAGACTTCTGCCTGCCTGGGACTGTGATGCTTGACCCTTTGCCCTCCGTAGTGTGTGTCACGCTTGTCTGTGCAAGTCCAGTGGGCCAGGGGCTCTGCAGGGATTGCAGCTCCCCTCCCCAGCGTCCAGCAAAGCACCACGTGTCTTTTGGAAGCACTGAGGAGCTCAGTCTGTGCTCAGTTATGGTTCTTCCCTAGGAATGCTCACCTATATCTCTGTGGAGCTGGTGCCGGAGCCCGCTGGGTGTCACGGGCACAGATTGATGGGGCGCGATGGGTTACAAAGCAGCTTCAGAGCCTCTTCTCCATAGCCATCCACAGGCTGGGCTTGCAGGAGAGCTCAGTGTCCCCAGGTCCCAGGGCTTGGTTAGTTACTGCAAAGCTCGGCAGCAGGAGAGGCACCTTGCCCTTGAATCAATCAGGGTGCAGAATGAGCGTTTTGCTTACTCTGTGCCTCGGTTTCCCTGCCTACAAGATGGATAAGGGCCAGGAATCAAAGCAGGTCTTGATTATAGCACAGCCTAAGGTCCTTGTTTAGTAGGTCCTCGTTATATCCGCTCACGTCAAAATTGGTGCCAAAACCCCCATTGACTTCCACAGGGGTCCAGGGCTGCGTGGGAAACTTCACAGGCTGAGATTCAGCTGTGAAGGAACCTCATGGGCTGCATCTCTGCAGGTCTGCCTGCTCAGGAAGGGCAGGGAATGTCAGGGGAGTGTTCTCCATCAAGCCTCGCACCCCCCTGCCCTCTCTCTCACTGCTCACTTGCTCCCCAAGACAGGAGTGTGAATTTGGATTTCAAATGTACAAATGTATTTGCTTCACGCCTAGCTCGTTGCATCCTTACTGCCGAATTGTCTCCAGCAGAGACTCTTTCTCCATGTAAGCGTGTGTCTCTGTGTTTGGGGGACATGATTATGGTACATATGTTAGGTTTTTTTTAAAAAGTGAAACACAAGCAGGAGATGTGAGCAGCATCACAGGGCTAAGCACAGCAGGGAGCGATTCCTGGTCCTTGGGAACCGCTCATAAACTCTTCAGTTGCAGGGAAGTTGGGGACGCAGTTGAAAAGACTGGGTCGAAGTAGCGGCCACACGCCTGAACTGTTCCCCTCTTCCTTTGCAGACCTTTGGCTCTAAGTTTTGACTTGGTGGGTGCTTCCCAAAGAGCCAAATCCAAAATTCAGACTTGCCTGTGCCCATGCTATGGGCCGTTTTCTCCCTGGTTGACAGCATGCAGCCAGACCCCCGAGGGCTCGAGCCTTGCTCTTGGTCTGCAGATATGCCACCTTGGCCCTAGCAGGGGAGGAAAACGGACCTGTTGCCCCTGACTGCTCTCTGTGCCATGCCAGCAGGCTCCGGAGGGCTTTGTCTTTCCCACCGCACTCCGTCTCTGGGCCTGCCTCACTGTTTGGTGTTGGGGGTCTGCGCTGTGTCTGCCTGTTGCATCCATCTCGCCTTGGCCGCATTGTCTGTTCCCCACATCCGTGTTGTCCTGTGTCCTTGTCAGTGTTCAGCACAGATGAGATTTGTGTCCTTTCCTTGCCCCAGGTCCCGAGGGCTTTTGTCTTGAGTCACAAGAAGGGGTCTCTGGGCGGTGCTGGGTCTCTCTCCAGCAGCACGGCCAGTCCTGCCTGTCTTGGCTTCTGGGTGATGGAGGGCATTCCCAGAGGGTCACGCCTGCCTTCAGCGAGCGGGCTGGGAACCAGGCGGAACCCAAGGCTTTCCCTGCGAGCAGCTGCAGAGCTGTACCAGGGAGTCGGACGCAGCCTTTTCTCTTTGCTGTCGCCATCAGGGCTGGCTGCTCACCTCGTCACTGCCGGGCATCTCGCAGGGAAGGTGCCACCCGCTCGGCTGACTTTGATTAAGCAGCTCCAGTTTGTGAGCAGAGGGGATTGCTGCCTCTCAGCCTGCAGCCCGCGCTCTGTGGCATTACCCGTCCCCAGGGAGCATCCGCTCCTGGAGCCAGATGCCCGAGGACTTGACCGAAGGAAGGACACCAGGTCTCTTCATCCTGCTGCACAGCAGCTCCCCGGCCTTTCCAACCCCAACTTGCGAGAGGAAGGGAAGGGAAAGGAAAGGAGCTGAGCTGCTGGGGAGAGGAGGGAGACGGGCCATGTGGTGAAGGCAGATGGAGGTGTCCTCTCCAGCCAGGTCTTCCTGGGTATTGCCACAGGGGGCTTTAGGATGAGCTGGGGACAGCGTGATTCTGAGGACAGCGTGATTCTGAGGACGTGGGCCTCAGTGAAGGGAACTATCCCTGCGTGAGCTTTTTGGCTGCTGAGGGTTTGGCAGCTGGTGCCGGGTACCGATGATGTAGCGAATGACCTGGACCCACACTGACCTCCTCAGCTTTCTGCTGCCTCCTGCCCTCTGCCCTGGGCTGGTCATTCTGATCCGATTTCGCAGGCGGGCTCGTGGCACCGCTGCTGCCCGGGAAGAGAAGTGCCGGCTCCTCTCCTGGCAACGAGGGGCCTCAGTCTGGGTTGCCCTCCCTCAGCACGTGATGCTTGTTCTTGATGCTGGTGTGAGCTGTGGGGGAGACCCAGACATCAGGGTTTGGCGCAGAAACCCGCGGGGTTGATCCCGCTTCTGGCTGGCTCCTCCGAGCAGAATGTAGCTGGGACGGGGATGGGATGGAGGAGACGAGGCAGGAGTCCTGTTCATTGTGTGCTGGGAGATGATCTTGTGCCTGCTTCCCATCCCTAACCTCTGCCAAGCATGGGGAAGATGCTGAGCTGGGCATGTCGGGGTGGCATGGAGGGTGCAGGGGCTGGGCTGGTGCCGAGGCCAGGAGCTCTGTGCATTTGCCACGGCTTGGGGGAGGCAGACGGGGGATGCTGGCATGCGTTGCTGTGCACAGTGCCCCGGGGGAGCAGGGGAAGCAGCAGACTGAGACCCGTGCCTTTCTCTCCTGTCCCCTCTGCAGACCTGGGCACACCCAGCCCGTGCCTGAGCGTGGAGTGCACCTTCGGGGCCACGTGCGTGGTGAAGAACCAGGAGGCCGTGTGCGAGTGCCAGCAGGTGTGCCAGGGCCGCTACGACCCCGTGTGCGGCACCGACAACCGCACCTATGGCAACCCCTGCGAGCTTGACTCCACGGCCTGTGTCCTCAAGAGAGAGATCAAAGTGAAACACAAGGGACCCTGCGGTAAGAGCCGATCTCTGGGGGTTCCTTCTCCTCCTGCCGCTGTCTACGGCTGGGTTTGCTCGCTGGGAGCAGAGGGCGTCTTAAGCACAAGCGTGGCCCCAGCCCGTGGGGAGATAGGGCTGTTGGGGTGTCTGGTTGCCGCCACGTAGAGTATGCAACTGGGACCCATACGCAGCAGTTCCATCTGCAAGCTCCCTCCTTGTGCCAGCACAGCTTTGCCAGTCAGAGAGTGTTTGCAGACAGGCACAGCCCAAGCTGGCTGGGTTTTCCGAGGACAAAACCTGCTGGGATGGTCAGGTTAGGGCTAGGTTCATTGCAATTTTGTCAAAATACAGTCTTTCTGCCCCTAACCTTCCTGGGTATCAGGAGCTGGTGCCTGGCTTTCCACCTAGGGCTGGTGTGGCTTGGTGTATAGCAGTGCCCGGGTCAGAACTGGGCTTAATCCCTTACAGCGCTTCCCTCACTGAGCTGTGCTGTGCAGTCCTGCTTGGGGAGCATGCTCCTGAGCTGTAAGGGCTTTGAGACAGCAGAGAAAAAAGGAAGACCCTTCCTTCAGGAAAGGAAGACCCCCTCCAACCTGCGGAGCTCACCGCTGCAGCACAGCAGAGAGCCCAGCGGGATTCAGGTCAGAAGAAAATGCTGGTACCAACTCCACGTAGTTACAGGAGAAACAGTGAAGGATGCAAATAGTTCGTCTGTTGGGTGCAGGCGCTTGAGTGCCCTGGAGGAAAGAGCTGCCGTTGTCTGCACGCAGACTGCCTTGAGCAGCCCCTCTCCCGACCTGCGGAGCCCAGGCATGGCTGCAAGCTTTGTGCTGTAGATAGAAACCTCCCGGCCAACAGTCTGCACGAACCAAGCAGGGGGTTGTTGCATCTTTCCTCCCCCATGCAAAGACAGCAGCTGCTGTGTGAAAGAAAAATAAGAAAAACTATCTTTGAGCCAAATTCTTTGTGAATTGAATGGCGGGGAGGGAAGAAGGGTGTTTGAAGAAGAAAAATGAAGCCGTGAATCACTAAATACCCAGGAGTCAGGAGAGAGGAGATGTGCTGCCTGGAGTCCGCTCTCTCCTGCAACAAGTGATAGCTCCTTTGCAAGTGAGTTATTATGAAGATAAACATCTTCTGTGACCTGAGCCTGCGTGCGTGTGCTGTGCGCGTGCGTGCAGCAGGCAGGCTGAGCATCCTGCTGCGGGAGGTGGCGGGGCACCGTGGATTGGTGCAATGTTATATTGTGTGTCCAGCGCCACTGGCACCCCGATAAACTAGGGGAAGAGAGTATCCCCCTTCCCTGCCGACCGCCTCCTCCCCGCCCCGCCAACGTGCCACGTGGGAACCTGCTGCCTCTCTCCCCTGGGAGACTGGCCGCTTGCAGCCTGGGATGCTGCGCTCCTCTTCCCGTGCCTGGGACTGATTTATCGCTCCTCGTAATCACACTCAGCCCCACGCTTTCTCCCGCCTCCTGTTTAGCTATGATGGCATACAGCTCCAGTGACATTTCATCATGGTTACTCCTGGCCCTGACGGCTTTTACGAGCGGTTATTGTCTTTCTGCCTCCAAGCCTGACTCTCCCTCCTCCCGCAGCCCTCGCCTCAGCTCCTTCCCTTGCGCTGCGCCCTGGGGCTCCTGGTCCAGCCAAGGCTGCAGGGTCTCGACCTGGGGGAGGAGGTCACCGTGGGGTTTGATTTCTGCTCCGACACCTCATGAGACAGTGATGCCTGCTTGACTTGTTGTTTTAACCTACCGGTTTTGTTCTTTGTTTGTGCAGACCGCTGTGGCAAGTGCCAGTTTGGGGCCATCTGCGAGGCGGAGACGGGAAGGTGCGTGTGCCCCACGGAGTGCGTTCCCTCCTCTCAGCCCGTGTGCGGCACAGATGGCAACACGTACGGCAGCGAGTGTGAGCTCCACGTCCGGGCGTGCACGCAGCAAATGAACATTTTGGTGGCTGCCCAAGGAGACTGCAGTGAGTCTGGCAAAGTCCCCTTCTTCCCTCGTCTCAGTCCTGCTGGTGGCATTTCGGAGAGCGGATGCTCAGCCCCACTGGCCACCCGGGTCTCGCTGAGGTCCCTGGCCGGGACCGTCCAAGGCTCACCGGTCATTTGTAGCGCTTGCAGCCCATGGGTTTGCCAGCCTTGGGAGGCACCAGAGGAACCCAGGGTCGGGATGTGCGGAGGGTCTCCCTCGTGCTCCTCCTCGTGCCTTTACTGGTTGTGTTGAAGACTTCCTGGGAGGATATCAGCTCCAGAGTAACAGGGTTTGTCCAGGGACACCCAGGAGCGTGCCCCTGGGCTGTAGCTCCTGGTTGGTTGCTCAGAGACTCTGCCTGAGGCTTTTCACCCTGTCTGGAGGGGTCTTTCCTTTTGGCTTCACAAGAATTGGGCTTCCTGAGGCTCTTGAGTGGCTTTTCTTTTTTAACCCCAGCTATTTTAGTTTCCCAGCTGTGCATCATAGGGGGTATCTGCCCTCTTTGTTACTTGTCTGAGCCAAGCAAAGAAATCAGGCTAATGTCCTCTGAGCCAAGCAAAGAAATGGGGTTAAAAACATGTTAATAGTGACCACCAGAACTGAAAGCATCGAGAGCCTATTTGATCATGCAGTTCATCTCAGTAGCTTTCCCTTCCCTCCATCCCCTGGGGTTAATTCATCTTTGCTCATGTGTTTCTTCGCCACTCCCCAGCCCAGGGAACTGTCTGTGCTAATTTCTTAATGAATTAAAAGCGCTGCCTAGGTTCTTCATTAGGACAAATGCTACTTCAGTAAAAGCAATGCTTGGAGCCTCATAAAACCTGTCCAGCTGGGTCTGGTGTTCCAGGGCTGAACTGTGCATGGGCATCCTCTCTAAATTTGGGAGAGAAGAGCGACCCAGTGTGACAGATGACTCTCAGTGCTCCGTGGGCACTGTGAGCAGGAGGAGGCTGAACACACCATGACAGTAAATGGGATTTCTTACTGGTGTCCTAGGAGAAGCTGTTGGACACGACACCTGTGGGTGCTGATGGGAATCAGAAATGCTCAGGACTGTCAGCTGTCTTTGCACAGTTTAAATAAGCGATAACAAACCACTCTGGGGAACGAGGACTTCTCTCCTTGCTTCTGAGAGCACGGCGTTGGTGGTCCCCAGCTCTGTGACACTGGGCAGTTGGCTGCGAAGGTCCCTACAACGTCTCACTGTGGTTCCTCCCTCTCGCCCCACAGAATCCTGCGGCAGCACAGTGTGCTCCTTCGGCAGCAAGTGCGTGGGCGGGCAGTGCGTGTGCCCGCGCTGCGAGAGGCAGCCCTTCGCTCAGGTCTGCGGGAGCGATGGCCTCACCTACGACAACCAGTGCGAGCTGCAGGTGGCCTCCTGCCAGCAGAAGAAGAGCATTGAGGTTGCCAGGATGGGGCCGTGTGAGGATGGTAGGTTGCCGCCATTCCTCCGGCCACGCGGGTGCGAAAGGGTGAGGAAGGACTGAGGCCGCGCGCGGCGGGCTCTTCCCCTCGCTGCTCTGCTCTACCCAGCCGCCACGTGAGCCCCGCTGCACGGAGCTCGGGCATAGTGCCCTGTGACACCCCCAGCGTCCCCGGCACAGCAGGTCCCGTGCCAGAGATGCTCTCCTGGCCAGCACCCCGCCTGCCGCCTCCCTTTCCCCCGGCTCTTTCTGTATCCAGCAGGAATGAGAGATGAGGCCACCTAATCAGCTGGGCAGGGAGTTTATCACTGCTTTAATTTCACACTTCAGAGGGCCTCGGCCAAGGGAAACGGAGCGGTTCCTGGGGCAGGGAGCCTGGCTGCTGCTTTCCTTCTCTCTGCCCCGGGGGCTGCTCGAGGGCCTGGCCTGTGGCCGCTAAGGACTCGGTACCAAGCACCAGGGAAGGTCGTGGGGTTGGCTGTACCTTGCTTGGCCAGGCTAAGAACTAAGAACCTGCTGAGTTTTCCCACTGTAGGGGGAAAGCTGTGGGTTAACGCTGGCTGAATCCGAGTACAGGAGGCCTGTAACCCGTGCTGCTCTGATGGGCTGACCAGGCGAGCTGAGATCCTCTGGCTCGTTACACGTGTAGTCTAGCTGGAAAGGACTTCAGTGCTATGGCAGAGCTTAGGGAGAGGGGAAGACATAACATGGTGTTTGATCACAGCCCTCCTTGGGGAATTTCAGGTTGACGTCCCTCTGGGAAAAGATCTTAAATAATTCTCTGTGTAATGCCAAATCCCAGCCTTTGATCACTCGATAAAAAGGGCCAGGTTTTCCTTCCCACCCCCACCCCTTCCCCTTTAAGAAGCCTTTGAAATCAGCAACGTCTCTCTCTAGCTGCGGAAGCTTTGAGCATCTTATGGAGAGGCAGCCAGGCTAGAGACAGAGTTTATATATTGTTAAGAATATCTGCCTAACTGAACTTCAAGCTTAACCCAAATCCCATCCCTTCCTCTGCTCTGGTTTCCATGTTTATATTAGCAGCAGCGATCTCCCTGCTGCACTGTGTGATTGGGAGGGCAGGAGAAGGAATCAGATTAAAGCATGGAGTTCAGCTGTCGCTAAGTTAAGTGGCAGCCCTTTCTCCTGTGCATTAGCAATCCGATCTCCGGGCAGCAGGGTGCTGGTAGCCGCAGGATGCTTGCTTTTGCTCCTGCAGTCATGCTGTAGAGAGGAGGACCTCAAGCCACCTGCTAAAGCGTCCCTGGGCCATTTTCATTATGTAGGTGTAGCACAATCTCGCGACAGCGGTGGAAGGATCTGCTTTCTCCAAGGGAGAGGGATCTTCTCTGAGGTCCAGGCATAAGCATCCTGATGTATGTGGGCCCAGGATTCTGGGGTTCCCTGTGCTGAAGAGGTTAAATCTGCTGTGGTTTGGATGGGCAGCTGTGGGCTGGTTCCCCGCCCGGGGCACAGCCGCATGTCAGGGAGAGGGCTTTGGCCCCGTCCCCTCTGCTTTCCCCAAACCCTGCCCTGCTGGGTGTGAGCCCTTTCTCACCACCGTCCTCCTTCGCTCCAGAGTGCGGCTCAGGGGGCTCGGGCTCCGGCGACGGTAGTGAGTGTGAACAGGACCGGTGTCGGCAGTATGGGGGCTGGTGGGATGAGGATGCAGAGGATGACCGCTGTGTGTGTGACTTCACCTGCCTGGCAGTGCCACGCAACCCGGTAAGCACGCTGAGCGGTTCTGAGCTGACTGCTGTAGTCCTCGCTCCCCTCCTCTCTTCTCCCTGGTGGCCTTCCCGCATGCTTCCTGGGCAGGAGAGGGCATCCCATGGGTAGGGAACCTGCCTTCCTGTGCCAGGGACTGCCCTGAGCGGCTTCCCTCCCTGTCCTGGCAGGTGTGTGGCTCTGATGGTGTGACCTACACCAACGAGTGTGAGCTGAAGAAGACACGGTGTGAAAAACGCCAGGATCTCTATGTCACTAGCCAAGGAGCCTGCCGCGGTGAGTGCCCCGAAGGCGGCCAGCCCCCCCAGGCTGGGTGCGCTGGTTCCCCAGCCCGATGCCCTGCAGTAACACGTGCCCTTTCCCTGCGGCTAAGCAAGGAAGTGCTCGCTAAGGACACAGCGGTGTCCATGTTGCTTTGCTGATCCCTGCTGCATCATTCCTGTTTCATACCCTGTGCTTCCCCTGGCAAAGGGTGGGACCTCGCTTCGTCGCCTGTTCCCAGCATCTCTGCAAGGACCACGTGGTTTTGCAGGAATGCTGCTAGCTGCTCTATCCATACATTGACAATATGGCAGCCTGCATACCAAAGACAACCTGTACCTCTCTGCCTTCCTCTGCAGCCCTTGCCACAACCCCACCACCTCTCCCGGTCGTGCACTGCAGCCAGACCATCTATGGATGCTGCCCAGACAATATGACCTTGGCGCTTGGAGTGGGCGCAGCTGGATGCCCAAGTAAGTGAATATTGTGTTCCACCTGGGGAGGGGCAGGAAGAACCTTCAAGGATGGCTGGAAGGCAGGGAGAGATCAGGTGGAGGGGGGACTTGGGGTCCCATGCCAGGGGAAACAAAGGAAGGTGGACACCCCCCCCCCGTTCCTTAGCTAACTAGCGACCTCCCAGGCTCAAAAAACCTTCATTTATCCCCAGCTCCAGGCACACGTGGAGATGTGCTCGCACGCTTCGCCTTCTGTGTCTACTAGTGATGCTCTTGTCCCTTCAAAAGCCCTGAGTCAACTTCCAGGTCTAGGTCCCTCGGAAATGCAGGAAGACAGGATGGTGGCTCAGAACTTGTCTGGTGCTGAGTCCGTGCTGGATGCCCCAGAAGATGCCCCTAGGGCCAGATAGTGCCCTCTGAGCCTTCAACCTATATCTAGAAGCTTAGGGCTTTTTACCAGCCTGAGTGACAAAAATATTGCTTGTATCCTTGCACTGCATGCTGAGGTGGAGCTGAGCTTTCGGGTTCACCTAGGGACCTTCTGCAGGCCACCCCAGGACCAGTGACTAGTGGGTGACTGCACTGTGCAGGAAGCCGAGCTGGCAAATGTTTCATTAATATTTATTAAATAATTATCGGAGTCAGCACTTTAGCAGAAGGCACGTTTTGAAAGGCATTAGCAAACTCTTAACAGCTGAGGCTGTGACCGCCTGTTAGGGAAACACATTACCCCATGGAGACACGACTCACGCCGTGCTCGGGCCTGGCTAATGCCTGCTTGATGAGGATGTAGTGCTGTTTAATGTGCCGTATAATTTAAAAAGCACCAGCATTCGGAGAATGTCCAGAGATCTCCTGGCAGGGGGTGCGCGGGGCGGGCGGTGGCGGGCGCTGGAGGAGCAGACGTGTGGTGTGTGCTGGCCAAGGGGGGCCAGCAGCGCAGGGAGGAGCTGGTCACAGTGACGCTGGGGAGGAGACAAGCCTTTCGCCTTCAGCATCGCCCTGCCAGTGGTGGTTGGTGGTGATGGTCCTCGATGTCTCTGATGGAAGTCCTGTCCCCTGCCCTCTGGTCCGTGGGCACAGCTTCCCAACTGACTGGGGTTCAGTATCCCAGCAGTTTCTGTCCCACCTGTGTCCCTGTGTTGGCAGCAAGCACACATCAGGGGGTAATTACCACTTAACCAGCAGCTTGAAGCCCCTAGGGCAGATTTATCCGTTGCTGCCTGTTCAGGACGTGCGGTTTCCCTGCCTCTGGCAGTCTGGGATTGTGTGTCTGCACCCTGCTTGCTGCTCCCAAGCTCTCCCTTTCTCTCCAGCTCTGCCCCACATCCCCTTTCTGCTGCTCCCTGTGGATAAAGGGAGCGTCTCTCTGTCTATCTTTGGATCATTTCCCTCCATCAAGTTCCTAATTAATGAATTAATAATAAACTTCTAATAGCTTCCTCCCCCTTTGATGTTAATGAGAGAGGAGTTCTTGATGACAGCAAAGCAAGCGGGTTAATCCCTGAGGGTTTCGTTCCCCCTTGTAGCTGAGGCAGAGGAGAAGCGTCGAGAGCAGCTGGTGAAACCTCCTCCTGCCTGGCGTGAGACCCCGTCCCTGCCCTGGCTGAGCAGCTCGGTGGCTCAGCAGTCGGTCCCTCCGCCTCGATGCAGCCCCCGGCGTCGTCCCCCCCTGTCCTTGGCCAGGACTCAGCCTCACGCTGTCTCTCTCTCTCTCTGGCTCGCAGGTACCTGCCAGTGCAACCCCTATGGCTCCTACGGGGGAGCCTGCGACCCTGCCACAGGGCAGTGCTCCTGCAAGCCAGGCGTGGGGGGGCTGAAGTGTGACCGCTGCGAGCCCGGCTTCTGGAACTTCCGCGGCATCGTCACCGACAGCAAAAGCGGCTGCACGCGTGAGTGCGGGCAGGGCTGGGCCGGCGCCCCTTGTCCTGCACGACTCTGCGGGGTATCGTGCTGTTTAAAACAACGAGCCCTAATGTTGGTCCTATTGTGAGGCACCTCCAGCGGGTGGTTTTGCAGAGCTTGATGACTTGCTCCATGCAAGAGAGACAGGGTGGCCTGAAGCGTTGCACGGGTGCCGTTGCTCCCCGGTGGTGCAGCTTGGCTAGGACATGGGGTCTCCTTTCACCCCTCCCTGGCCAGATGTTCTGCAGGGCTGCTTGAGCCCAACGTGAATGAGCCCTGGTGTCCCCGCGTGTGTCTGTGGGGCAGATGCAGGATCACAAGCCCCAGGACAGTGGTCAGATGGTAGTGGGTGGAGGCAGGTTCCTGCAGCTGGTGTGGGGTCAGTAAGTACAGCGTAGCAGTCAGCATTATGGTCCTCCCCTGGACCCTTCTCCTTGCTCCTTTTGAATTGCTGGGGGGGGCTGAGCGAGACTGCTCTTGGCTTCACAAATCCACCAGCAAAACAGCGTCTTTTTTCCCTTCTTGCCCAGCCTGTAACTGTGACCCGGTGGGCTCAGTGCGTGATGACTGTGAGCAGATGACTGGACTGTGCTCCTGCAAGACTGGTATTACTGGCATGAAATGCAACCAGTGCCCCAACGGCAGCAAGCTGGGCATGACTGGCTGCGAGAAAGGTGAGGGAGGCACGTACCAGAGGGGTTGCGTGGGCACTCGGGTACTGCTGCAGGGCAACGTATAGACCCATGAAAGAAATACCTCCCTCCCATCCTGAGTGCTTGCGCTTCGGGAGGAAGGTGCCCTGGCCTCCGCTCCTGGCTGGGTTCCTCTTATCTGGGCACCCGTGCACAGCACGAGGGGCTGTTTCTCCGTTTGGTGAAAGTCTCTCTTGTCCACTGGTCTGAACTGCTCTGGTGAGCCCCTGGGAGAGCTAAGACCCGCTGGGAGGAGAGAGGGATTTTGATTTGGCGTAGCCTGTTTCTGTATGATTGGTACGTGCTTTGTTGGTCATGTCTTCCCCCTTCTCCCTACCCCAGACCCATCAGCCCCAAAATCCTGTGAGGAAATGAGCTGCGAGTTTGGGGCCTCGTGCGTGGAAGTCAACGGCTTTGCCCACTGCGAGTGCCCGTCCCCGCTCTGCTCGGAGGCCAACATGACCAAGGTTTGCAGGGGAGGCAGCTGTGGGGGGCTGAGTGGTGCACAGGGACGTGCGGCTAGCTCAGCTGCGTTGGGCTGGCGCAGGCAGCGCAGGAGTCTGCTGTCTCTCCTCGCCCCAAGAAGCAGGCGGGCAAGTTTGGTCACTGTCTTCCATGCGTGGGGAAGGGTGATGTGCAAGTTGTAGATGTCTCCCAGTAGAGCTGGATGCTCTGTGGCCATCTGGCACCTCTGAGCCGCTCTGCTCCTGGGCTTCCGCAGCCCGCCCTCGGGTCCCTCTGTGCAGAACGTAGCCTCTTTGCCTTGGAGGGACCCCTGCAAAGCCTCTGCCCCCCTCAGCATTTAGAGACCGGTTTATTTTGCCCAGGGCTTGGAGGAGGACAGAGGTGCCGCTCATGTTTCCCCTCTGCCCCCCAGGTGTGTGGCTCTGATGGTGTCACGTATGGGGACCAGTGCCAGCTGAAGACCATCGCCTGCCGGCAGGGACAGGTCATCACAGTGAAGCACGTGGGGCAGTGCCACGGTGAGTGTCTGCGGCTCTTGGTGCTGGGGCAGTGTCAGCTCCCTGGCCTGACGCTGGACCCGACTCTCGCTGCCTCCTTCTGTGGTTCCTCGCTGTGCCGTGACTCGTCATGGCAGGTGCCTGAGGGTTTGCAACGTGCTTCCCGGTGTCACTGCCAGCCTTTCCCAGACGTGCCCCTCCTTACCTACCCTGTCTTGCTGCTCCTTTCAGAGTCCATCACTCACACCAGCCACACCTCACCGCCCACACCGTTGCCTACACTGCCGTTGGACAAGTTAATCCTTCCTCCGCCACTACGGCTCACCACCCGGGCTCCAGAACCCACCGAGCTGGCTACCAGCTCCCTGCTGTTGGAAGCCAGGCCTACTGAAAGAGGTCACCCTACAACGAGGCGCGTCACAACTGCCAGACCAGCCACTACACCATGGATGACCCACGGGGTGTATAAGACCACCGTCCGCCCTCTCTCCACCGCACCAGTGGTCCTGGCCACCACCCGGCCTGCCTACGCGGAATCAGGCAGTGCAGAAGGCAGTGGAGACCAAGAGATGGGCACCAGTGGAGACCAGGAATCTAGCGGGGCAGGCTCTGCCGGTGAGTGTGCGCATCTTAGGCTTGGCAGGTCTGTTGTGGGCTGAACCACCCACCGTCTCTCGTGACGAAATGAAGCTGTGTCTCAGCCTCATTCTCTGACGCAGAGGTGAGGTCTCACCTCCTGCTGGTGAATGCTCCTCTTAATGCCCTGCAGGGGAAGAGGAGGTGGAGGAAAGCCAGGTAACTTCCACCCCAGCCATCGAGAGGGCGACGTGTTACAACACCCCGCTGGGATGCTGCTCTGATGGCAAGACCGCGGCTGCTGATGCAGAAGGCAGCAACTGCCCGGGTGAGTTTGTCCTCAGGGCTGGGCTCTGGGCTCCCTTTCCGTGGTCAGGAGTCAGGCTGAGCTCTTGAAGGGTGCAGGACAGGGCGAGGTGCCACTGAGAGCTGCCTGGCTGGCAGCGAGCACGGTTCCTGCGTCCAGTCTGGGGGCTGGCGTGTCCCTGGGGGGGTGTTCCTGGGGACGTGCTGAGCCCTGGTAGCTGACGGACGTTGCACCCACCTGCCGCAGCCCCCAGCAGCCAGCCCTGGTGCTTGGGTGGGTGCTGCTGTTCACGTGGGGAGTCAGGGCACTCTGCAGGTTTCTTTGCTTAGGTGACCACTTTCTTTCCTCACTGCAACAGCCTTAAAACTTTGAGCAGCGTTTTGCCCAGGCTTCTGCAGAGCTCACGACTGGCACTAGGGCTGGTGAGGGAAGTGCTTGGATTCCCATTGTATCTGTGTCAATGGCTGTAAAGGGAGCTGGGCTGGCCAGGACCTGCCCGGTGCCAGGACAGGCGAGGAGAGCGGCTGTAGCCCCGGTGTCCCTGCTGGGCTCCCTGGGGAGTCTGAGCCCTCTCGACTCACGCTGCGGTTCCCAGGGGTGTGCACTGCTCTCGTGACCTAGACGGGATCCGTCTTGCCCACTCGCAGTCCCTTTCACACTGTCCGTGCTGAGGAGATGCTGTGCTCCGTCAGGGTGTTGGTTGCCCTGTACGTACATCCTCGTTACCCTAAAAATTGTTGCTCTGCGGCCGTCTCCCAGATGTTTCCTTGCTGCTCACTGAGGTCCTTCTTAACTGCCCTGCTCCTTGGGGGTTTCCAGCAGGACGTCCCCTTTTTCTCTAGACATGGCGTTCCCCTTTTAACCCACGAAAGGACAGCTGCTGGGAACCTCCCGTATGGTGGGGATCTTTCTGTAGCTGCCTCTGCACTCCCACAGCTCCCCTGGAAGGGAACCACACCTGGGGTTCCTGTTGCGGTTTCACTCTGGTTTTGCAAGGCTGGCCACAGCCTGTTAGCTGGCAGGGTCTCTACTTCCCTCTCCCAGCACAGGTCTTCTCTGTGTGCGGAGCCCACGTTTTGCCCTCCTCTGCCCCCTGTTTGCATGCACGTGTCTGATCCTGCCGTATTGACTATGTGCTGCTCTGGCTAACGTCTTTCTCTTGTTACTCAGCCGGTGCAGGGGGGCTGCTATCCGGGCCGGAGCTCAGAGGAAACCGTATGGTAAAAGCTGCCATCTCCAGCGTGGTCTTTGCCATCCGCTCCAGCACCCTCTGATACTAATCCTCCATGGCGCTCTCCCAGACCCATCCAGACTAACCCCGACACTGGCACTACCCGCACACTGCCATCACCCTTTCCCCCCCCAGGGACTCGAACGCTCCTTGCGGCTGTCAGCCACACGCCTGTCCCCGGCCCGCAAGCCGACTAAAGGCATTTGTCTTGTTTACCCTCCCTCCCATAGCTACCAAAGTCTTCCAAGGAGTCCTCATCTTGGAGGAGGTGGAAGGCCAGGAGCTGTTCTACACACCTGAGATGGCTGACCCCAAGTCAGAGCTCTTTGGGGAGACGGCCAGGAGCATTGAGAGTGCGGTGAGTCCTTTGCACTTGATCTAGGGTCTGGCTAGGGCTCTTCTGGCCTCGGCAAAAGAAGAGAGGACCCTGCCCGCCTCTGTCCGCACCGTGGTGGACACACGACTAAACCCCAGGTGTTCGCTTCCAGAAACGCAGTCCTCCCCTTCTCAAGCGAGCAGGCGTTCTCCGAGCTGCTGCTAATAAGCAGGCTTGGCCGTTCAAGTCCTGGGTTCCCGCAGGGAGCCAGTCTGCGGCACGCTCGCATCCGCTCGGCCTCCGAGGTGCCGGCGCCGTGCAGGAAGGCTGCCTGCCTGCTGCGCTTCGCTCCGGCCACCCCGCTGAAGCAGGGACCGAGCGCTCTCTGCTTGCTGAGCACCGCTCCCCGGGTGCACGTTGCAGTACCCTGTGCCAGCGCCACGCTCTGTAGCTGCAGACGCTCCGTTGTCCGACCCTGGGAACCGCTTTGGGTTTCCTCCTGCTTTGTCTTCTCGTTCGCGATGGCTTCTGGGGAGGCGGTGGCCTGTCATTGCTGTCTGTCAAATGGGAGCACAGAGACCTATCTGCAAAATGTGTTGAGTGCCTTGGAGGAGCATTGCTCCCTGTTGGGGTTTGGGTTTTTTGAGATGGGCTTAACCTAGAAAAATTGGGAGTGAACATGGCTTGTTGCCAGGGCCAGCGCTTTCATGGGGTGGGCACTTAAGAGTGCAAGGAGGCGATGTACCAGCTCTATCTGAGAGGTACCCTCTGTGAATTTGTTTGATCTCTTTTTAATCTACATGCATTATTAATCTCTACCACATGCTGTGTCAGTGGGTCCCGTCCTTCGTTACGTGCAGGGTCAAAAGTTCTCCTTTTTTTTAGCTTGATTTTGGTTGTGGGACTGTTTAGACAAGAGGTTCTGCCTTAATGCCCTGGATTTCCCAAAGTGTCCTCACCTCCATGAAAAGCCCTTAGACAAAAACATGTCCAAAACCCTTTTGCCCCTCCAGTTCAGCTACACAACTTGGAAAGCTGCTTGTATAAATCCAGTCTCCCACCTTTAAGGAGAACCCCCCGCGTTGCCAGCTCTTGCGGTAGGCGGACTTTGCGTGGCAATGTGTACGTAGGGGTATGCCAAGAAAGCGCTGGGTGGGGTAGCAACATTATCCTGTAGCCTGCGGTGTGGCACAGCAAATACAAAGCATCTTTGCAAGGAGATTAACATATTTAGAGCCGGTTCCAAGCTGCGCTTGGAAGTTGGCAAGCCCTCAGTGCGCTCATATAAGCAGATGTGTGCCTGGCATATGGACCATATGGTTCATGCAGTTCTGTATCACAATAGCAATATTTCCCAATACAACAGTGGCTTCTATCTGAGGATGCAAACACGCGCACAAAAGCTTCGTTCGCTGGGTCATCCGTTCTCCCCCACAAGAAGGCCAGAGACTTTGCTGGCTTCTGTTTTCCCGGGCTGGGGGAAACGAAGGCGTAGCGCAGGTCCCCCATCTCAGAGGACATCTGTGGCCGGGCTGAGAGTTCCTGCCGCCGCCCTGTGCTGCAGAGACCTGTTGTCCCTGTGCAACCTACCTGCAGCTGCCCACGGATGCGATGTGCTCCTTTACCCCTCCGAGACCGCTATGCCCAAATTTATAGGGGCGATGATACCCTGGGACCATCAGTCAGTTAATTACTTCCTCCTGTCTTTGCCGTGAAGCCGAGGGAAGGAAGCGGTGGCCTCTGTCTGTGACAACTACTGGTGCAGCCCGAGGCTGGACAGACAGCTATAAGGGGCGTTAGCGCCCTGATTCGCCGTAAGCCTCGGACTGTCACTGTCACCTTCGTGTGACTTCAGACAAATCCTGCGACGCCTGAGAGCCAAGCGTTAAAAGGCAGTCAGGTACTTAAAGATGCAGAATGGTGCCTTATGGGATTTTCCAAAGTGCCTAAGCAGGTTTACACAGCTTTAGAAGAGATCAGTAAGACTTAGATGCCACACAATAGAAAATCCCTGTATGAACAGCAAGGTGTCTCAGGTCTGGCTCTGTTCCGCTCTTCTCCACAGGTGCAATGGGGATAGCTCACTTTCCCACACTACGTCTGGATGCTGTTCTTGCCTTTGACTGCAGGCCATAAAAAATAGGGACCATGTGAAATGATCACCCTACACAAAGGAGCCTTGTTCTCTGCATGTGTCAGTGGGATGTCTTGCAAAGGTTGGGGTGCAAACCCCTGTGGGGTGACACCAAGGAGACTCGCTGAGTGAGACTCAAGATCTTTTACTGAAAGGACCTGTGCCCTAGGATCTCCCCATTAATCAGTCTTTCTTTCCTCCTTCACCTCTGACCAACTAGCTGGATGAGCTTTTCCGCAATTCTGACGTTAAGAAGGATTTCAAGAGCATCCGTGTCCGAGACCTGGGGCAGAGCAGCGCTGTCCGTGTCATTGTGGAGTCCCACTTTGACCCAGGTAAGAGCCTTCCCGGTGCTGATTCACTGTGGCATCCCCATCTGCCTGAGGAGGGAGCAGGCACTCCTGGTGGGGCTGCTGGCCTGAGAACACACATGCAACAAGGAGAATGAAAGAACCTCATTAAAATCTGCCGGGGATATGTTTTCTGCCCAGCAAAATCAACAGATGCTCTGGGAAGAGCTGGGAGGAGGTGCACCCTGAGCTGGTGCCTGGAAGGCTGGAAGGATTTTCCTAGGGAAAGGAATGATTCAGATGCATCGTAGGGAGGTCGTGAGAGGGAAATTGCTAGGTGGTCCTGCATCTTCACTCTTGCCTTTCTCCTTTCTCCTCTTGGCTACGATCAGCCACTTCCTACACGGCAGCTGATGTTCAAGGGGCCCTGCTGAAGCAGATCAAAGCTTCCAAGAAGAAGACCATCCTGGTGAAGAAGCCCCAGCAAGAACATGTCAAATTCATGGACTTTGGTGAGTCCCCTCTGTCTGTGGTCAGTCCCTCTTTCTTGGTTTAGGCTTTCAAACGGGCAGGCTGACTCTTCTGGCCTTGCCAGGGCCTTTCATCTGTAGCAGTAACCCATCAAATGCTTCTCCAGACAGTGCCCTCCAGAGCCAGGGCTCAGAGGTTGGTCCGCGTGCCCAGACTTGTTCTCGGCTCAGGAAGGCCATAATGGGGGGAAATTGCTCCCCTCTTCCACAGCACGTGGCAAGCGGCAGTGCCGCACCGTGGCGACGTGACAGTGCCCACAGTCCTGGAAAGTGAACCCTCCCTGGTACTCCCGATGGGGTGGCCAGCCTCGCCCACGGGATCTCATGCTGATAGACCCAAAACACCAATTTTCCAGGAAAAAAAAAACCCAAACAGGTCTGCCTGGGAGCACGGCTATCCCCGCACCAGGGTGGGAGGACAGGCAGCGCTGCGGTGCTGTGGAGGAGGACCCTGTGCAGACACGCACCCTGTGCAGGCAGCTGCCAGACTCGTAAGCCAGGCTGTGCAGCGGGAGCTCTGGGACCTGCAGAGCGGAGGGGAGAGGGCTCTTGGGCTTTTGGGTGCATGGGCTTTCGTCACCCTGAACGCCCGAGCGGCTTTCCCTGCCCCCAGAGAGGGTTGCAAAGCACCGGCCTCCACCTGCGTTTTGCTGTGTTTCAGACTGGATCCCCAGGCTCTTCACCACCACTGTGACCACAACCACTGCCACCACCATGGCACCCGCCACCACCCGGAGGTACACCACGGCCGCCGCTGCCACCACAGCGCACGTCCTGCGCCCAGACGCCGCGGGCCGACCTGGCGCCAAGACGGCAGGAGCTGTGAGCACCAAGAGACCCACCTCCACCCTCCCTGCCACCACCCGGCGGAAGCCCACGCGCCAGCCCCCCACCACGAAGAAACCCTCGCGGCCCTGCGACTCTCACCCCTGCCTGCACGGCGGCACCTGCGAGGATGACGGGAAGGAGTTCACCTGCAGCTGCCCGGCAGGCAAAGGAGGAGCCGTCTGTGAGAAACGTATGTGCCTCTGACCTGTCGTGGCCATGGCACTGCTGGGTGCCGGTAGCGGAGCTCACGGCTGTAGGAGGGCGAGGGCCAAAAGCAGGGATAGCACAGTCAGGGGAACCACATCTCTTGGAGCTTTGAGTTCCACCTAGAGGCTCCAGCCGAGGAATCTGGGAGGACGCAACTGGGAAAGCGTTGCTCTGCAGTTGCCCCTGCTAGGCACAACCAGGGCTTCACGCAGCGTGGTCCTTCCTGCGCCCATCCATGCTCCAGCAGACTGCGCTGACTGCGTGGTGATGGAGAGACGTGAGGGCACACGCAAAGCCGGCCCCACAGCTTGCGCTGGCACTGCACACGTACCAGGCAGGAGGTACTGCAGGGGTCAATGTAACCGGCTTTCCTAGCTCTGCCAAGAGCAGGTTGTACGTGCGCCGTGCATCGTGAGAGGCAAGCACGGCAAGGCTGCAGGGTAAGAAGGTGCCAGGAGCAATTTCTTCCTGGCTGCACTTCTGATATACCAGTGCCCCGAAGCATGGGGATCCTGAGCTTCTGCTTTTTTATCTCGGCTGGTGGCATTGTCACTCGTAGCTCCTGCAGCTAGTGACTGCTAGTTAGAGTCTGGCCGAGAGACGGGTACTAACTGTCCTCTCGAGCACCAGGAGATGCGTGCTGATAATTCAGGCTCTATTCCCCGGCGCTCAGAGCTGCTTAGCAAACAGCTGCAGGCTGGCAGCGCGCTTAACCAGAGCTGCTGTTATTTACTGTGAGCTCCCGCTGGCAATTTGGTGTCGTGCCGAAGGCTCGGGGTGGTTGCGAGTGCTTATTCCTGAAAAGCTTTGTCCCTAAAGCTATAAGCTGGAGCACTCAGAGCTGCTACTGGATGTGGGTGTCCAGCCCTGTTAATTTTAATAGGGATTGACCTTTCAGATCCCTTGGAAAATCTCAGCTGCGATAAATAAAAGTGTAGGGTGATGAATGTAAATCCGTCGTGTGGGATTCTGGGAGGACAGATAAAAATTACCTAGGGAGCAGGGAAGCTGAGTTACGAGGAACTGTGTGCGGCAGAGCTAAGCTGAGGGCACAGGGGATGTGATAGCTGGGCATGGAGAGGACCAACAGTGAAGGACACCACTGAAGCTCAGTACTGGGGGAGCGATACCACGGATGTCTGAAGCCTGGGAGCAATCGGAGGGGGGGCATGCCATCACAAGAGGGGTCAGTTACTAACAGTACGAGTGTCTGGGAAGCGGTGACAGGGGATAACTGCACAGGAGCATGGGTCCAGAGGACACAGTGAGCTTCTTTCTGCCATTTCAAGAGCTCTCTTCACTTGTAGAGGTAGGAAGGCGTTCACAGGCTCTTGTCAGGCTTTTCTCTGCTCCCTGTCCTCCTGTTCCCTCCTCTACTTCACCCCCTTTTCTTTTCTCTACCCCCCACCCCCCGACCCTTGCAGCTATCAGGTACTTCATCCCCAGCTTTGGTGGCAAGTCCTACCTGGCCTTCAAGATGATGAAGGCCTACCACACGGTGCGCATCGCCATGGAGTTCAGGACTGTGGAGCTCAGCGGGTTGCTGCTCTACAACGGGCAGAACCGCGGCAAAGACTTCATTTCCCTGGCGCTGGTTGGCGGCTTTGTGGAGCTCAGGTGGGTGCCCTTCCCCGCAGCCCGTTGTGTGGAGGAAGCGGAGCAACCGCTCTTGCCAGAGTGGTCCTTGCAGAGCAGCGGGAGGATGCTGGGCTCAAACTTGCAGGCTAAGAAACAGTAGCGTCACATGAACGAGAGGAGGAGGAACATTTTTTCCAATGCAATAGCAATACTAAGGGGACTCGTTCCCTGTGGCACCTTTCAACAAAGTTAATTCACTTATTTTAGGTTGAATTTTGAAAAGCTAAACGGTGTGGGAGGTTGATCTTTTTTGCGCAAGTGAGAGGTCTTTTTTCGGTGCTGTTTTTGTACTGGAAAAAGAAATGCAGGGGAAAAGAGAAAGGGAGAAAAGCCCCAGAAATCTGCACTGAAATTATTTTTCCAGATCCAAAAAGCAAAGGCACAGATTTGGAACGAGGTGAGGTAGAGGGCAGACCTCAGATGAGTTCTTAGGCAGTCAGACCCGATGCTCAGCGAGGGACGGCTGTGTGCTCCGAGTGCAGCCTGGTCCAGAGCTGGGGAGGGAGGGGGGGTTCCCCAGTGCTCCCACCTTCTCCCTGGGATGCAGCAGCCCCAGTGCCATGGCACGGATGTCACCTTTCTGCAGGGTGGCACAGGCACAGGGCTCCCTCTCTTCTGCTCCAGGTTTAACACCGGCTCCGGCACGGGCATCGTCACCAGCAAGGTCCGTGTTGAGCCTGGCAAGTGGCACCAGTTAGTGGTGAACCGCAACCGCCGCAGCGGCATGCTGTCTGTCGACGGGGAGCCCCACGTCAGCGGGGAGAGCCCGACGGGCACCGATGGGCTCAACCTCGACACAGACCTGTTCATCGGGGGAGCGCCGGAGGACCAAATGGCTGTGTGAGTGAGGGCGCTGGACCGCTGCCGTGGGTGTCGCGGCATCTGCTGCGGGCAGAGCATCCGTGGTGGCTGCAGCCCGTTGCCTGCTAGCAGGCTTCAGGCGGTGCCTTGGGGGAGCTTCTCTGGGCCGGGGGGGGCCTCTTAACACCCTGCTGGGGAGCACAGCCTGACCCAGATGCGTGGAGAACCTCTGCATTTTTGTCCTCGGGGACAAAACCCCCGCCCACTTTGTCCTCTGTCCCCTCAGGGTGGCAGATCGTACTGCGGCTACAACCGGCCTGAAGGGCTGCATCCGCCTCCTGGACGTGAACAACCAGATGTACGACCTGCGGGAGAAAGGCAGTGATGTGCTGTATGGCAGCGGGGTGGGCGAGTGCGGCAACGACCCCTGTCACCCCAACCCCTGCCACCATGGTGGCATCTGCCATGTCAAGGAGGCAGAGATGTTCCACTGCGAGTGTCTCTACACCTACACCGGTACGGGGAGGGGGCTGCCGAGAGAGCGTTGCTGGGGCTCCTGGTCCCGCTGGCTGGCCCTGAGGGATCCCGGAGCCTCGGGCTCACCTTGTGAGCTACAGTGGGGGGGTGTGGTGCGGAGTGTCAGCGGTGGGATAGAGGGAGAAGTCGCATCCAGTGAAGACCATAAATTCAGAATGTGGACCGACTAATAAGTGCATAAGACGATGGCCAGGATCTGTCTGTCCTCACGCACAAAAACATTTCCCATTACATTTTAGGGGCATAGTCTGGCACGCGTATCATCTGCCGTTTGCGAGGTCCGCTGCAGGGGCTTCTTGGGTCGCGGGAGTTCAACCTGAGACAGGAGAAAAAGGCTGGCAGGGCATCAGGAGACATCGGAGACATTTGTCTCTGGCCAGATTGTGCCTGATGACTGTCGGCTTGAGATGCTGATGTGACGGGCTCCCTTTTCTGCTGCAGGTCCGACGTGTGCCGACGAGAGGAATCCCTGCGACCCTACGCCCTGCCACGTCTCTGCCACCTGCCTGGTGCTGCCAGAGGGAGGTGCCTTGTGCGCCTGTCCCATGGGCCGGGAAGGAGACTTCTGCGAGCTAGGTGGGACGGGAGCTGGCAGAGGAGCGGGGCTGGGGAAGGGGGTGGAACTGAAGGTGCTGATTTCCCCAGCCTGGGTGGCCAGGAGGCTTTGCCTGCTGTGGCTTTGGGGCACTGGCTGAAGCTGTTCTGCCTCCTCTTCCTCACCATTCCCTCGTTTGTGCCCAGTGACGGAGCAGGACCACACCATGCCCTTCCTCCCGGAGTTCAATGGCTTCTCCTACCTGGAGCTGAACGGGCTGCAGACCTTCGTTCCTGACCTGCAGTAAGTGCCAGGGGACGGGAGAGGGGCAGGCGGGCGCATCGCCTCTGTGGCTGATTTGGGGCAGAGCGCTCCTGCTCTGAGCATCGCCTGTGACACGCTGGCTCTCCCTGGAGGTATTCCCTGTCGACAGGTTTTGGAGGTTTTGTCCAGAGGGACTGGCATCACCAGTATCCCCGCAGCCAGACTGAGCCAGCACCGCACCCCGGGTGCTTGGCGTCGCAGTGGGCTGGGTAAATAGGCACTGTGGAGTGGCATCCCGAGCGTGGCAGATGTATCCCTTACCTAGCAAGGGTGCCTTGCAGGGGTGGCATCTCTGCCATATCTGTAGTCCCAGGCAGGCAGAGGTCCTCCCAGGGCTCAGCACATGGGGCCAGAGGAACAGAGCACGTGGGCAGCTGGATTGGAGGGTATTCGTAATCCTTCTCTCCTCAGGGACAAAATGTCCATGGAAGTTGTGTTCCTGGCCAAGAACCCCAGCGGCATGATCTTCTACAACGGGCAGAAGACAGATGGCAAAGGGGACTTTGTCTCACTGGCCTTACACGATGGCTACCTGGAGTACAGATACGACCTGGGCAAAGGGGCGGCTGTGCTGAGGTAGGGTGGGCTGCAGGCTGGGGAGCTGCTCCTCAGGGGGGTGGTGACAGGAGAGCGACAGCAGAGGTTTTCAGCGTCTAGCACTGGCTCTGAGCTCCCCTCCCCAGAAAACCGGGAGGAAGCCAGGGAGAGGGAGCAGGCTTCACACTGGCCTCGGCTGTTTGCCACAATGGCTCTTGGGCAGCTGTCCCCATGGGGGACACCCTCTTTCCCAGGCTAACGCCGGGCTGTGTGCGTGGCTGCGAGCTGGGGCAGCCCTAGCTGGTCAAGCAGTGGTGGCTTGGGCTGCCTGAGCTGGTCAGGGGAGGTTTCCAGCACTGTGTTTGCAGGTGGTGATGGCAGAGCTCTCACCCAGGTGCCTTCTCCTCCCTTCTCACCACCAGGAGCAAGGAGCCAGTTCCCCTCAACACCTGGATAAGTGTCTTGTTGGAGAGGAACGGACGCAAAGGGGTAATGAGGATCAACAACGGCGAGAGGGTGATGGGAGAGTCACCGGTAAGTTGATGGGCCAGGGAGAGCTCTCTGGGCTTCCAGCCCTGCTCCTTTTATGTGTGAAATGAGCCGAGAAGTTCCCAGGCTCATGGGCTTTTTAATCCCTGCAGTGCATGGCTTTAAGAGTGGAGGAGGAGTGGGCAGGACCTGGGGAGAACAGGATGCTGCAGGGCAGAGCTTCCCTGCCCCTCTTGGCTGCTCTGCAGCCTGGCCCGGGTGCTGTAGGACAGCAACTGCACACCTCTTCCAGCTCTTCCTCCCTCCTCGTCCCCCACCGCAGAGCTGCAGCCCCTTTGCCAGCCACGCGCGTGTCCTGATTCTTGGCGCCTTGGTTTCAGGGACGTGTTTTCCTGAGCCTCCCTCGCGCACGTGCATGCACCTCACCCCTTTTTCGCAGGTCCTCGAGCATCCCTGCACCGGGGCAGGTACGCAAGGGTGGGTTCCAGCCTGTGCCCGTGGTGCTGGGCTCAAGAGCCCTCCGCGGTGCTGGCTGCGCAGGGAGCTTGGCCGGGAGGAAGTCACAGAGTAGTAAAAGCCCCGTTGCGCTGTTGCTGTTCGCTCCGTTAGTGCCGTCTCTGCTCGGTTCCCAAGCTGGCAGCTTACCTCTCTGACTTCTCCCGTGTCCTGTCCCCTCTGCGCTTCTGTCTCTGCACAACCAGCGGTTCCCCAGGGTTTCACGGCATGGCCGCTGGCCTTCCTTTCATCTGCCTTTCCAGCAGGGAAGCTGATAATGCAGGAAAAGCCCCAACTGCTGCTGAACTCGTCATTAAGCTCCACATAGAAGTGCAGCATCAAGATTATGCAGCATTCCTGCAAAAGAAGGGATTTCTTCCTTCCCTCGCTCTCATCTTTTCCAGCTTCTCTCCAAGCGAAGGCTCCCCCTGGTTGGCAGCGGCCCCTCCTGTTGCCTTCTGCAGCTCCCCTTCCCCTGCCCTGGCCATCCCGGGCGCCGGTTGCAGTGATGGTCTTGCAGCCCTGCATGTTATGATGTTACCCACTGATCTCCCTTTTCTCTCTCTCTTTCTCTCTCTCCCTTTGATTTTCATTTGTATTTTTCCCTCCCCTGCTGTCTGGATCCCAGAAATCCCGTAAGGTAAAGATAAGTATGACCCACTGCACCTCCATCTCATCTGCCATTGGCACGTTGTTCTTTTTTGTTTTCCATTCAGATCTCAGTGTTTCACCCACTCCCCATCTGACCAAGCAGCTTTAGGATCTCTGTAGATTAGAGACACTTGTTTCCTCTTCCGTCATTAATTTCCAGCCAGCTGTTACATTTATTTTATTTTTTTTTCGGAAGCATTTCAATTAATCCGGTCATGTTTCTCGTGTTAACTCCACAAAGCATTAGCTAGTGATTCATATAACTGCATCTCTGCCTCGCTGCTGCGCCTCTGGGGCCGCCCCAGGAGCACAGGAGGGGACGTCGCTCCTGCTGTGTGCCCAGGGAACCACGGGGCTGAAGACACACCTGGGACTTTCCGTGCTGTGCAGTTGGGACTGCAGGGTGACAGCAAGGAGAGGGTCTTTCTTCTCCAAACTCGCGGCCACGTGAGGTGCAGGAGAACCTCCCTTAGCCGTTTGCTCTAGGGGACCTGTAGCAGCCGGATGAACCCGAGCCGAAGCCCTCTGGTATGAGTTTGGGTTTAAGCATTAGCCCTGGCGAGGCTGAAGTGATATTTGTTTACTTGGTTTTGGGAGCCACACAAAGCCAGAGGCCTCCACGCCTGAGGGCATTAGAACAGCATCTCCCCAAAATTAAATTCACGGGGAAACCTTTTCCTTGTGTGCCTGCTGGCGGGTGAGCCATTGCAGATTGGCACCGGGAGAAGGGGGCCTCCAGCGCACCTCCCTGCCCCAGGACACAGCCCAGCCTTCGGGGAGGAAGGCAGGGAGCGGGGGAGCGCGGGGGACGGGCGGGTGTTGCTTGCCTTCCCGCTAGCCCGGCTTCTGGTTGTGCACGGGCGCCCGCTCTGCCTGCGGCGCTGCCCTGCTCGCAGCCTCCGTTAGTGCCTGCGGTGCTGAGCCACGTGCCCAGCTTGGGGATAGCCTGACGCCTTCTCCATCTCACCTTCTCCCCTCTCCTCCCCAGGTGCCTCACACCTTCCTGAACCTGAAGGAGCCGTTTTATGTGGGGGGAGCCCCTGATTTCAGCAAGCTAGCTCGAGCAGCCGCCATCTCCACCAGCTTCGATGGAGCTGTGCAGAGGGTGAGGCTCTACCGGCCGGCCCGGGACAGGGAGCTGGGCTGGGACACGTGCCGTCAGCACTGGCGTCGCTGGAGGAGAGCGAGGACGAGCCTGGGAGCGGGCTGCCCCGGCACGTGGGCCCGTGTGCACGGGGGCACACGCAATTGAAGAGAGGTGGCAGAAGGGGAGGCAGGGGGTGCATCACAGGAACACGTGGGGTTTGTGGCTGGATTCCCACCTCCCCCGTGCCCTCGAGGGTGCTGGCCTCTGTGCCCCCGCCGGAGGGGTGGTGAAGGCTGACTCTCATGCTTCCTCTTGCTTGCATCTGCCAGATCTCTGTCAAGGGGGTGCCTGTGCTGAAGGAGCAGAACATCCGCAGCGCCATTGAGATCTCCCCCTTCCGAGGCCACCCCTGCACCCGAAAACCCAATCCCTGCCAGAACGGAGGCACTTGCAGCCCCCGGCTGGAGAGCTATGAGTGTACCTGCCAGAGGGGCTTCTCCGGGGCTCACTGCGAGAAAGGTGAGACTGCCAGGGTAGGGCTGGACGTGGACCCTCACCCGCTAGCCGGACGTGGCAATGAAACTGCTTCGATGATTAGCCGGCGGCAGCAGGACAGCATGCCGCTTAGAGCAAGCCAGAGGGCTTGTCCTTGTTGTGGCTGCTGGGAGGGATCCGGGGGAAACAAGCTGCGGCGTTTGTAGGCTGGCACTGTCGTGCAGCTGTGAAGCCGGGGCTAAGCCGTTTCTCAGAAATGCAGCATTACACGGGCAAATGCACGCGTAGATCGCCCAGCCCTGCCATCACGTCCTGTCAGTGCGCTCTGACCCTGTCTTATGTCGCTATGCTCACTTGAAACAGCCTGGGGTGGGGAAATGTGGTTTGGTGCCGTAGCGGATTCACCCGGAGGGCCTGAGCAATGCCTGGCTGTCCCCAGAGCAGCGTTTCTCTCCTGCTGCCTCCTGAGATTATCACTTGGGCCATCCCCGAGCCCAGGTTCCTCCCCAGCTTCAGCCAGGAAACCAAAAAGGCTGCAGGTTTCATGACACTTGGCTGCAAAACAGGGAGGAGGTCCAAACTCACAGGCTCTGAAGCCACAGTAAACTTTTCCAGGGGCTTGCTTAGAGTGCCACAGTGCTGACATGCCCCAAGGGACAGCAGGTTTGTGCATGCCTTCGTCCTGTTACGAATGCTCGGTGTAAAGGGGGATTTTCCTAGTCTCCAAAGACGGACAGACCATGCTACGTTGCCTGACAGCTCTTCTTTTTCCCACCTCCAGTGATCATTGAGAAGGCTGCTGGAGATGCAGAGGCCATTGCTTTTGATGGTAGGACATATATGGAGTACCACAATGCCGTGACAAAGAGGTAACTTGGCTGCCGAGCTGAACCAAAGTCAAACCAAGGAGTTAGGGCTGTTAGCAGGAGGAAGAGCTAGGGCTGAAGAAGTCCAAGTGCGGTGCTCAAAGAGGGGCAAGCCAAACTGGGGCCGCAAGCACTTGCTTCCAGCCCTTACCTCTAAGGCTGCCTTGTTGACAGAGAGCTTTCCCCACGACAGCAGTGCCCGGCCAACTTCAGCTCTGGATGCTCTCATTCTGCAGCGTGTGGGCCACCTTCCGTGTTAGCGTAGTCTGGTTTGGGAGTGGGATGGAGCTGGCTGGGTGCACCCCGTGAAGACGGTTGACGTGGCCTGTGCCCTGCTCCTGCCCACGTGCTCGGGGATGGGTTGTGGGCTGGGTGAGCCGTGCTGAGGGGAGAGGGAGCTCTGCCTGTGGTTTAACTCGCGCCCGTTGCCAGCTCCTTGGTCTCCCTGGCTGTTTGTGCAGCAAGGGCCAGTTCTGCCAGCAGGGATGGGCCATTGCCACTGAGGGACCTGGCTAGCCTTCTCCAGCGTCTGCTCAACCCTGTCCCCATGGGCTAGGGGTACGTGTTTGGACCCTGTGGTCTCTGTGGTGGTACTGGTCCCTGGGGCTGCTCTCTCAAGATAAGCAGAGCCTGGTACTCAGCGGCTGACAGGTCCTCTTCAGCCTCCGGGCTGGGTGCCTCTCCTACAGGAGACTCTTGGTCCACTGCAGTTTGTCTCAGTACCCTTCCTCAGCACCACGCTCCTGCACCCCTGTGGGTAATTCCCAGCTCCATGGCACTGGGACAGGATTAGGCTCCGTCCGTCTGCCTCTTACAGCCTCAGATTCCCCGCTGCCCTTAGCCCTGCCTGGGGAGGGTGTCTGTGTTGAGCTGTTGTTTGTCGGTCTCTGTCTGTCCGTCTCTCCTCAATGTCCTTGTTTCTTTGTTTTCAAGCCACCTGACCAATGAGATCCCCGCGTAAGTACAGTCCTCCCTGCAGCCATCTGCCCTCCACCACGTCTCCCATTGCCACCCTGACCGCCAGCCCACCCGCAGGGGAGCAGGGCAGGTGTGGGAGGAGGAATACGGGCAATCTCCCAGGGGTCTGCCACGGGCAGGCGTTCCCATTTCAGGGTGAGGGGGACACAGGCGCTGACCGCAGCTCCGGCAGCTGCACGGGGGCCCCAATGCACCCAAGACGTAGCAGGAGCCAGGAGCTGCCTGGTCCTGCTGCAGTCAGACGTCGTCCCAGCAGCGTGCTGCGATTTAGTTTAAGCAGATGAGCATAGAGGAAGAACGTTCCTGTGACTTACCTCTTCCATCAGCAGCAAAGGCATTGGCAATGGAAGTAAGGGGTGCTAATCCTGCCCTGGTTTTTCCATTGCTGCCGTAGCAAGGAGGCCGGGCTGGGTGGTAGGAGGATGTTCCCAGTCAGGGGTGCATGGGCTGGGCAAGCCCTCACAACATGCAGGGTGGCCAGGGGGGCAGAAGAAGGGTCTGGGCAGGCAGAGGGGGAGAAGTTGCTGTTTCCCCAGAGCAGGCTTGGCAGCTGTTGGTTTGTTGTCTCTGTCCTGCTGGGTGGCAGGAGTGGAAGAGCAGCACTGGTTCATGCAGCTGTATTCCCCACTGCCTGGGGGAGAGTTAGAGTGATACCTGCCTGTCATCTCCCCATTTCACCTCATTTTCTGCAAGCTGGGGTCAGACAGAGGCTCGGGAGGCTGAGTTGCGTGCATGCGTGCATGTCAGCACCTGGGGAGCCACAGAGCCCATCAGCTGCACGTTCACAGCAGTTTGGGAGGTGCTCTGGGTTGCTCTGGGGTTTTGGAAAGGGCTTTCTAGGAGCCAAGCATCCTCTTAAGCTAGACAGTGCCCTACGGCAACGAGAGGCACGTAGTGCCCGGGCACAGTGCCTGGCTGTCCCTGTCTGCACGGACACGAGCCACATCCCTCCGGATGAGCAGAAAGCTGCTACTTTCGTCTGCTGCCTCTCCCAGTGCTCCGCAAATGGAAGGTCACCATTCCCAGCCTCCTCCCTGCCTCAGCCAGCCTATTTTGGCTGTGCATGCCCCATCCTGCAAGGGAGCTTAGCACTTCTCCCCAGATCCCTCTGCTGGGATTTGGCAGCAGCACTCACTAGCCCGGCCAGGGCTGAAGGACCCATTGGGCTGCCCATAAAAAGTAGTTTCTTCTGCCTCCAGGCAGACACCGGGGTGTGCCTTGGGCAGGACTAACACTCCCACTGCTTCTCTGGGCTCTGCTGGCCATGGCATGCCCGTACATTTTTATTTATTATTTGGTTTTGAATGTACATTTTTATATACGCATCTAGTTAGAGCTGATTGTAATGCCAGGCCCGTACCCCTAACGCTTGCAGGCAGTGCCAGCGGGACAGCTGTAGTCCTGGGTTTCCCCTTCTCCACGCACGCCCTGCTGCCCAAGTGCCCCAGGGCTGACTCAGAGGCTTTACGTGCCAGGTCAGCTCAGCCTAGGTGGGAGCCCGTTTTGCAGTGTCCCAAAGAACCAGCCTGAGACCTGTCCGTAGGTCTGCCCAGGAAAGGGTCCTTCTGCAGAGCCGTGGACCACAAGCTCCCTTCCCCCAGCAGTGCCACCCTCTGTCCTGTCCTGGGATGCACGTCCCAGCAGGGCAGCGCGGGTGATGAGCAGGAACATTGATAGTCCTGACCCAGGAGAGCGTTGCAGAGTCCCTGCACCGCTGGGACAGAGCTGTATTCGTTCTGGCGTTGTTGTGCTCGCCTTGGCTAAGCAACAACTTGCAAACTTGTCTCACTGGCTTGAGGAAACTCAGCCCTAAGGACAGAGGCTGAGGTTTCCCGCTAACGCTGGGCGGATTTCTCAGCCTGGGCATTGTGTAGGGTGAGGAGCTGTCGCTGTTGAGCAGGGCTGATCCCTGTCCGTGAGCGGGGTGGGAGGGAAGGGTCTCCTCCGCTGTCCTGCGCTTATCGCATGCTCCCCTTTCTTCCTGCATCTAAGTCCCGAAGCGCTGGACTATCCTGCGGAGCCCAGGTGAGTCTGTGCCAGGCTTTCAGCTCTTGTCTCGTGCTCTGCTGTTGCTGCCTCAGCATGTTTCTGTCTCTGTGCGTGTTCTGTGTGTCCATACCCTTGGCTTTTTATTTATAAGGGATACAGCTCTGCAGGTGATGAGAGTAAACACAGAGGAAGCCCTGTCCCTTCAGCATAGGAACAACAGCTCCTATGCAACTCCAGCTCTGGCCCTTGCTCCTGGGGACCTAGACAGCAAGTAGCTACAAGTGAGAGGAGAGGCTGAGTTACCTTGACGGTACAGCGGGCTTCATGCAGAACCTTCGTCCAGCCCTTTGGACGCAGTGTCCCTTGGGAATAAAAAGCTGTCTGTGTTGCCCATGTTGTCTAGTCTATGTGTGCACATGTGTCAGCAGTGTGTCTCGGAGCATCCCAGGAGGGTGGATGGTGAGACTCCATATGGCAATGTCACCCGTTTTCAAGAGCTTTTCGCCTGTTCCAAAAGGGACTGAGCAAAGATGGGGATGCCAGCGTGGGGGAAATCCTGTCCTTCCTTCTTTCCTCCCTTGGGAAAAAGACACTGCCTCTAGGAGAAAGAAGGCTTTCTGCCTTTGTGGACCATCTCCATCCCCTTCAAACTGCTCATGGCCTCACAGTCCCCAGCCTCAGGCTCCCATTGGGCTTTGGTCAAGCAGAGGCAGCGATGTAGAGCAAACACCTCCAAGGCTGATGGCTGCGTGGTGATGGCACGGGGAGCGGTGGTCCCCAGGCGCCCCAGCTCTTGTACCTCAAACGCCTGCCAGCAGGATGGTGAAATGGTGTCGACCCCAGCTTAGCTGCTGCCCACAGCCCTCCCGATCTGGCCAACAGAGCCCTCTTTGTTCTGCACTCTCCCAAATCAAAGGCAGTTCTGTGGGGAAAATCCTTCTGCTGGCCAGATCGGGGCCAGCCCGGTGCTGTTCGTCAGCCCCAGTAACAGATCTCTTCCTTCAGCGCCTGCGTACGAGGAGGCAAAACCAAGACTTGCGTGTCACAGCTTGCAGGGCTTGATGTGTCTGAACCTTGTGCTCCATGGAGGGCAAAAGCAAGGGGCAGTAGCCCCAGGCTGTGTGTTTGGAAGTTCAAGCTGTATGTTGGGGAAAACACTTCATCTCCAAGAGAACCGTGCAGCCCCTGCTCAGGTCAGCAGGAAGATGGGGAAGCTCCTTTCTTGGTGTTCCCAAGAGCCTCAGCTGCCCTCATCTGGCACCGGTCCTACTCTGAGTGGGAGCTGGGTTGGAGAACTCCAGAGGCCCATTTCTTTGAATCTGTGGCCTGGTTCAGAGCTTTCCATCTGCTCCCCCCCCCATGCACCAGGCCACCTGAGCAAGCCTGGGATATTGCAAAGGCTGCGACCCCTCGAGTGCAGCAGGTAGGGACCGAGACCCCGTGCGTAGCCTGATGCCAAAGGTCTGCTGAAGGTTATCCTCAGCAGGTGAGCTAGTCTGCTGGGAACGGAGAAGGCTGCTCCGAGGAGCTGACTGGCTGCCTGTTGCTTTTGTAGTCATGTTTTTAACTCCGCTCTGTCTTCTCCCCTGCTTCCATCTCCCCGTGCAGCGAGAAGGCCTTGCAATCGAACCACTTTGAACTAAGCATCAAAACAGAAGCCACTCAGGGGCTGATCCTGTGGAGTGGGAAAGGGCTGGAGCGATCAGACTACATTGCCCTCGCCATAGTGGATGGCTTCGTACAAATGACCTACGATCTCGGCTCCAAGCCAGTCGTCCTACGATCCACGGTCCCAGTCAACACCAACCGGTGGATCCACATCAAAGCGTACAGGTGTGAAGGCAAGCGGGACCGTGGCAGATTGCTCTGGGCTGGGCAAGCTGTGAATTAATTAGGGAGCCTGAGTCGTGGCCGTAGCTCCGTGCCCTGTCATCCCCAAGGGTCACTCCTCTTCTTGGATAATAATAGAGGAGAGGCACGTGGGCAGCGCCACGTTGGAGGGGTGCGTGTTGTGACACGCCTGGAAATGTCAAAGGGGCAGATTCAAGGAGGTACGAAAGGTTCGTGCCTTTTATTTTAGCTGGCTGAGGGTTTTACATTCTGTTCGTGTTGAGCCCGAGCCGTCCCTTTTATTTTTATTGGTGGTGGGAGTGGTGAGCGGATCATGCGGCTGGCATGCCGGGGATTTCTGCTGATGGGTCTGGAGGAAGCTGTGGCCGCTGGCAGGGCCGGGGGATGCGCGGGGGATGCTGGAGGGGAGCCGTGTGGCACTGCCCCGGGCAGGCGTTGCACCGAGGGCTGCCCTGTGCTGCGTGGCCTGGGGGAGAGCTTTGCTCCCCGCTCCTCTCCAGGTGGAGAAGGGCTGATGGTGCCCAGGGTCTGGATTTAGCGTAAAGCAGAGGGCAGCTCTGGGGTCTTTTTCTCTAAGGTTGCTGATCATCATCTGTTTCTTCTTCCCTCCCTCCGGGAGCAGGGTACAGAGAGAAGGCTCCCTTCAAGTCGGCAACGAAGCCCCCATCGCTGGCTCTTCTCCGCTTGGTGCAACACAGCTAGATACCGATGGGGCCCTGTGGCTGGGTAAGTCGGTGCGGAAAGGCTGAACCTCCTCTGCGCCCCTCGCTGCGAGGCTCGGAGCGGGAGCTGGGCCGTTGATGCTCCCTCACTTGTTTCAATGGGACACCTTTGCCTCCCAGGAGGCTTCGACAAGTTTGACTTAAAAAAATCCCCAACTCGTTCTCTGCCTACTAGGGCAGGATGCTGGTGACAGCTGAGGGACGAAGGGTTGGCTTGACCAAACGCCAGTCCTTTCCATGTCACCATGTCCCGTGGAGAGAGGGGTTAGCTGGCCGGTGGCTCTGGATCCCCTGCTGCCGGTGGCATGGAGCACCCTCTCCCTCTTCAACCTGGGAGTGCTCCCACATGTGGGAGCCTCTATTAGTTCATGAGCCTACCAAAGGTGAAACGGCTGAATGGACAGAAGGGTGCTTCTGTTTGGAAATTATGTGTAAATACCCAGATTTTAAATGTTGTTTTATTTGCAGAACAGAATAAGCAGACATGCCAGAAGCTGCCCGTGTGTGCGGCAGAGTCTGTTCCACTTGTGTTGACATAAATATTTTGATCCTGCAAACAGAGTTTGGCCCATTGCATCTATCTCACGCTGCCTGTGGCAGATCTGTCAGCACAGACAGAGGCTAGATTTGTCCTGTAACAGCTCGAATCGGCAAAAAAAATCCACCCACAAGCGTAGGATGGTTGCATTTAAATACAACCAGTACTAATCTGAGCTAAGAGGATAGTAAAGTCCTCTTTGGAGCCTGAAGGGATGAAAGAAGGATGCTCAGTGATAAGGGATGCGGCAGGTCCTGGGCTTTGTTCGTCTCTTGAGGAACTCGCATGACTCCAACTCTCCATCTCTAAGTTTAGGGCTGGGCTTCTCCTCAGGCCGGTGCTGTAGCAGTCCGAGCCCGCAGGTTTGCGAGGAGGCACAAGGGCCACAGAAATCAATGGGCAGAAATGGGGATTTTGGTCATCTGTAACAAAGGACCAGTGAATTGGATTCTCTTCACACTTTTCGGAAGCATCTGTTCTTATCTTCCTAGTCTAAGCCTGTAGTTTCAGGTCTAACCTGACTTACAAAGAGTTCATATTCAAAAATGTAGCCTCAGCTCTGAAAGACAGTATCCCAGATGCCATTTCTCGTTCTGAAATCAACCTAGAAGTTATGAGGAAAGCAGAATTTTTCCATGAGAAATTTTTGCTCGGCTTCCCCACTGGCTCTTCCAAAGGTTTTGTTTGCAATCAGCCCTTTGTAATTTCAGGGCCTGGAATGAGCCATAGATAACATTTCAGTAATAGAAATAAAATTCAGTTTGAATTTGGGACCAACCTCCAAGGAAAAGAAGTATTTTAAGTTGGACCGCTATTTTAGAACACAAGCTACTGTTTTAAGTGTCTTCAGGAAACCTGTATGTATTGGTTGGAACTGGTATTTCTCTGATTTACATGAAAATAAATACCATTCAGGAAAGAGGTTTTTCCCTGCTGTTGAGGAGGGTGTTCCCAGCAGCGCCTGCACTGCACGTGTGTGTGTGTGTGTGTGTACCTGAGTGTGCGACACTGCCACGCACAGCGGCGTGTCCTTTGTCCTCCCACCCGACCATCTGTGCTGTCTCTTGCAGGGGGAATGGAGAAGCTGAGCGTGGCTCACAAGCTGCCCAAGGCATACAGCACTGGCTTTATCGGCTGCATAAGGGACGTGATTGTCGACCGCCAAGAACTGCATCTGGTGGAGGACGCTTTAAACAACCCCACGATATTACAGTGCTCAGCCAAATAGACCCCCAGGGACCCTTCCTTCTCCTTCCCTCCCTCCTGCCTATTGCTGTAATTATTTTCTATTTTTGTAAACTTATTGCTTTTTATATTTTGGGGGGAGGGGGGATTGGGAGGGGAGGAAACACCTTTTCTTTTGGGTTATTTGTTCGGTTGCAGTCTATCCAGGTCAGTCAGACTCTAATCAAACAGCAGCAACAAAGAACAAACCTTGAACCAAGTCTCCAAGAAGTGACAGAAGAACTTCCCCATTGCACCTGCATTGTAAATCTTATTCATACTTGAAGCTTCTTTCTGGGTTATTTTTCCCCCTCCTTACTTGCGTTCTTGGGTTGTTGTTCACACCTGCGGGGGAGAGGATGCTGGTGCTGGCGAGACGTGTGGCCTTTGCGGATTCACCACCGTCCCATCTCAGGCCTGGCCCCAAAGTCCCTTCTGCAGTGCGGGCTGAGCAGGGAGGTGGCCATCGGAGAGAAGCAGGAGTTGCCACCCTGCTCTGGCACCTGGCTCGGCCAAGCCTTCTCCTGGCACTGTGTTCACCCTATCTCCCTCCTCCCCGCCTTCCTCTCACTATAATTTATGTGTGTAAGAATCTCAAGTGCTTTTCTCCTTTATGCTCTGTTAAAATCAGGGATGCCATGCACTGGAAGAGAGACCAAGGTCTGCTCTGAGCAGGCAGAAAAGCATTGCTCTTTGGTTCTCCTATGACTGTTTGCTGGACTAAGAGGTGCTGTGGGGGAAATGTTGATTTCTCTGTTGGCTCTCCTCCTCCTCCTCCTCCTCCTCCTCTTGGACATGTGCAGAAGCAGCTGTGAAACCTCATTTCCACACTTTGTGTTTATCCAGACATGTCCTAACCACCTGCTTGCCCTGGCTGCTCTTCCCAAGAGCTTCTGTGTACCGAGCGTTGCCCTCCCGTGCACCAGTGACAACTTGCAGCACGTCTTCAAGAGCTGGAAGTGCTCTCCCTCTTCCAGCACTGTCAAAAACAGGCTGCGAGGGCGTGGGGACTGGGTCCCTTTTCACTTTAAAAAAAAAAAAAGTCTGTTGGATGTGTCTTTCCATGACCCATGTCCGTTTTCCAGCCTCCGGGCGTGACTTGCCCTCTGTCTACCATGAGGATGCTTGCAGCTGGCCAGCTGTGAAGCTGTAGAGCTGGTATTAGAGCCTCTCCCATGAAGAGTAATTGGAGTTTTACCTTTGGCTTCAAGTTTTTGCAATGCTCAGTGCAATGCAGGGTCTTCCACGCCACGAGCAAAGCTCCTCTGGATACGGCCAGCCCAGCAGCAATAGCTTCCATGGGAATGGGAATGGGGCGTGAGCGAGCTGTCGAGGCAGTAGTGTTTGAGAGGAGGCTTTTTAAGTAATGTCTTCCTCTGTGCAAACCTTGAAAGCGAATACTGTGGTGCCGGTTACAAAGCCAGTACGTGTGTTTCTGAATGAACGCGTGTGTGTGTTTGCGAGTGTCTGTCAACCAGCGCACACCTCTGCGTGTAAACGCTTAAATCTCCTGTAAGCAGGAGAAGAACAAACGGATTGCAGCTACGAAAGAAATGACCCACTCCATTCAGGTTCCTTCTCCCTGGGAAGAATTTACCGATGCTGTGTGGCATCTATGTCCCTTTCTCCCACTGGGACACAACTGGGTCCCTTTCCCACCCTGAGATGGCAGCTGGCATTGCTCTGTGTAAAACCCGCTTTACGGAGCGTACAGAATTAATCGGAAGGATCCCGCCATGTATCAAGTGTTAATTAATATCCAGGGTGCCATCATTTTGCAGTTTTACCATTAAATTTCCAGCACACCTTGTAGTGTACATTTACAAAGTAGTGCACCCTTTAAAAACATTGTTTCTTGGCACTAAATTTTGAGCCATGAAAAGTCAAATTACGTCTCAGTGTGAGCTCTGAACACAGATGTAACAAAGGGTAAGAATGTAGTGTAAAACCACTTGGGTTTTGTTTTTTGGTTTTTTTTTTTAAATTAAAAGAAATCTACACCCCCCCACCCCATCCCCTGCCAAATCTGTGCCTAATCTATTGACATTCCTCTAAAAATCCAGTGGGTAAATATTTCACGGGGGGCTGCACCCTTTGTGGGATGGAGCCTCCGGGATATGTGTGTGTGTGTGTGTCTGTGCGTGCGGCAATACCACATTTTAAAGTGGCTACTGTATATAAATTGTGGTTCCTGGTGGGGAGTACTGTGACTGTGTCGTGCAAGGGATGGAGTGCTGTATTTTGATCACGAGGTGTAGATAGACGGGGGGCTAACTAGGACTGCAGGATGGGGTGGGACGGGAGGGAAGTGCGAGACCCTCGATCTGCGTTTTGAGAACGTGGGTTCTAGCCGGGCGACGCAACTGCATTGGCGGAGACCGAGGGCTGAACGTGCCAGCTCCGGAGGGAGAGGGGCACGCGCAGAGGAAGCTGCTAATTTTCTGGAATGCCACTGAAATGAAGCCAGGGTCACTGCAAGAAAAAAAAAAACAACAGCTAAATAAAAACAAAAACTCTGTCTGCTTTTGCTGGGGCTTGGAAATGCCTTAAAACAGGACCTTGCGTCCTCGTTGTCAAGCATCTTGAACCAAGGTCAGATTCAGCAGTGCTCCCTAGGGGCTGTGCACTTAACTTCGGCTTTATTTTTAATAGCGTTTATAACATGTATGTACAAAAAAAAGACATTGAGGTTTGGTTTTTTTCTGGGTTTTTTTTTTTTTTTTTTGCCTTTTTTTTAAAAAAAAAAGTCCATGTGGCTTCATTTATAGGGTAAATTAATGACCATTGTGAACTGCTGTATGAATTCTGAAGGGCAATGCACAGTAGAGGAGCAGCATGATATAACCATTACTAACTTGTGTCTTTCGTCAATCACCATGAAATAAAGTTTGAAAAGTATTAAATATGTTTTTAAGGGGCCTATTGCTTTTTTATTCTTTTTGTACGGTGTGCCTCATGCTTGTTCGCTGGTGTATATCTGTGTCCTGGGCAGATACTGGGTGAAGTCAAACCAGTATCTCCCTCTCTATCTCCCTTGGAGCCAGAGCGGCTCGCGCAGGTACCTGCTGCATCTCCTAAATGCAGCCTCTGTACGAATGCCAACCTCAAGCCGATCCACCCGAGGTCTGCAGGAGGAAGGCTCCTGTGTGTCTTCACTTCCCCTCTTCTGTGGCCATCTGATCTCCCTCTGAATGGTTTCACCTATTCAAGTATCCACTTGGAGTATTCCTTCTTTGCCATGCATGCTTTTATCACCTCTTCTTAGGCAGCGTTTTCAAAAGAGGCTTTGTATCCCGTTGACATCGCGCCATGTCAACAAGACTGAAGTGATGCTTCTGTGGCTTATGTCTCACTGATGGCAGCAGTTTCCCCTGGGTGTTCCCCTCTGTAAGCTGAGGAGCCATGGAAAGTCAGGCTCAAGCATGCAAGTAGGATGTGTTTTGAGATGTACCGGTGTCTTAAGTTCCTGCTCTAAACAGGTCTTCCCAATGGGACCTTTCCACCTGGCCCGAGCCCTAGCTCTCTGATCTCTGCAGCTTCATCTTTCTGCAAGAAAAGAAAGTGGGAGGTGGAGAATTTTGTTCGATCAAGAGCTCGTGTTCATCTAAGTGGTGCAAAGTGAGAAAAGAATGTGGGTTTCCTGCCATTTGGGAGGCAGCGGAATTAGCAAACCGAGTCATTTTGATAGCCAGCAAGGATGCACATTTGATTGGTGTCTGCACCAGCTCAGTAGGAACCCGCTTTTCAATGGACAATGAGACTCCGAAGACTCACAATGGGGAACAATGAGGCCAGTGTTTGAACAGCCACAGGGGTTGCACAACTCACAACTGGGGCCATGTTTTGCTCAAGATCAGCCTCCTGGTGCAGCGTCTTCTTGACAATGACCTTATTATGCCACAACAGGCATGGACTTGCAAAGTCAGTACCTCTTTCACAGGCGGTTTGCCAGCTTGCTGCAAAGCAGTAGGAGAAAAAGCTATCGCTGTCTTGGCCAGAAGGAAAAGCTGAGCTCTGGCAGCTGGATAGGGTTGGGTTTTGGTTTTGTTTTTTTTTTTTTACCACAGGCTGGAAAAACCCATTGTGAGGGGAAAGAGGAAGGAAAGAAGGACAGGAGCCACACTGGGCGCACGCTTGGGCAGGCAGCAAGCGTGACTCAGGGGAATGGCCTGGCCACCCTTTCTGGCAGCCCTTGCTCTGAGCGCAGCCTGCCCGATGCTCTCGGGACCGCACCATGTGCACACCAAGCCTGACTGCCCGGTCCTGCTCTCGCTGCGAGCAAAGGCGATCGGGCAGTACTTCAAGAAGGAGAGGGCAGTTGGGGTTGGATGGTCTGACCCATCCTCAGCTTGCTCTGGCACCCCTAGCCTTTGGGAACAGCCAGTTGTGAGCCTCTCCTGGGCCCAGAAGCTTCAGTCCAAGGCTAAGAGCAGCTTGCTCCGTTCTTCAGTCACTGAGCTGAGGCTTCAGCAGGATGGTGGGGAAGCCGGTGGGGGGGGACCTGGGGGAAGCAAAGGGCGGTGGGTCTGTTGCTTTGGCGATGGCGTGAATGGTCTCGCGGGGCCGTCCCATGGGATTTTGATCTGGCGTATCGCCTTTTACAGTCGCCCGCTTCCCGAGTGCTTAGCCGGTTAGTGTGGAGCGAGAGACTGATCCGCTCGCTTGTTCCTGAGGTTGCTGCTGCTAACTAGGCTGGCGGGGGCTAGTCCTGGAATATGGCAGGCCAGACCTAAGTCTCTGCAGAGCGTTATTTGTGGCCCACATCCCTTTCCCCCGTAGCCTGGGGTAGTGGCTGTTAATAGATCGGGGCTGCTCGGCTCCGGGGCTGCTTGGCCTCGTTTTGCAGCATACGCGGTGGGGAGCAGGAGCCGTGGATTGCTTTCTCTGCTCTGCTGCTGACACAGCCTGTGCCTCGGGCTAGTGGCTTCCACTGCCTGCACTGTGTTCTCCTCACCTGCCAAAGCAGCGTAATGATCCATGGCCCTGCTCTGTAACGTACCTCTGCCTCTCTGGCTGGGAAAACACGATTATTCAGAGAGAAAAAGGGCTGCCATGTTTGTAAGCAGACAACTTGGCCCGTGAACATGGTCTTTCTGGCTCTTCATCAAAGGAGCCTGTCACAGGGTCTACAGTTCAGGACTATGCAGATGCCCTGAATTTAAGGGCTTGCGGAGCTCCTGCAGCTGTGGCTGGGAGCACAAACCTCTTCCCGAAGCTGAGCTGGGCTGCCGGAGCTGCCACCTCTCAGGTGGGTGTAACATGAGGGTCCCGGCCCTGTGCGGACCTGAGGGAACGGGACTAGTTTACAGTGTCTGGCCCAAGTGCACCTGGGGGAATTCCCTTCCATCAGACGGGAATCACGGTCGCTTCCTCTGCGTTCCCAGCACCAGCTGTGGGAGAGCTATGTGATGCGGCTGTGTCCTGGCACCCAGCGATCCCCTTCCAGCCCGCAGATGGAAGAGCAAGCGTGTGAATCTGTGCTTATAGCAATGAGCAGCTCAGGAGGAAATTGTAAGAGACTGTGAGTAGCAGTAGGTGCTGCTCCGGATGACTGATGCAGCTGAAATGGGATCTTTATGGTTGTTCTCACTGCAAACACCTGGGAGCGTTGTTCCCAGAACTTAACCGTGTCCAGAGACATTCCCTGTGGAGAGTCTGGTGTCTTAACCCAGAGATCAGCCTGGACACAAAGGCTCCTGACCAGCTTTCTCCTGAGTCTCCTGTCCCGTGTGACTGCTGCTGCCCTCCAGCAGCGGCCAACATTTTGGTGGTACATCAACCCTGTTCTCACTGGGGACCTTCTGCCCTGTGCCCTGGGAATTCTCCAGCCCAGGCACACGCTCTATAATTGCAAGGCCAACACGACGCCTCCCCAGGAGTGTTTTCACTTTTCTTCACTCCTAGCCATGCTGCCAGTATTGTCCTGGCTATCCGCACGTGGCATTCCCACGCACCCTCCCACGCCTGTAGATATTCCCAGGAGAACATATAGATTAGACCTAAAAATATGCTTTTCTCTGCCTGCAGCAGGAAATGCCTCGGGGCTGGGGCAGGTACACCAGACTCCAGAGCTCCCGAGTAGGGTGCCGAAACCCACTTTCTCCCGCTCTGTGGGCCAGCTATGCTGGGCAGACAGGAGCCTGGCTGCTCCCCCGTTCCTGGGGCACTCAGCAGAGGAGGTGCCTCCTGCAACCGCCCGGCAGCCAGAAACATCTGTCCTTGCTGGGGCAAGTGTGGCAGGGAAAAGCCCGGCCACCGTTGAGGCTGAGCAGGTTAGAGAGCAGATGGGGTCACGCGGACATCTAGCACCTCCGCTATGGTCATGGTGCGGTCCTGTTGCAGCAGGTCGCCTGAGGGACAGGCAGCATCCCAACGCCGACAAAATGGGATGTTCTGGCTGCAGAGAGCTCCCAGGCCGGAGTCTGGATTTCTCTGAGGGGAATTTCCAAGGGATCAAAGCATTCCATTGGACAGGAGACAGGAGGGCTAAGATCTCGCAGGAGGGGACCATTCTCACCAGTTACCTGCATCCCAGTTGCATATCTAGAAACCAGTACCTTACAAGAAGGAGGGAGACCTGTTCCAGGGATTTTCCGTTGATCTGTTTTAAACCAAGAAGCTGAACAGCAATCCCTCCCTGACCATGTGCATTGCCCTGCGAAAGGGTCTTGTTCCCCCCCGCAGTATGAGCCAGACACCCACAGAAGTCAGTTTGGTCTCTCACAATGAAGTCTCAGTGCTATGAAAGAAGGTGCCCAGTCAGTAGGAACCTCAATGGCAGGGGAAATGAGGAAGGAGAGGACAGGGGTCATTGCTATCAGGGTTGCTATTTGGCCTCTGTGGTCCTTGTTGCCCTGTGAGCAATCCAGTGGCATGCAGGAAAGCTATGCAACCCGCCGGTCCTCCTCGCTGAGAAATGAGCTGGCTCCTGCTGCCAGCTCTCTGGGTATTCCCCGAATAGACATGGAATTCGCTGAGTCTTATTATAGTTATAAAACTGCTATTTTTGCCACTATGGGTAGACTGGAGGGGTGGCTTGCTGGCTGTATCCTGGCTTTTTCTCTCCCTTGGACAGCTGGCTTTGTTTTCTCACCCAGCATTCATGAAAGGTGCCAGATTCAGAGCATTTATTTGGGTTAATTTCTGTCTTTTATGTGAAGACACATGTATTTGACATGAATTTGTTAAAGGCCTCTGAATTTACACTTCAGATGGCAAAATGTGCTCTATTTGTACAAAGCGTATAGCATGCCTATAGCACATCTGACCCTAGCTTACCCCAGTGGAAGATTTTGGGTGTCACCATCCCTGCCTCACCATAAACATTGGGATGAGGGCAGGGAACCCACGCTGGGGACATCGTGCCCTCCTGACTCCAAAGCCACCCCTGAGCTGGGGGCGTTTAGGGATAACAGCAAACACGGCTGAGCCTTGCCAGACTCAGATGCTCAGCGTCTGGTGGCTTGCTTCCTTCCCTTGGTAGCACGACTCTCAAGTCTTTGTGAATTCAACACCAAAATCTAGACCTTCTACTGTGTTTGGGTACCGAGCGGCGTCTGAAACCGCTGCTGGCGTGAAATCTCACGTGCTGTCAAGACTCGGGTACTGCGGAGCTGACTAGCGAGGAGCACGGACGCGCCGTGCGTGGAGATCGCATGCTTGCCAGTGCGAAGAACACGCTTGCCAGCGCGGAGGGTGAAGGAGCGCGGGCACCAGGAGGCAATGGCTCCAGGGAGGAGTGCAGAGGGGAGGCTGCGTGTTGCTTGCTCGGGGCCCAGCGTTGTGCCTGTCAGCGGGGTTTCGTGCCTCCGGCCTTTCAACGGGCCGGCCGGGGGTCTCCGCGAACCTGCCGCACCCGGGCGAGAGGAGCAGCACGCCGGGGCCGCTGGCAGCTCCACCCGCCGGGGGCCGCAGGGCGCTGCCGGGGGCGGGGGGCGGCGGGGCGCTGGCTGCCCGGTGCGGCGGCTGGGGCGGGGCGGAGGGCGGGGATTCCCCCGCGTCACGTCACAGGGAGGGGTTTCCCCGCCGGCCCTGGCCCAGGCGCCCCGCCGGGGTGCGGCGGTGCGGGCAGTCGGCGCGGGGCCGGGGCCGCTACGCTGTGCGGAGCTCCGCGGAGCCATGACCTCCCGCAGGTAAGGGCCGAGCGCCGCGGCGAGCGGTTCTCGGTGGTGGCCACCGCCGGAGCACCCGCGGCTACCGGACGCCGCCGCCTCCTCCTCCTCCGGTAGCGGCTCCGGCTCGGACCTGCCCCTTTCCCCCGCGGCAGTGAGCGGCGGGCTGGAGGCGCGGGTGGGTGTGCGGGCGGGGGTCGGGCCGAGCGGGGCTGTGCTGGGGTTGCAGCCTGCGCCGCTGCCCAGACACCTGCTGCGAGCCCTGCCCCTGTCCCCAGGCTGGTTCGGGTCGCCTCCTGCCTGAAAGCATCGTGGCTTAGCAGGCTCTGTGACCCGCGCTAGAGATGCTCAAGAGGGGACGCCCAAACGGGACCAAGCTTTAAAACTTGCTTGAAATATCTTTGCGGGCTGGGAGCTGGAAAATAAAAAAAAAAAAAAAAGATAGTTTGGTGCATCTGGTGTGTTGTTGGTGCCTCCCCCGGCTTCTCCCAAAGAAGCTGTTTCAAAGGCTCAGTCTCATTTTCTCGGTGGCGGCAGGAGCCCGTGTGACTTGGGGGCATCGTCCCTTCTCGTTTCCTCCTTCCCTGCTATGGCTCCAGAAGGGGTAAGCAGCCAGCCCTTGCACGGCCTCTTTCCCTGCCTGTTCGCGGGCCAGCTCAGGGCGCCCGGTCGCATGCGCAGCCCCCCCATGCTGCAGTGCAGAGGGGTTTCTTAAGGGCTGGTTTTGGGGTTCTTCGTTCTTGTCTGTCCTTTCACAGAGACAGCCTTAAGGTGACCTGAAAAAGCGCATGTTGCTATTAGAAGTCAAGTGTGTTTTGAAAAACCCTGAGGAGGGTGGTGGCTGGGGAGCAGCCGTACAGCTGACGGGCACTTCAAGCTGAGAAATGGGATCGGTTACAGGACAGGGAGTGCTTGTTTGGTACAGGACCGAACTGGGGCAGGTCATGAGCGGGGTTTCCAAAACCATCTCTTCAACATGTAATAACTCCAGGCTCTGCTCACGCACGTTCCTGCAACGCCAGGATTCAGGGGCTTGGTTGGTTTATGGTTTTTCTGGGTCTCTTTTTTGCCATCCAGCACTGGCTGGCTCTCCTGTACGAGCGCTGAGCTGAGTTTTGTGAGCGTCTGGGTCAAAGCGTGCAGAAGTTTAGGAAGAGGCAGCGTTCGTCTGGGCGGTGCCACGTTAAGTTACGAAACGAGCTCGCTGATGGAGTGTAAAGCAGAGGGCTGGGACTTGGGGCCCCTGGATTTCATTCTCTGCTCTGGTGGTATTCTCTGTGCCCACAGGCAAGTCAATATTTGTCTACATTGCCTATACCTTGCTAGCTCCACCCTCTCAGGCAGTTACCTAGGGCAGCAGACTACTAGAGACAGCAAAATGGTTGTAATGCTGCTGCCAGCTCAGCCCTTGCAGGAGTCCTGAGAAACCTGGCTGGCTAGTAGTACTGCTGCTGAGCGGGGGTCAGAGCTGCGGGGGTTGGCTTTTGTGCTGCGGGTTGATTGTTCCCAGCATCTGTTGCCTCCATCCTTTCTACCTGTGCGCTGGAATGCTGGGTTTGCTGGTTCTGTAACACTGCTCAGGCCCTTTTTCCCCACGTTGTGGCAAGACTGGCTCGGCCCCAGCCTTTCCCCTCTCGCCTAGCCACGTGTAGGGTGCACACCGGATTTGTATGGCACCTTTCTCTTCTGGCTGATGCTGTTCTCCCTCTGGTGCAAAGCGTGGCCTGGTTCTGCCCAGGTGGATCTACTGAGATCACGACCTGTGCTGGTGGAGTGCTGAGAGGCTCGAGCAGTCCCTCCCGAGGGATGGTCACTGCAACGCCCAACCGAAGTGCTAAATAGTGGCTCGTACCTGCACCCTTTCTTGCAGGTGGGTCAGGCTTGCATGGGGACCTTTGGAATTAAAGGCACTTTGGCATTAATAGGCTTCTTACGGGCTGACTTACAAAGGCTGGCGGCGTGGAGCCGCTGAAAACCAGTGTACGGTTGGGCTGTGGTGCGGAAAGAGAGTAGCCGGGGGGTCTGTGAGGAAGTGATTTCTCAGTAGCTCCCTCCCAACCGAGGTGCTGGTTCCTCTCTTCCTCTCACCTCTGTGGCTGCCTATTCGCTTTGCACCAGTGGGCTGCACGAGGCTGTCACCAGTTGAAAATCTCGGGAGCTGGTGTGGATACAGGTGTGATTGCGGGTTGTCACTCAGGTTTGGAGCGTGCGTGACCCGTCCCCCTGCCACGGCCCTGTCCCATGGCTGCAAGGTAGGATGCTCTGGTGGATGCAGCTGAGCCTTCAAGAGGATCTGCTGGGACTGAAGGACGCTGCGTTCCTTTCTGCCCTGGCACAGGGGCAAGGTAAGGCAGATGTCCGAATCGGGGGAATGGCTGCAGGAGCAGGCGTGGTGGGCCACAAGCCTGTAGTGAGAGAGTGACATAACTACTCACCCAAAGGTTATTTTTCGCCCTCACTCCTATTCCTGTGCGCTAATGCTTTTCAACGAAGGCACGTGGAAGGCAAAATAAACCTCTTTCTGGGTGCCTGACTTGTTTGGTAAGCTTTCCTCGTGGCCATGCCGTGCTGTGGGGCATCAAGGACTGGCGGATGCTGGTGACGCTGCTTGTGGTCTTCTGGACCACGCTAGCGAGCGCAGGGGCGCAGCCTGGAGAGCAGCGGCCGTGTGTCAGCGTGGGGCTGTGTGCACGCGTGTGACATGAGGGAGGATCGAGCCCTGTTGTAGAAATAAAACAAATTTGTTGCCGTCAGCCTAAACCACAAAGCTGTTGCAAACCCTGAGCTCCGAGCGGCTGCCAGGGCCGTATTGCGTTACTTCTTACAAACGGCTTGGTGAAAGACCGACCGTTTCTTTCCCTCTCCCGGCTTTACTGACACGTGACCTCCCAACTGCAGGAAAGGTTTGGAGGTCAGGGATGTACCACCCCCAGCAAGGACAGAGAAATCGCGGTTCCTCTGGAACAGCTAGAGGACGGGAGTCTAAGAGTAACTGCTGCTGCTCCTCCTCTGCTTCGGTGCTTGCGCCCGCCCGGGTGCGATTAGAGGCCTTTCGCTGTGACGTAGAGATCTTGGTGGATAAACCTCACATCCCTGTCGCTGACGAGCGGCTCGCAGATCCCAAATGCCCTGTTTCTTTTCCTAGGAAGGAGCTGCACAGTGTCGGGAGCACTTGGTAGGTGGCAGCTGGCTTGTGCGTTGCCCTTGTCTGCAGGGAAGGCTTTTTCTTTACAGCCAGGTTTCCTGGGATGCTGTGGCTGGGAGGAAGGGAAAGTCTGGAGGAAATGAGTAAATGCCAGCTTCCGGAGCCTGATTGTCTCCAAAGGTTGCCCCAGATCTGCAGGATTGAGTGCTGAGTGGTGCTGTCACAGACTTGGTGCCTGTGTGCGATAGATTGCGGTGGCCCTTTCCTCCCTGCCCTTGGTTACTGCAGTTCTGGTGCTCTGAGCGTTGCTGCCGCCGGTGAAACAGGTCCCAGCGCGGAGCAGAGAGTTACTCTTCTTTCCTGCCTGCGCCGGTACGCGAGAAGCCTTCCTTCTTGGCTCCAGGGCCGCGGTAGCAGCGGAACAGCGCTGTCAGCTCCAGGGCCATCGCTGGCCCGCGTGTGTTAGCCAGCAGCAGCGATTGTGCAAAATCCCCTTTGGCTGCCGACCTCCCTGCGCCCAAAGGGGGACAGGGAGATGCTGCCTCGCAGCTCCCGGAGCCCGGCTGGTTTGCACGCCTCCCGTCCTGGGGAGGTAAACGCGCAGCTTACAGCACCCTAAGGGTGAAGCTGCCCGGGGAAGGGAACACTGGGACCGAAGGGACCAAGTTTCCAGTTTTGGGGGTAATGAGCGAGCAGGCTAATGGTGTTGGGGGGACTGGTACTCTGGTGAAATCCTTCCATTTCTGTAACAGACTTGGCAAAGAGCTGCTAAGCGCTATCCTATAGCCAGCGCTAAGTACTTTGTTTGACAACTCTTTCCCTGCATTCAGACGAACCTTTTTAAAATCTAGTTTACTGCTAAGCTGAATTACTTTGTGCATACTGATTTTATGGCACGTTGTGGGTGGTTCCCTTTGAAGTCTCAGATTGCTTGTAATTAGGGCTGCTGCAGCCACGGGTGGGAAGCAGCGGCTGCTCCAGCATGGCTGGTAAATTGGCCAAAGTCCTGCAAATGCTTTCTCCAAGATGGTTCACTATGCTTGTGCACATGGCTGTGCGTCTGAGGCATCAAATGCATCCAGCTGCATCCTGAAACCTTGCTTGCTGTCCAACCTTGAGCATCTGCTGCAGTGACAGGAAAGAGAATGCCAGTCCCCCGACCAGCTGAGCAGCCTGTGGTCCCAGCTTTCCCACTCCCTTTACCAGTGAGAAAACACACGCTTCCTGTGCTGAATCCAAATGTAAATATTAACCTTAAGCATTTGCAATAGCTGCTTACTTTGGCAACTTGGGTGGCGGTGGGGATGTGGTAATTTCTGGTCCAGGAAGCAAAACCAGGTCAGTGTTTTTGCATCTTGGATATTCATCAACAACACATCACGGGCAGAGCTTAGGGCAACGGTGGCTGGAACCAGGATGATTGTGGATCTCGCTGGTGGGAGCGTGCTCGAGCCCATGGCTGCTGTGTCTCTGAAGTGCAGGCCCTGAGCGGTAAGCTCGGAAGCGTCCTCTGGCAATTTTTTTTGCGAGCCGTTCGTTTCCATCTCTTCAGGCAGTACTTCAGCACTTGGCTCTGGAGCTGCCTTGTGCTCAGCTCCAGCATGAAAAGGGTCAGCCAGCCGGGGCAGCTGGAGACAGGTCGCAGCAGCAGCTTGAATTCACACCTTGCCTTCCTTTGCAGCGGCTCGCTCACATAAGAAAGCTTCACGAGACCTTCCCAGCGAGGCAGCTGGTGCCTTTTGCTCCCCTCCTTTGCCATTGCTGCACCTGAATCTCAGCTCAGATTTCCCCCCCTGGTTTTCTCTCTGGCCAGGCTGTATGAAGATGTCTTGGGACACAGGCTCTGTTAGCGGCGGTACAGGAGAATCAAAGCTCAAAGGCTTTTGTGGAAACGGTGCTGGGACTGTCTGTACGCGCTCTGCCTGGACAGGTGGGGAGGTGAGAGATGGGAAATGCAGGGAAAGGAGCAGACGTGCTTTTTCACCAGGCTTTGCTATGGTGAATGAGAACGAGAACATTGGCAGCAACTTAAATGACGCTTCAGTTCCAAGCCCCCAGCCTACTGTTTATTTCCAGATAGGGCGAGTTCCTTACTGCAGGTCATGAAATGCATAAATACACTGTTCTCTCCCCTTTTCCAGTGAGGGAACAAGAATGGTTAATGGCCTCGCTCAAAGAGAGAAAACTACCCTTGCCTACTAGGAGAGGTTCTTGGATCAGGCCCTCGGTGATTTTCCAGTATCCTATGGTTTCCCCCAAGGCAGAGCGAGCTGCTCTCGTTATGGTCCCAAGACAAACGAAGCGCGCTCGGCCCTGGAACGCGTTTCTCAGATGCAGCTGTATCTCTTTTGCGGGCTGCCAAGGAGAATTCCTCGCCGTCTGCAGCGGCAGGGTAAGGCAAAGCGCACCGAAGAGGAAGCCAGTCTTCCAGCTCGTACTGCCAAAGCTATATCGAGGGCGAGTTTCCTTTGTGGCTGGGTGGTACCGGAGCTACTCGCTGCTGCTTCCAGCAGGGTTTAAATTAACCGGGTTTCTAGGAGTTGATCTTCTCAGGAACCTCAGAAGCACCTGAATGAATGAATCGGAGCTTTGTGCTCCAGCGAAGCGGCGGAGCTCTGCCCGTGGAGCAGCGGTAGCCAGCTGGACTCTCCCAGGTGCCCGTCTCTCTCGGCACGGAGCTGCGTGACCGCTGCGAGCAAGCCAGCAGGCATGGGGAAGGCTGGTCCCGGTGCCCCCAGCACCTTTGCTGCCCCCCCCCCCCCCCCCCAGTGAGAGCTTTCTCCCCCAGGGATGGCTCAGCTGGCCGAGGCGGGCGATGGGTGCCCAGCAGAAGCGTGCCTGTGGCTCTGCGGATGGAGTCACCCCTCCTCGGAGAGGGGGACAGAGCTCAGTGCCTCTAGCATCGCCGTGCAAAACCTGGCTCGTACGTCAGCCCCAAAGCCCAGCTGGAGATGCTTCTTGGTGTGCAAAAAGGTGGGCATTGGCCTTTCCGCCTGCTCAGCAAGGCAAACCCTGCTCTCCCAGAGCTTTTCCCAGAGGCTGGCTTTTCACGTTGACTGCGACACGTTGGATCTCTCGCTGACTCCGTTTAAGGCAGCTGGAGGGAAAATTTGTGTTCTGTAATGGGGACTTTGACATATCCCTCAACTTGAAAAGGACTGGCCTTGCCAAAGGGCTCCTTTATCCCTGGTACCTTCGTCACTCCATGAGCAAACCGGGAGTCTGCTCCCTCTTAAGGAGGGCTCTGAGTGGGGAACCGGAGCTGAGAGCTGCTCTGCGCCCAGCTGGGGCACTCATTTAGTACCAATCTCCACAGCGTCTTTGCGGTGTGCACCCTCGTGCCCTTGCAGTGTAGGTGCCCTTTGATTCCCAAATGGCTCACTAAAAACTTATTCTCAAAATGCTGACATTTGGGGTCCCATCCCTGCCCTCAGGGACGAACACAGCAAATAGCTATTTCCAAGCTAAAACCAGGGTGGTATGGCGGGGGAGAAGTACTCCTGAGGCTGCAGTTCTTTAAACATTGATTAATACTTTTTCTGCGGTAGGAATGGGTTTATTCTGTTGCTTTTTCACTGCCTTGACCAAAAGCAATGGCTTGGGCAGGGCTGCACTTGCCGCCTTATGAGATGAGTGGTGGGGTGGGATGGAAAGTGGCTCCTGCGGTCCAATTGCATGTTCCAGGAAATGTGCGTAGGATGGGGGCTAATCAGATTATGGGGCTGGTCTGCTTGCAGGCTTCCTGCATGAGTCTGAAGGGAAGAAGGAAATTCTTCACATTAAACCGAGCTGGAGATCAGGAACTGTGTGCTTCCTGTATATGCATTTTTTTTTATTTTTTTTTTGCAAACAGCTCGTGCTGCTGCTCGTATCAGTGGTGCTCTCCAAAGACCTCTGCCTGCTTGCAGTGGCTGAGGGACAGACTTGGAAGAGATGTACGCTTCAGCAGCTCCTCCTGGGCTTTCTGAGCTGCTGCTCTCCTGTAGCAAATGCTGCGGCTGTCACAGGTGTCCCAGGCAGGTCCCATGTGGAAAGGATGTTGCTGTGAGTCAGCTGCAGTAAAAGTATCTGTCAGGTGGGCTGGAGTGCATAACTGTGAGGATCAGGGTTTGGACCTTGGGAGGACCGGGGGGGCTCTACCTTGCAGCCCTCCTTCGTTCTGTCTTGGGAGATTTTTCTGCATCAAGTCCCAGACGTTTCCATGGGCGCAACAGAAACAGATGAGCCTCATCCTCCACTGCATCTCCTTTGAAATGCTCTCGAGGTAGTTAATGATGGGATGGTCTCGGTGTCTCCATACTGCAGCTCCAGCCCTTCTGCTCTGCTCTGCTCTGTCTGTCTGGCCCCTCGATCTCTTCTGCAGAACGGGCTGTGGGGTCTCCATGGACCCCTGTCCGGGACATAGACGAGCTCCGTTCTGCCCCCATCGCCGGGGCAGTGAGCAGGCACCCTAAGAAGTGTCTGGAAGAGGAGTTCACCTGGTCCAGCCGTGGCCGCTGGCAGGAGCGTGCGTGCCCAGGGCGAATCACAGCAGCGTTCCCTACAGCCACCCTCGCGGGGCTTAGGGCTGGGGAAGCCTCTCGCAACGAGGAGCGATTAAGTTTCTCATCTTGCTTGTTGCAGCTTCTTGGTGTCGAAAGAAGCACTGGGGGAGGAGAGGGTGAGCTGAGTTTTCTAGTTGGGCTGGTGTTTACTGCAGCTGTCCTGATAGTGTTATCAGGTGAAGAGCCTGTCTCATAACAAGTGTCTGCTCAAGGTTTCCCATGCACAAAGCTGGTGGGGGTGGTTCCCTGCCTGTACTTGCTGTGGCTGGTGTCTCTTGATCTTCCCAAGGAAAACACGAGCGCGGATGTGGGACCGCTTGCTGACCCTGGGGAAAAGGCGCCAACAGCAGGGAAAGGCACGTGCCAAACGCAGGTGGTCTCAGCGTGCACCTCCACGTGGTCCCTCTCGTGCACAGGGATGCGGTTGCTGTGCAGGTTTCCAGCATCTTTAGCAGCAGCCTCCACTGCTGTGCTGAGGCAGGCTGAGTTCTCAGTTTCCTCCTGCAGTCCAGGCAAACTTAATGCCTCGGCATCACCTTTTGTATTATCCGGGGCAGAAGCTATCTGTGCTGGTGACGTACAAGGGCCTTTCGTGCAACCCCATCCTTGCCTTTTTCCTATCTAGCTGAGCAAGAACCTGCCTGTGACCTCAGGATAATAAGGTCTGGAAATTCTTCCCATTCCCAACATCATTAGATTTATCTAGATGGTGCCATGACTCTGTTTAGCTGTCTGCTAATCTCCTGTGGGTGCTACAAAAGAGATTTTTTTTTTTTTTCCCCACTTAAATAAATTTCAAGTTCTCAATAGCCCACGCCAGAACAGCTAGGCGGGAAGACGCTTCTCCTTGTGAGCAGCTGCGGTCAGCAGATGAAATCTGCCACTCGGTACTGGGGTTGAGGAGAGCTGCGTGCGAGTGGAGAACGAGTCGGCAGGAGGAGAGAGGCTGTCCTCCATCTGTCGCGGGGACTCAGCTGGGCCAGAGAACCCTTCTCTGTACCTGGCCAGGCTCCACCATCTCCCTGGGCTGCAGCTTGCTTCTACACTGGGCTGCTTCCTAGCTCTGTCCCTGGGGTGCCAAAACTGAGAATAAGGCTGCAAACCGCAGCTCACATCTGCGGTGCCTCAGTGAGTGCAGCTTCCGACCCCCCTCCCCAAAATGATACGTTCTGAAGGTTCCCTTTTTGGTCAGACTGAATGGACTAGTTAGTTTTCAAGGGAATTGTCTCTCCCTGGCTATGTGGAGCTGGCGGGGGGGCAGTACCTGTGCAGTACCACCCAGGAGATGGTTCCCTTTCCCTCCCGTTGCCCCGTGCTCCCTCCAGGGTGGCACAGCCGTACCAGCCAGCGTCTCTGGTTCCCGTTCCCATCCCGCTCTGAAAAATCCCATTTTCTTCTTCCTCACCTTCTGGGGTGCAGCTCGTTTCTGTCAGAGCTAATAAGGGCAGCAGGGCTGAGCAGCTCGGGCTCTCTGGCTTGATGCAGAGATGGGTTTGAGGAGATGGGTGCTGCGAGTGTCAAAAGGCAGTGGCTGGGTTGACAAAAGAATGGTGAACGACCTGCCTTAAAAATATGACTAGGACACAGGCAAGAGACTGGAACATGGAACTTCCCCCCGCCTTCTCCAGCGAGCTTTTGAAGTATTTTTAAAAACGGAGTGATTCCAGTCCGAGAAACTGAGGGAAGACCTGCTCGCAGTGACGGGAGAGCAAGCGATGAGCAGGATTGCCCACCGTGGTGCTGGGGCTCTCTGCTAGGTGCTGCCTCTGTGGTACCCGTGAGGTTACTCACAGGTTACTTGGTGAGCTCCTCCAGCCATGGTTTGCTGCATCTTGCCATTGCCCTCCGCAGCCCGTCACGCTGGGCGCGTGTGATGGAGGGAGATGGACAGCTTGGGCGGTCCTGGGAGTTGGGGTATCTGGGAATGCTTGGCACGGGCAGAGGCGAGCCCATCCCTCGGGACGTGTTGTTTGGCCTTGGGGATTTCAAGAGGGTGGGAAGGTGACGAAGATTTAATTTCAAACCAACAAAAAATCCCCTTTCACACCCTTGAGCAGCATCCCTACCATGTAAGGTAGTTGCCAGGGCTATATTTGTCCTTGGTTTGGTTTTTTTGGGGTAGGGTGGGTTTTTTCGTTTGTTTGTTCCTCCCTCCCTCCCTCCTGAAATATTTCCATCAGTCTCCTCTCTAAGAAGTGTAAGAAGCCCTGCCACTGATTAAATTCTAAATATAGCATTGGTATTCTTTTTCTCTCCAATTCTTCATGATGTATCTAGGTAAAAAATAGCCTTGGCGACTCTTCAAAGGGGACGTGGGCCTGCTATGGGCTATATTTTTGTCTTGTCACCCTGCCCGGGTCCGAAATAAACCTCCTCATTTTTAATTAGCTCGTCAGGTTATATAATCCTGAAAGCTGAGGATTTCTGGGCTCAACAAGAACGCACGTGATGCTGTGGGCTCCGGCACATCGCGGCAGGCAAAGGTAGCGTGTCAGGGTAGGGGCAGCACGGCAGGAATCTCCTCTCCCGCTGGCCCTGGTGCCAAGGGGGAGGGAGCCTGGGGACGCCGCGATGCCGTGGCATAAGGCCACCCGTCTGGTCCCTCTCATCCTGGGCTCTGCTCTTGCCTTGCTTCCTTATTGCCTTATTTCTTTATTCGTTTCTTTGCAGTACTTGGAGAGGATCCTGCTGAATGAGGAAGGGCTTGGTTAACAGTGAAAGCTCCTGGGCTCCTTGGCTGGCTGGGTTGCCTTGGGGGCTGGTTTGGGTTTTCCTCTGCTCCTGGGAGAACGGGTCAGGGGTTTTCTGCCCTTGGCATCACCCTAACGACAAGTTGTTTTCCTCCTGGCTGAGTGGAGCACACTTGTTTTCCAGTAGCCCGGGTCTGGATGCTTAAGCATTATCCTACTCCCGAAATCCACCGTGAGAGGTGGGAGCCAAACGATTCCCTCGATCAGGTGCTGGACCGTGCAGAGCGCCTCTGGCCCTGCTGCTGCTGGTTTACTTGCTCTCAAAGCATTTCTCTGGAGTGCCTGCCTGAGGACTGTCGCTGTAGAAAGTGGCCATCCTCGTGGTCTGCATGTGGGAGCCCGACTGACTCTTCAGGTTCTCGTACTCACAACGACCCTGGTCGTGCAGTGTGGGGGTGACCCCTCGCACCCGCCTTCGGCAGCCTTCTGCTCTTTCAAAGTCCTTCCCTGTGCTTACCGATGTGGCTCACCTCAAGCTTCTCTTCAACCTCTCTGGACAGATAGCCCAGAAGATGAGCAGGCCACGCAAGGGAGCAGCGCACGTTTGCTCTACACGGCTTTAAAAACTTTCTAACCACCAGATGGAGCACAGGAACTCAAACCAGCCATGGCTGACACTTAGGGCAGGGGCTGCCGTGGGGCACTGAGGTGTAACCACTGCCCCGTGGGCAGCCGCTGGCCCTGTGCCTCGCCAGGCTTCCCACTGACGTCCTTCTCTAAGCCTGTCCCAGGAAAGCAAGGCTCGGGGTTGTCCAGTGGGCTGTCTTGGCAAGATGGCAGTTAAGCGCAGCTGCACGTGCGTTGCAGGCCTGTTCCTTGCCCTTTGGCCGTAACCCGCCGTACGGATTGCCTTTCCTGCTTCCCGGCACGTCTTTAGTGAGGGCTTATCCCAACCTGTGGAAGGGGAGGATGTGCCGCAATAGCAATGCCCGTTTGCTCTCTGAGATGAACCAGCCCACCACCTGCTGTCATCGCTGTCCCAGACCAGAGTTTCAGCCCTGCTCCGGGGAGGGCTGGGGAGCACGGTGTCAGTATTTGTTGCCGCTGTAGCTTTAAAGCAGCGGAGACTTTCGGTATTGTCGTCTCGATGGTCAAAGCTGAGAGGAACTCGTGTGCTTTGAGAAGTGCAATTTAATGAAGAAGGCATGGTTTTGAAGTGTTGGACGGAGTTGAATTCGGCAGGTTTTGGTGTTCCTCCTGACCTCTGGAAAAAGAGGAATGCAACGCATCTCTGGGATTTGAACAGGCTTCTCAAACCTTAAACCTCTAGTTTGGTGTTTAGCAGAGCTGGGATAAGCCACAGAATTAAGGGTCTTTCGACTGGTGCAAGCAAAAATGGGCTGGAATTTCTTATGGCTGGTTTTTAGCCTCAAAGCAGCCAGCTGGTGATTTCAGGACAAACAGTAGTGCAGGCCGTTTGCACGTGATCCCTCTTGTGTGATGAGACCATCCTACAAACGATCGGCTGCCAGGACAGTCTTCCCACCTCTTGTCGCTCGTACTTCACGCACCGGTGTTTGGGCAGTGACTGTCTAATGTAAGGGCAGACAGCCGTTTCTTCTCTCCTCTTTGGCTTGTATAGATATTTATCCCAGAAGAAGGCTCTTCCCTCAGTTGCTGCAGGTTCACTTGGCTCATGGCAGAGGGTTCTGGCAAGCGTGTTGGAGGGGAAAAAGGGAACGCCGAACACCTTTCTGCATGAAGGGGTGGCTAAAGAGCAGTGGCAAGCATGACACTGTCAGGTAGTGACTACGTGAGAAAGCTGAGGTGTAGTTTGAACTCTGCGAGGAATCCTTACTGCAGCGATGAAGCACATGAACAACGTGTAGAGGAAAGAGCTTGAGGAGAACAGCGCAGGATCTCATGCAAACAGCTGGCCCTAGCTCTAGCAATCTGGTTTCAAACGATAAATTGTCCTGGGGGTTATAATTAAGCACAGCATCTTGAAAGTGCAGTTAGAGATTTTTCTCTAGTGCTGAGTAGACAGGAGACTTTTGGAATGAGTGAGTCTGGGTGATGGTGAAGAAAACAGAGATATCTCCTTGCTCGGTGTTCTCCTCCCAGCCCTGCGATGGAGATCTTGCACGGTCACTTCCCACGTGCTTGCAGCACGCAGCGTGGGAGCAGGGGCTGCGTGGCAGTTGGCAGCGACAGCTCTCAGCGGGCATGGAAGACGCATGGCTTTGGTGCGTAGGCTTCGCTATCGTGTACGCCGCTCACGCAGGAAGGGAATAGAAGTCTGGTCTCTGTATACGGGACTGACGTGGTTTGGACGTTGCTGAATTTCATGAGACAAAAGTTTTAGTCCCATGTTAGTTTGTTTCTAGTGCTGAGCTCCAAGGCCGTAACGGCAGAAGAGCCCCGTGGGCAGCGTATCTAAACACGTTGGGACGTCCGTTTGTGGAAAGGGAAGACGCAGCTCCACAGAGGGCCAGCACAGCGTAACCTACTTTTTTCTTTTTTTTCCTCTTCTTGCTGTTTCATTGCAGCTGTTATCTCTGGCATCTCTGATGTCTGACCATTGGCAGATAGTGCTGTCTGCCTACACAAGCAGAGGAAAAGTGTATGAGTGTTAAGTAGGAAGCTGGTGTATATTTTAAAGTGCAGGTTTGCACGGAAGTGCTGGCAGTAAACAAAGGAAAGTCCTGTTCTAGTTGTGAAATCGCTGATGCCCTTGATTGTTAGACGCCAGTTCAGCTCTTCCTTGGCAGAACATGGCTTGTTTTTCAGTGTTGCTTTCAACCTTGGAATGATGACAGAGAGAGAGAGATTGGATGTGTTTTATTCCTTGGATATTTTGTTGAGTGTCTTTGGAAGAGTTTGCCCGTTGGTTGTTAGGGCACTCTCAGTAGAAAATCTGTCTTCTGTTTGTATTCTAGGGGTAAGAAGAGAGCTCAAGTGCCAGTTCCAAGTAATGCCCTTCCCAGAGACAGATAAGAAGTATTTTTGAGGCTTCATTGCTGTGTAGAGTCCTTCTTTTCCTGCTAGCGCAGCACTGGTTTCTATGAGAAGACAAGCAGAAATACCCCTGAAAAAGAGACTGCTCCTGGATCTAAGTACTGTGCAGCGTTGGCCGTGAGCTGCGGTTTAGGATTGCGTTTCCAAGACTTGCATATTACTAAAAGCAACATTGCTGGGCTTAGGGAACGACCTGCAGAAACGGTGAAAGGATGAAAAAGCAGTGCCAGGAGCTCAGAGCCAGCAGAGCCTCGTGCAGAATGGCCACGCTAAGCCTCTCTGGTACTTCAAGGTGCTCTAGGGACCGTAGGAGATTTAAAAAGTATGAACGGAGGGCAGGCAGTTTGCACCGGAGCAGCTGTTCTGCCGTCTGAGCGCTTGCTGTCGGGAGCAGCGGTGCGCGGTGAGACGGAGCGTGGATTTCAAGAGCAGTCAGTAGTGCACGCGGCGTGGTGGCTCTGGCTGCCCAGAGGTCCCTCGTGCAGTTCAGCTCGTCCCGCTTGGACTAAGCGGAACCGCACACGTGCTCGGTGCAGACTCGGTGTCTGTCCAGGGAAAAGCAAGGAATTGCCTTTGTGCAAAATCAGCCCTGTGGGCTGCCCAGCGTGTTGAAAACTTTTTGGGTTTGTGTGCAGGCGAGGGACGTTGTCAGCCTGGCTGTCGTGGGCAGTTCTGATGCCTGTACGCCTCGTGGCTGAGTGAGCATCTCCAGTGCTCTTCTGTAGCACTGTAAAGCTGGGATATCGGCGTACCTGCTGGAGATGGCTTTGACGCTTCTTACTCTCTGACATCTCTGCAGTGAGTGCTGCCTGTGTTCACTCCAAGATGGAGCAAAACTTGGTTGTTTCTGAATGCTGGAATCTCACCAAATCCACTGAAAACTGTGGCAGGAGCATTGCTCGTTTGGGGTGCCATTTGGTGGCTGCTGTGCAGGGTGGCATATGGTCAGGATGGTGGCATTGTCACGGATGCTGCAATGCTGGCATGAGAAAATAAAGATGACAGGGTCTGGTTGAACAGATGTCGATGGCAGTTAACCTAGAAAACACTGAAGCTCTGCCTCTCGTCTGAACACCTCCATTTGGACCATGAAAACAGGTCAAACAGATTGTGCAGCGGCGGTACTGAATGAGCTGAGGGAAGGGAAGATGGAGTGCTGTTATTGCCCTGCCGCCGACCCCTTGCGTGTTCTGGGGCAAAACATCTCGCCCTTAGCACCTCGCTGCCCCAGCTGCAGCGTTTGGAGGCCCCCACAGAAGCATTGCTCCCACCAGCTGCCTCAGGCACCCGGGCAGCAAACGGGGAAGCTTGGCACTGCTGGAGAGCTGCCTGGGTCTTCTCCGTTCGCAGGAATTACCTCTCTGAGTTGCTCCGAGTCTCCCGCTGGGGCGAGCTGTTCCTACTGACTTGGAAGCGAGCATCCTTCTTGAGCACAAGAGCTACTCTTTCTCCTTTAGCAGGATGAGAAGCCCAGCTCTTGCTCCACGAGCTGCTTGCGGGGGGTGACAAACCGTAAAAGCGGACCCAGCTCTGTGCTGTTCACCTCCCGCTCCCCCTCTTCACGACCAGCCGGGCTGCGGGGTCCATCCCCGGTCCTGCCCAGCGTTTCCGAGCTCACTGCGGCGAGACAGGGCTTCCAGAGTGCTCGGCTTTGCTCCGCGGTCGAGACTGTTGCTGATCCCTAATCTCCTCTGTGCCTCAGCTGCTCTGTTGGCACATTAAAGGCTAGCCGCAAAGCAACCATCATTGTGCTAAGTGTCTGTGGGATAATGGACTAAATACTCAGGATTGCAGAGGCAGCCGCATTCCCAGCTATTTAATGCCTTGATTGATGTATATTTAGTTGTTCGCCAACCCGCAGGAGGACAGGTTTCTGAGCTCTTGCTTGTCCGATGATCTTAAAGGTCCTTTCAAACCTAAATGATTCTATGAACCTGGTGACGCAAGGATGTTAAAGAACTAGGCAGGAGTGAGCTATTTGGCAAGTCCCGCAGTTGCGGGGCTGTAATGATCCCAAGTTTGCTAGGGCTGGGTGTTGGGGTCTTCCTCCCTAGCTTGCTGAGCCAAGAGGGGGAGATGGGTGGCGGTTTCGGGCTCTGTTTGGAAGAGCGGAGTTGTCCTCTGTCACCGCAGGCTTTGGCTTCTCGCAGGACTGAGAACACAAGTTCTTTCTGCCCAGGGGTGGCCTGAGGAAAGGCCTGTGTGCCTGAAAGCTTGTCGGCATTTTCCAATTATATCATCTGACTTAATAAAAGATGTTCTCTCTCCCTGTAAACCTTGCTATCTCTCCACGTCAAACCCCAGACCTGTTGAGATGCTTGGGCTGTCTAGCTTTCAGCACCTGTGTCGAGTGGCTGAGATGAGTGTCCCCGTCTAGTTGGGAGAGAATTGGGTTCCGTTCTGCATCGCCCTCAGGAAGTGACCGTTTCTCTCCGTGCCTCAGTAAGAGGACTTGGACTCTAACTTGGGTGCCTTACAGCTGTGTGGTCTACACGCTCCTGTCAACTGTCCAGAAAAAGCTAGCTCAGAAGGGCTGGGTAGAAACGCTTCTGCCTGAGGTACAGTTTGGGACATGCTGTTTAACGTGGAGAGCGGGGCAGTGTGTTTCCCCAAAGAGCTCACCGGGCAGAGAGATAAGGTGCACAAGCTATGAACCCGGCTTTGATGGGCAGAGGAACCGAGTCAGAGCCAAACGAAGGGACTGCTTTTTAAGCTGAACTTAGGAAACCCCAACAGCAAACAGGGCTGCAAAGACGTTTCTGAGCATCTTGAAGGTTCCCCCGGAGGAGCGCGGCAGCCCTGTCCATGAGCTGGTGCTCTCCCGTCCCAGCCGCGCGGCAGGCGATGACTGCTCTTTGGGCAGAGTCGCGCGGCACGGAAGACCCGGGGCAGAAATGTCTCTTCCTGCTTTGCAGGAGGAGGAAGATTTCATGGGAAGTGCTGTTCGGATACAGCAGCTCCATGGGACGTAACTCTGCCCATTAGCCGTTCTCTTTGCTTTCTCTTTCTTTAGCTTTGGCTGCCCATAAACTGAGAGGCAGATGTCGTCACGTACCATGTGTGCGTGGTGGTTACCCTCCCCAGTCCCCTTCTAAACACTCAATTCACAGCTGCCGGCTTTGTACAGATAAGAGAACGAGATGACTTCCTTTTCTTCTCTCCACCCCCACTCCCTTCCAGAATAAGCTGGGCTGTTTTTTGGTAAATAACTAGCTGTCACTTCTTCGCTTGAAACTTTCCAGGCTCCACCACCTTGGCCAACCCTCCTGAAGGATGCTGGAGGCTGGAACGTTCCTATCGGGCAGCAAACTGCCTTCCGCATCCTAGAGCAAGCTCTCCCCACCTCCCATATCCTACGAGTCTTACTGCCTTTCGAGCTGTCCTGTGGTTTCTGTGGACTAACGAATCTCTCTGCGTACTCTGCCGGGTCAGGAGCCTTGACCAGTTATGGTGAGGTAGGATATCTGTTCTGTGTATGTCTAGCTTCTATTTTTAACAAAGCTTATATTTCTGAGTGGGAACAAGGCTTGGAGATCGCGGGTAGTTTAGATTGCACAGAAAGGTTCCACTTGTGCTACGGGAGGATGTGAGCTAGTAACAGTCAGCGAGCACCTACGAAGGTGTGGGCGCTATTAGGGTGGGAATAGTGATTAACAGCGCTTGTTAGCCACAGACTAGCAATTTCTCTCCAGAAGTGCAAGATTCTCCAGTGGAAACTACCCTTCCGACAGCTCTGCAGCACATGGGTGATGGTAACTTTCTCCTTCTGCTGGCTTCAGCACTGGGAAACGGTGTGTTAGCAGTTTCGTTTGTATGATTACCATGATTACTGTTAATATGATTACTGAAGAGGCTTTTGGTGCTGACTGCAGCCTGGGTGAGGTTATCCCTGCTGTGAGCAGTGCGTTATTTTGTGATGTTATTAGATTTTTATCTTGTATTACCTTGTTAGCAATGCTACAGTAATAGTAACCCGCTTATCGCTTCGTTTGCCTTGCCGTGTCTCTAGCCGAGCGCTCTTCCGTGCGCTGATAACTAGTAGTGGAGGTTATACGGGGCATGGACTACGAGGGCAGCTGCCTGTGAAAGGGTCTGCTGGAGCAGGACTGCGATAAACGGTCCCTTTGCCAGGCCGGCAGGCGAGGGCGTGTGTGAAGAAAGCAATCCTGTCTGCTGGAAACACGGGGCAGGAGCTGGGCTGTGTCTGAAGCCGTGTCTGAGGTTGTTAAATGCAGCGGGATTGTTGTGCAAGTGGCCGTGGCTCCTTGCCACGGAGTGTAATGCGGAGCATGCCTTGGGTTTTCCTTCCTTCCTTCCTTCCGAGGCGCGGGCTGGTCTGCAGCACTCCGCAAGGATTCAGATGATGACAGTGGCCGCAGCCTGTTGGTAGTTTACATTCCCTTGTATCTCAAGAGCATCCCGAGGCTTTTGCACTAACCTCATTTCAATGCTGTTCTCTCACGCGTTGCAGAAGTTTCTCAGTCTCTGGTCTCTTCTTTTGGGTGCGTTCTGCTTCGCTGGATCATAGCAAAGCAGCTAAACAAATACTTTTCTGCTCCAGGAGGAAGCCTGTCAGTCAGACAACAGCTGGGGTAGTTTCGGTGCTGGCTGGTGATATGTATTTTTAATGCCCCAACTGTCTGGCAGGTGGGCCTGCAATTTAATTTTAACTTGCTTTATGAGAACAAAACCATTTTTAATATACAGGCCAGGAAACTTCTGTCAATGGAGGGAATTCAAAAGAGATTTCTCCCACTATTAGACCTTTTGAGGCGAGTAGGTGAGGCCCTCTCTGGCTGAGGTTAAAGTGCGGCTCGGTGTTTATGATGTCCCTAACTGTAGAGTACCCTTTGAGTAGAAAAGACTGATTCAAATGTAAGTTTGATTCAGAGAATTGATTCTGAAAATTTGAAAACTGCAGCAGCAAATAATAACTCACACACCTTTGGGGCTGATGCATTCAAAACAGCTTGAGGGACTTAGCTACACCTTTTTTTTTTTTTAATGAAGAGAACATGGGTGTAAATCCTCTGGGCAACTTGGAAGAGCCCCAGCTGCCAGTTTCCTGCTGGCGCAGGTGAGTTTAACTGGGTGTTGAAACGCACGTTGGCCTGATAAAACTAGGTCTGCTGCTCCCATTCTGTGGAAACTGAGACTTGTCAGGCAAAATTTGTGTCTTTTTTTTTTTTTTTTTTTTCCCCCAGCAGTTTTGGTCTTGGACTGGTCTTCCTGTCCTCAGTGCAGCGTGTGCTAAAGCCAGGCACTAAACTAGCAGCTGAGGTCTTGCCCGCCACCGAGCTACCCCGGGGTCTGGCTGTGCGTGCTGGAGGGGGGGTCCCAAAGCCCCGGGGGTGCTGTGTCCCGTCCCCCTCCAGGCTGCCTGCCCAGACCCTTACGCAGGGTAAGGACCGAAGGACTGCCTGGAAGCAGAACGCACTGTTGAGGAACCAGCACGCTGAACGTTAGTGTTATTTCTGGAGCGAGCAAATATTTGGAATGTGAATGGGGAAACAAACGCAGCGCATATCCTGCAAGGGATTTTTACGCTTGCTTTTAAAACAAACCCAGACTGTCTCAGGGAGAGCTAGTTTGAGCCCTAAACTCACAGCAAGATGGGTGGGGATTGTACTTGTACCAGCTGCGTACGGGGCAGGAATAGGTTTTGCTCCTGAAAGCACCCGTTGGGCGTGCGATTGCTCCTAGCGCTGCGCAGGCAGCGTGGAGGTTGGGATACCTGTGGGTAAATCACCCGGGCAGCGTTACCGAGCCCAACGGTTCCTCGCTCAATACACGCTGCTGTCCTCCTGGAGCAGCCTTCTGCTGAGCTACCAAGCGCCCTTAGATCCTGGCTGGAGATGTCTGTAAAGGCACTTGGTGTTTGAAGTCCTTTGGTGCCCGTGGGAATGTGCACCACCTCCCAGGGCAGCACCTGATGCCTGCTCCAGCCTCTTGTGGTCTTGTCTTCAAGTTCCGTTGGTTCTTCTCTGCAGATGACAGAGAGGTGCTACTCCGTGGTCTTCCCAGCTACTTCAGACCTGGATTTTACCAGCTGGAAATTTTAGTGACAGGCTGGGAGCCAAATCCTTCGCTGGTATGAATGATTCGAAGGGAGAGGTGGCAGGTTTAGGATTTGTCCTCTATCAAAAACTGTCCTCTGAGTAACGGTGGGCAGGTGGCTTTGCAGTCTCTGCCCCAAGCCTTTACTACACGAGTCACAGAGTTTGAGTTTAAGTTTACGTAACCCCCCTCTGCCTGTGGGTATCCTGTAACCGACACACGTTGTGGGCAGTATGAGGGGCTGTATTTGTGTGAGGAGTTCATTTCCTGAGCAGCCACACCAACTTTTGAGGTGGCCACGTGTTTAAATCAAACGTACGAGTGGAAATGCTATGTCTGATTTCAGTGCTCCAGAAGGGGAAACTTTATTGACAGATTTACACGTTGAGATAGGTACTGGGTCTGCTGTATCCCAAGGTGCTGGGATGCTCTAGCTGGGTTATGAATTTTGCATAGCCCTTTTGGGGAAGCACGGGGGGATGTGGTTTAATGCCAGACTAACGTGGTGGTAGGGCAGTCCATTCTGACCGAACGCCCGGAGGCAGAATAGGGACTTGTTTACTCCTACTCTCAATTTTGAGCCAAACCTCCATGGGATACTCCCCATGCCCCTTTCTGGTATCTGGCTTCAGGGCAACTGGAAAGACTGTGCTACTCAGGCCGAGAGGGAAGGTTTACAAGACACTACATCCTCCATCTCCAAACACAAACAAGAGAAACTATTGAGATGCAGAAGTCAGGGCTGAAAACGCACATCTTGCAGAGCATGCTTGTGCTTCACTTTCCGCAATAAAAGCTGTGTTGCGGTGTTGGTGGCCCGTGCCAGGAGGGCTCCGCTATGCCCACAGACCCTGAGCACAGGGGAAACCCTTTCACAGGGCATACTCTTCTCTTGGCTATTGCCTGGAACTAGCTGAGCCTGCAGTAGTATCTTTGAGATTTGACAGGAGTTGGTCTGTAAATGGCTGATTTTCTTTGTCTGTTACGGCTCCTATGTGAACGTTTCTACCGTCGTCTTTCTGATGTGACTCCGTCCTCAGAGTGCTCTGGCATGGGGCTGTTGATAACACATGTGAATTGGTGGGGATAGGCGCTTGTGGGATAGATAACCGTGTGATGCTCTAAAGAAGGAACTCTTGCTTCCAAGCAAGAGCATGTCATGTTTTGGAAGTGAAAATGGAAGTTTGCAGTTGTGGTGGGAGGCCAAGCTCTCTAACAACTCCTCCTTCCTTCCTGCCTTCAGTTCTTAGTTTGAAGCACCTCTTCCTGTGGCTAGAGAGGACCAGCTGGAGCCCGACGTTTGACAGCATCCTTCCGTGGCTATAGTTAGGCGTGCTGCGTGTGGTAGCCACAAGGCAATGTGGGCACAACGCACCCTTTGGATAGACTCTCCTGGCTGCGCGAGTTGGCCAAAGAGAAACCCAGAGCTGCAGCTTCTGCAGCCAGCCTGAAGGAAAGCGCAGCGCGCTGGCTCTTAGGATATTGTTGCGGGAAGTCTTTTACACCAGGGGAGAGCCTGAGCAATCTGCGTGCTCGAGTTTTTACAAGTTGTTGCTCTAAGGACCAGAGCTGCTAGACCAAGTGTTTGCAAAACGTTGGACCGTGAATGGTGGTAGACCTTCAAAATGACACAAGCACAATCCCTCTCATTTCTTGTACACGTGTGCAAGGGTGCACAGCCCTTCGTCTACTGCAGCCTCCCCCGGGGGGACCACCAGAGCTGGCCGCGGCGGGGCTGAAATGACGGTGCGGCAGTACGGGCAGCAGCTGCTCACTGACACGGGGTGAGGAGGACACAGCGGGACAGCAGGCAGGTGCCAGTCTCTTTCACATCCTTTATGTGTGCCCACGCGAGCGTGCAATGCAACTCAGCTTCGCGCTGCAGGTGAAGGCCAGGTCACACACTCATGCACCGGTGCCTTCCCATTTGCTCTAGTCCTGTGGAGCACGTTGTCCTTCTTGTCCACAGATGATGCGTATTTGTGTCCTGGATCTTAATTTTGTCCGTGGCTTCCTTTCCTTGTCACTGTAGGGTATTTATCTGGGGAAGGCAAGACACGATGGTGAAAGAGGTTTTTTTCCCTATCAGCGGTGTGGGATGGGCTGCGAGGAAGTCCCTACGATAGGCAGAGCCTGCGAGCGCTCTGGCTTAACGTGTGTGCAGGCAGGGAGGGATCAGGCTCTCTGCAGCCTCTTCAGCTTGGATGTGGCCTAGACTGACGTTGACTGCTGGAAGGATCACCGAGACAGGTAGCTGTGAAATCAGCATCTCCCGTGAGCCGTCCGCCCCGTTAGACCTGCTGATCTTCCTCCATCTTTCCTGAAGCCAGGGTGAGCTGTGTCTCTAAAACCAGCGCTGAAAGATCCACGCAGAAACATCATTGAAAAAGATGTGTGACTAAATGAGCGTCAGAAATGGGGCAGCTTGTGTGCCAAAGATCCTTGCTGAGCCGTCAGCAGGAAATCACCCTAGCTGTCCTGCGAGTAGCTGAACGTGGATGCAGAAAAGATGTTCTACCTGCAGCGGCCAAGCTGCCGGTGTCCATGTCTATGGCTGTTGTGTGCTGGCTGGGACAAAGAGCCGCTGCGCAGCCACGACAGTCTGTAGGGGAGGGTACTCGGCGGAGGTGCTTTGTGTCACAGCCTCCCCCCGGTAAATGTGTGTTTGGGTCAAAAGGAAGAATATGAGTGTGGCTGTCTCTCATCTTTTTTTTTTTTTTTTTTTTTCTTTTTTTCCCCCTGTTGTAGCAAGGCTGTCATACTGGGTATCTTGTGAGAAGGGTAAAAACGTGACCTTTTGTCTGTAAAGTTCACTCAGGCTTCCTTAACACAGTGAAAATGATGTGCGGCGCACTGTGAATACAAGTATTCTTCACAAAGGGAAGGTCTGCATTTGCAGTTTCTGGCTTTTCTTCTGGAAATTGCTGGTCTTGAGCTGATGACCTGATTAATGGTCTTGGGTTTCCCCAGAGAAGTAACAGATGACCATGCGATTGCATTTTGACTCTTTGCATCTTAGATCATGCCTTTTTAGAGGAGTGAACTTGCACTCACGGACTTTTCTTTGCCCCCAGTGCTCGCGCTCTGTCCCGCGTAGAGCAGAGCAGGTAGTCAGCGATGGAGACGGGGCTGAGGGAGCACAATAGATGCCATCGGCTAGGTCAGCCTGCAAGCTTTGAGTCCTTTTCAGGTTCTTTGTACCATGTATTGTCCTTCCAGGCTCGTCAGCCTTAATGGCAATTAGGCCTAGCTCGGAACCTGCATTTAATAGGAGCGTGAAGCACCAGTCCTAGTCCTGGGCTCACTGGGCAGATTTCATCAAGCCGTGCGACTTCTGGCCTCTCCCACGCTGCTCTTCCCAGGCTTCACGTTGTGAGATCCAGTTGCAGGGACCACCCTGATCACGACTGGGCTATAAAGGGAGTTAAGACGTAGAAAAGTCCCTTAACGTGCTGAAATTAAGGGCTTCTGTGCCTGCGCTTGTCCCTGCAGGCTCTGAACCTGAAGGCAGCGCAGAGAAGTTCTTGGCTGCGCCTTTATCGGTCCAGACTGTGTCTTGGCTACACGGCAGCCAGGTTAGTGAAGGGGAACGTTGTTCCTGCACGCAGCTTGGATCATAGCTGCTGCGTGCCCACGGTTAAGTGCCCAGTCCCTGAGCTTTGGTTTGTATTGGTGAGATATGGGAAAAGAGCGGGGTCTGTTTCTGAAGTGGCAAGAACATCAGTCAAAATGCTAATTTTAACAGTTTCGCATTAGAGCAGAGAAGCAGAGCGAACCCTTGCAGCCTTTGCAAAGCAGAGAGTCTGGGACCACAGAGAGATGCCAGGTCTTCTGGGTGATGTGTTTGCCTGTGCATCCATCCCAGGCACGGGAACTGATGCGCAGCTTTAACCGGCTGCTATTTATGTGACAGGAGGTTTTTGTGGTATTTGTCCTTGGAGTGATTTCTGTCTGTACTGATGTCAGCCAGATTTAGCAAGCTCTCTGGTTTCTTAGGCAAAATCATTGCTTTAGACACCTAACCAACTCGAACCCCTTTGTTAAGAGACCGTGACGGATCACGAATGCGTTGCTGCTTTTAGGAGCTGGGAGAGATGGAGTGGATGGCTCCGAAGGTGAATGAATGGGACAGCGCGTGAAGAGAGGAAGATGTGCCAATGGCAAGCAGGGACTAGAATAATTTAGATAAAGGGACTGAATCATAGGGAGTTGATGAGTGCAGAATCTTGCATGTGTCAGGGAGATAGGACAGATGTGAATTTATATTAATTAACAATTAATGCCAGCTGAGGCTCCAGAGCCAGTAAATGGAAACTGTCTGCACCAGCTCCCTGCCAGGAAGGTGTTGGCTGATCTGTTTCTGTGAGGCCTGCAGGAAGGAGCTCCTGGAGTGCTTCAGTGCTGCCTCTCGGTTTTGCGCGTGTGCTCTCCTCTGCCCGTTTCAGCAGCAGTCACCCCTTCCCCAGGGTGGCAGCTGTGGGTCTGTCCAGCCACCTTGCTCCAGGTCTCCAGGGACGGGACTGAAAGTGGAATTAAATGACAAAGTCATGAAACCGATCTTACCCATGTAGTCAGAGGTCACCGCTAATCTCGAGCTAAAAACCAGTTTCTTTGACTGAAACCACCCTGCCCACTGCGCTGTTTTGCAAGTGACATTTATGGAAAAGCTCTTCTGAAGAGCTGTATGTGAAACCATTTCTGAACTGTAGTATTTGAGTTTCAAACCAAAACGTGGGTGGTGAATTAAAACCCCCTCTTTGAATGTGACACAGAGGAGCGTTAGGTACGCTGCCGCTCTGCGGCTCAAAGCTTTGCCTTTCCTGAAGGTCAGCATCTAATAGGCAGAGATGTAGGCTGAGGCTTTCATTGCTGCAGCCAAGGCTGCTTCACACCCACGCCACGCAAGCATCGGTGGCATAGCCTGCAGAAGGGCAGTGAGCTGGGGATGGTCTCCTGAAGGACTGGTCCAGAGGCCGCTGAATGAAAAGGAAAAGTTGCCCTTGATATTGAGCTCTGACGTGGTAGCTGGCTTGAAAAGCTGCCGAGAAGGCAGCGGGTGCGAGGAAGGGAATGTGGCTCTCCAGAGACAAGGAGGGAGGGCTTCCGCTGGGGATAGGGCTTGATATCCGAACTGCCAGGGGGTGTGAGCAGTTCCTGCAGCGCAGTCGCATGGTGCAGCAAGGCATGAAGGCTGAGCCACCGTCATCCTTCACAGCAGCGTTGGTAGCTGTTGAAAACAGCACCAGGGGCTTCACTGGGGCTTGCCGGTGGGCCGGCAGCCTGGGCCCTGCTATGCAGGACCAGGGCTCTAGGTTTTAACCTGCTCTTGTACTGTTACTCTGAGAGCCTGTGTTACTTTTACTGAAGGGTCAAGAACCAGGGAACCTCAACGCTATCACGTGAAGTATGGGTTGTGCGGCGTGACCCAGGCTTCCGCGCCTCTCCGTCCCAGACTCATCACTGGGGTCGGTCTTTGGGTGTCAAACCCCGTTGGCAGAGGGGCATGGAGCGGCTTGAAAGCCCTCTGCCCTGCCCGTATGAGTGATCGGCGGAGGCTGTGGGCAGGCTGGAGGCACCATCCTTCTCTCCGAGACAATTTGAGAAGTGGATGAAAACTGTGAACCTCCTTGTTGGGAGCAACCTCTGTTCAGGGTCAGGGCCTCAGCAACCAGTCCATCTGCTCTTCGCTGTTGCTCGTGCTGTTCCTTGTCTTTAAGCGTTGGAGCAAACAGCTCTGCGTGTGGAAACCAAGGCCAGGCTTTCTGCGTAAACACCTTGTTTGCTTTGCGTCGGCTGTTCGTGCTAGTGGTGGGAACTTGGTTTGTATAAAAGTTGGGACTCTTTAAATGAGCCGAAGGACAACTAGCTTCTACTGGAATTTGGTGAAAATAAGGTGTGTACCTTCTCGGAGAAAGCAGTTAACCCTTCTCACTGGAGCGTGGGATCCATTAGGGAAATGCTCCCTGCAATATATAGGGAAGGAAACAAGCCGGTTGCTATAGAAGTGACTGTTGCACCCCAGAGGATGCAACACACAATTCTGTACCTGCTATGGAAATGGGTATGCTGATTTAGAAAGGTAGTAAGAATTTTTTGTTTGTTTATTTTATAGCTGCTTACAAAAGTCTTGGGGGATACTAGATGATGTGCGCTGGCACGGTTAGCTGTCGCGATGCTAATTGCTTTAGGAAAATGAACGTATTTACCTGTATGTAGAACTGAATAGATTTGCAGGGTATATTTATTTAATACACTCCCTTGAGGCTGTGCTTGATATAATGATTCTTCTGATGGGATTTGAATTGAACCAGACTAGAACCAACAAAGGAGGCTGTTGCGGCTCTGTCAGGTTTGAGAAATGCTTTTTATGCAGCCAGGCCTGCACAGAACAGCTTTCAATGAAGATGTGAACGCTAATAATTCAGTATGGAAGCATCTTGCAACCAACAGCAGCCTTGCTGTATAGTAAATGCACAGTTTGCTAAATTAAGCCTTAATGTCACAGGACAAGTGTGACCTTTGCTCAACTAACATGGAATTACTTATTTCTATCTTTTTAGGAAGGTCTGTTTTGTTTTTTTTTCTTCTTTTTTTTTTTCTTTCTCCCCAGAAGGCCTGGGAAATGCCATGCTATGCAAGCACCTTGCTGTGGATTTTTTTTGCTGATGGCCAGTGGTTTAGCATCTCGCTCGGTGACATCCCGCAGGCGGGTCTGTGTCGGTGTCACCACATGGTACACCGTTGCTGGACCCGCTGCAAAATAGAGCGTGACAGGTATTGGTGTCTCTTCAGCAGGTAGCATTCCTTGGACAAATGGGTCTAAATATTACTGTTAGCTCTGTGTCTCCTACCGTAACCCGGCTGGCCAAGTTGCCAGGCAGCTGAGAGGCCAAAGCAGCCTTGCTGAGTGTCTGGGCATGATAGTCCCCAACCACAGCCAAGCTGTGGAGAGCAAACCGTGCTGCGCAGAGCTTTGCCGTTCCCAGAGGCAGCAAGGTCTGAGTCTCAGTCTAAGTAAATCTTCCTCAAAAAAAGGGCTGTTTCTCTCTTTTCCAAGCCAGGATCCTGAGTCATGGGTGTTCTTCCTCCTCCTCCTCCTCCACCATACCAGAGGTCTCTCGCAGGATTCGGACAGCAGCGTTCACTTAGCCCAGAAGTTTGCACCTACTAGTCCCATTCTAAGGATTAATAACTTTACAGAGTGAATTGCTTCTGTGACTGTCCCGGCTTCAGCTAGGTTGTGACAGCTCAAGTGATATGTACCCTTTGCTGTTCAGCGCTGAAAGGAACGTCTCTGTTGTGTGCAAACACGAACTGATGGGTATTTATACTCCCTTTAAATGGACAATAGGTGTCTGGATCCTTTCAGCTGCTCTGAAGATTTCTTCCTATTTGCTGAATAGGAAATTTAGTCTCACAAAGCATTGCATTGCCCCAAGGTACGCCTGCTCTCACAAGTCAGCCTCCTCATTTCTCTGCTAGAAGAAGAAGCTTCAGTTGTTTGTTTTCTTGGCTGCCTCCAAGGACAGGGTCTGCATCCTGCCCTTCCTTTCTGAGGTGGGGTGGCTCTGCCTGGGGAACCGGGGGTCCGCCCGCCCCGTATCGACAGCCTCTGCTGTGAGCACTGACCCTTGCTCGTGGCTGGTGTCGAGAGGCTGTAGCATAGCAGAAGGGAAGTCTGGTGGCGGTTGGTCCCCTCCTCCCCCTTTTCCAGTTTCTTGAACCAGCTCAGCTTGCTGGGTTGGAGTTTGTGTTGAACCCAACAGTGCTAACCACACACGGAGTGCGTAGGCGTTGTCTCTTGAGCCACATTTGCTTTGATCCTCTCCAAGCCTAACAAAAAGAAGTTTTACTATTACGAATGCTCAGAATTCTCTTGCTGACGGTGGGCTAAACTGGCCCTCAGTTCAGGCACTGGAGGGGCTGCAACAGATGTGCACCTGGTGCCGGCTGCTCTGGGGACGCCCCGAAATAAGTGCGGTGAAACCCCGGGGCACATGCTGTTCCCAAGCCCTGTGGCAACTGCTTTTCAAGTCGTCAGTGGCGACTCTGGCTTTCGTGTGCGCGGTATTCTGGGGTAGGCGTCCTGGCTCTGCCGGTCCGTGAGTCTCAGCAGCCAGCGTGTGCGTTTGGCAGCTTTGCCTGCTGTGCAAGATGCATTCTGTACCTTTTTTGAGCTGTGTCAGAGAAGGGGAGAAAAAAAAAAAAAAAAAGTACTGACCTGGAATAACTTGCTTCTGTCTCCTTTGGGACCTCGCTTAGGAACTTTGTTGTTTGTCTATAGGTTAAAGGATCTTTGGCCCCAGCGTGTGTCAGCTGGGAGCTGTATCCCTCTGTGGTACCTCAGACAGTCGTTTCCATGAGTTCATCTGCTGGTGGATCGGGATGCTGGCACCCTGCTTCCCCGATGCCACAGTCAGCGGCCTCTGAATCATTTCAGACGTATCATTTCGGTTGTGGTGCTTTTTATCCATGGGATGTTTGCAGGAGCTGTTTAGAATACCAGGATTCCCAGCTAGGCTTTTAAAAATGCCTTGGTTTATAGATTTCTGAGGGTGTAACGGCGTTGCTCAACTATTTGTTCTGTTTTATCCCAAGACGGGAGCTTTCCGCTCCTGAGCGTGCCGTGCTGTGATGCCCTGGTCAGCCTGCACCCTACGCAATCCCCCCGAACGGGGCTGGTTTCCCTTCTGACCGAGTCGTGCTCCCTGTCCCCCCGCAGCCCAAGCACTGTCTTTCTGTTCGTCTGTGCTGGGGACTTACCGCTGCACACAAGTCTCTCCATTTTCTCTCTGTTTATTTTAATAAATTTCTTTGTGTAGCTTTGGTTCTTGAAAAGCACTTGCGGGTGGCTTTTTCATTTAAGTTAGATTTTTTTTTTTTTTTTTTTTTTTTAGGTGGATTGAATGATGGAAGGGAAATGCATTTCTCTGCAGGAAAGCAGTATTGCCTGAAGTAGACAGTATATATTTACTTGTAGCAATAGAGATGAAAAGTTGTTAAATCCCCACTCTTATTTAAAGCAATTCTTTAGGGGTGACTCAGTTCTGCAAAAAGCACTAAGAATTGAGCGGTTGCCTGAATGACCTACTGCACAGCAATGCTTGTCACTTGCTGACGTTGAAACAATGGTGTGATATAAATAAAAAAATAAGGCTGCTTTTTCATTTTCCCTTAGGCTGGGGATCTAGCTTGGATCCTCTTTATTTGCTTTCCTTCTCAGAATGCTACAGATCTTCAAATAAACAATTTGTGAGTCCAGAAGGTCTGAGCTGAAGCCCAGGGTTCGCCTGCAAGCGAGTGGCGCTCGCTCCTCCAACGCAGGGCTGGAGCTTGCAGGCTGTGGGACCGTCTGAGGCCGTTCGCAGGTTTGAGTATTGCCATTTAGCGCGAGATGCGTGGGATGGCGCTTTCTTCTTGTCTGCTCTGTTGTGGGGTGGTTTTGCTTACCAACAAATGTACTTCAGTAACAAACCATAATGAAAAACGGCTCTAAAGATGCTTTCTGCAAGTGCAGCTTACTCTGGGTCGGGAGAAAAACAAGTTGTATTGGTAAAAGCACCTCGGGGTAGGTAGCGGCTGCGGCGGTTGTGCCTTTACTCACAGGATGAAGCGGCAGAGAGCTTTAGAGCAGGCAGGCACTTGGTGTACGCGGAGTGAGCAGGATGGGGCAACCTTTGTGAGCCAAAGAGCCTTAAGTTCGGTTTTGGCTGGTTTTGCTGTTGTTTTTTATTCCCCTGTTTACAGGAACAGGGAGTGAGCTGGGACCTGGGAAGAGTTGTGCCAGAACACCAGTTGTGAGGGTGGGTTTAAGTCCCTGCGTGGGAGACGTGGGGTTTAAGTCGTTTGTAGGTCTCTGAGCTGCGTGAGGGGTTGAGGATGTGCGCTGCAGCAAACATCATGGGTGCAATTTCCTGCGTGGTCCAGGCAGAAAAGCCTCCGGGGAGCAAGCGCTCAATTTCAGGACCAGAATTCCCAAATGGAGATGACTTTGAATTTGAAAATAGCCTTTCCGTGCCACAGGTCTGTAGTGTCTTCCCTGGCCCGAGAAGGCAGCCTGTGCGAGGTAGTGCCAAGCAATACGTGCCCTCCAAAGACGAGCTGTGCGAGGAGGTTCTATTTGTTCTGGAAATCCACGGGAGATGTGCCTATGCTTGCAGAGGGCTTCCCCCCCCCCCCCTTTTTTTTTTTTTTTCACTGCTGGATTTGGAAATTGCCTTTCCTCCCTCTTCTGTTTGTGAGGACTGCAAAGGTTTTTCTCCTCAGCTCATTGTTTATGCTTCTCTCAAGCTAAATAACAAGCGGTCTGTGTGTGTGTGTATGAGTTGGGTCCTGTCCAAGCGGTGGGAGTCATGAAGGGAAAGGGCGTTTAGCATTTAGGTTTCTGTTTAGTTACACAAAGAAAACTTCAAAGTTGACAGATTTGCCCCCAATATATTCCTTCCCTCTCTCTTGCTTGTGCTGTCCCACACTTGAGTGTTTGCAGGGAGTTCGTAAGTGGCCCCTGCTATTTCCTCGGAGTACTTCACTGAGAAAAAGATGCTGCAAAGGGACTGATAGGAATCGATTTTTGTAGCTGTGGTCAACAGCTGCTGCAGTGGAAGAGGAAGAGCGTTATGGTCCTCCCTTCCCAAGCACCCATCCTTCCACCTGGAGGGAGGTTGGACGTAACGTCCTTTTGTTCCTGTTGCCTTCTTCCATGTGGCAGCCCAGCGCCTCGGGTGCTGGAAGATTTCTAGCCCCAGCACCTCTGCCCTTTTCCCGACGCTGACAACCTACACAAAGTTGTCCCTGCTCAGCATCACTCAGGTCCGGCTCCAGCTGAGCTACTGCGTCCCAGGGCAACAAGTATTTAGGTGGGAGCCTTGGGTGACAGGGGGACGAGGGGTGGTGTGGAGGTGTGTGGTTCCTGTTTTCGTGGCCACCTTTGAGGAGCGTGCACCCTCGGGAGACACTGCTGTCACACGGACCGGGCTGTTCTCAGAACCGGCGTGTGCTCGCAGCTACGGGCGCGTGCCCCCCATAGCTGTCATCCCACTGTTTCACCAGAGATGTTTCCTTAGGTTTTTCCTACTACGTCCTGGCTAGCAATATAGTGGTGGTTTTACTGCCATTAGGCATTCAGCGGAAACGTTATGCGCGGCCTTTGGCAGCTTTGCGTTGTCCCTGAGCACCATTAAGCTCCATTAGAGGCGTTCGTTCCTACGGCAGTAGCGGTTTTGCGGCACAGTTAAGTGCTGGCCCAGCAGACGGTGGATTTATGGAAGGGTGTCACTCTTGTGATGTCAGGAATACAAGGCTTGGAAACTCTGGTATTCCTGTTTACCATCTGTTTCCGTGGCCCTTCCCTAATAGACCTCTCCTCCTCCAGAATTCAAGGATCTTTAATCAAAACTGTTTGGCTTGTGGTGGGAGGGAGGAAATCCCAAATTGTGGAGGAGATGGTGACATTTCTTGACCTTTTCTATGTGTATGTCAGAGACAAACACACTCTAATGAGTGTGCGTGCGCTTATGTTTGTAGGTTTAGTCTTTGGGTGTATTTCCTAACGCAGGCACTTGGCGAGATGCTTGGCTACGCGCTTCTCTGCAACAATCGAGATGAACTTGCAAACCCTTTGGGGCGACAGTGCCTTAGCTAATCTGATCCACAGGCAGCTGTATACACGAACCTCGCTTACTAAATGTTTCCAGATATGCTTCTCTTGAGAACCCGCGTTGCACTTTGCTTGGAAAACTCAGCGTTGCGGTTTCGAGTGGTTTGGTTCAGAGTTGGTGCCGCAGATCTGTCCACCTATGCGGGAACTCTTACAGCATCGTCCTTTACTCTGAAGGGAGTTTCGAGTGTGCAGCCTATTCTCTTGCCCAGAAACACGCAGGAAGCTAGCTTTGTTACCATACAGTTAGTTGTGGCTCATCTTCTCCTCTTTGCTCATGAAAAATATTACAGCAGTCCCGTGCAGACATATCTGCTGGAGCATGATCTAAAACTGAGCAATATTTTCAGAACTGAGTGACTCTCAGTTTGGGGCGCTCTTTGTGCGACTTGTGAGATTACTCAAAAGAGCCTGGCATTTAGAAAGTGGATTCTCAGCGGCTTCTGAAATACCGAGTCATAAAACTGGTGCCGCATGGGAAATCATTGGTCTAGTATGCATATTTAGTACACATTAAAGCCTGGAGAAACACCAGTTCTTGCGCTTCCATCAAGAAAACTTGATCAAGACTGATAGCATCAGAAATGAGGTCAGTAGATGGTTTGATGACACTTAAAATACAAAGATGACATTAAAGCAGCGCACAATATGATGAAACCTTTTTTCCCCTTAGGGTGAGCTGTCTGTCTTTCCTTTTTCTGCTGTGTCCTGTTACACACGTACACCAACTGCGCCGTTGCTTTCCAGCAGCGTGCACAGCAGCGTTTCCTTTGCTGCCGCTGCTCCCCTGGCTGCGCGCTGGTCCCGCGCAGAGAACTTTGCTTTTGACACAGCAGTTGTGCAGTTGGGGTCATATTCCTCTGCGCTCTTGGGAAAGGCGGCTGCAGCACCGCACCTCGAGCTATGACAATTAGAAGCTGCTGCTTTGCCTGAAGTTGAGGAACCAAAGCTGCCTTAGGTAGGGCTGGAGCGGATTTGTCATCTTCTGTGGACTGGGCAAAGAGGGAGATGCTGGAACATGCGCTCGCTGTGCCGTTTGCACCGACGCTTAAGAAATCCTCTCGTAGCACGAGGGCTCGTCGCTGCCGCAGCGTCTTGCGGACCAGAGCGTGCCTTTCCTTCCCAGAGAGGCTCAAAGGAAAGCCTTTCTTCTCTCCAGCTCTGAGCATCCTTTCTTCATAACAGACTTTAAATAGGAGAGACCGAAGGCCTGAGGCTTGTGCTCTTGCTGGGGCGAACGAGAGGTTTAGTGCGCTTGATATTGGAGCTTTTTCTGGTTTTTTGTTTTTCTTTTCCTGCCATGAAGCATGCTGGGAAGCCCTTAAAGAAATGCCTTAAGTGCCCTCAGGGACGCAGGTCTTTTCTTGGGTCCAGGTCATTAGCCAGCAATGACAGCTCAGAGGGTATGAGCATGGTAGGTGCTGGGTGGGAAGCAGCCGGCCAGGATCAGACCTGGAGCCAGAAAAGTCAAAATAATTTTCTCAGCCAGCGGTTTCCTCCAGAGAGGGAATCTCCTGTCTGTGCTGCAGAAAGCTTGCAGGGCTCTCGCTTTTGCTAGAGCAGAGGGAGAGGAGGACAAAGTCCTTTGGGGGAGAGACCTCTCTTGATGGGTGTCTGAGAAGACGTCCTCCACGGTACCATCTGAACGGAGGGCTTTTCTGCGTGAAAGCTGCTATTGCGACGTGGTGGGGAGGAAGGCAGGTGTGCTGCTGGGTGGGATTGGGGCTCTGTGCGGGTCGGAAGGTGGTGTCTGCCCCTCGGGCAGCAGGGAAGGCCGTCAGGGCAGGCTCAGGCTGATTATCGTTTCACATGTCACATTTGCACTTTGCAGGTGGTTTCATCCCAACATCAGCGGAATCGAGGCAGAGAAGCTGCTCCTGACCAGGGGTGTCCATGGCAGCTTTCTGGCTCGACCCAGTAAGAGCAACCCAGGAGATTTCACTCTCTCTGTCAGGTAAGCAGGCAGCAGCGAAGGGCTGGAGGAAGGGGCTGTCTCCGACTCTCCAGCACACCCTGCTCCAGCTAATGTGCGTGCAAGGGGAGAGGTGCTGCACAGAGATGACCTCTCTGTGGGACCACTTGAAGTTAAAGGGTCGCTGAACTGTCCCCATCGCCGCAGAGGCTGTGCTAACAAGCCACACGCTACGTGCCCCCCTCCCCGGTTTGTTCATCCCTGTGGGTTGCACGTGCCCCCGTCCTGCCAGGGCCGACTCTGCTCGTGGCATGTGGTGTTTCCAGAGCCATCGTTGCCAGAGGAGGGAGGATAACGAGCCCTCTTAGGTTTCTGGGAAGAGCATGTTCAATCCCAGCAGGGATGAATCTTACTCCAGTTTCAAAGGAACTTAATGTAGCTGCCTTTGGGAGAGACTTTCTTTTCTGTGCTTGCAGGGGATCCCAGGAGCACCTCCATCAGAGGGTGAGCTAGCAGACCAGGCTCACGGTGGCTGCGTTCCCAGGCAGTGTGGTGTGCGTCACCTTTAAAGTCCTCTTGTGTTCCTTGGGACCAAGGCAATTGCAGAAAGGGAAGCTGCGGTTTTGCCCGTGGTCTTTGTGAATGTAGCCCCTTACGATGCGGTGGAGCAGATGCGCTGGGTAGAACGCTCTGAAGGTGAACTGAAGGGAAGAGGCAAAGGGTAGCGTTGATGCAAGGAGTCCCTGAGATAAAGGGAGCAGGTTGTGGGTTCAGGGCATGAACCTTCCACGAGCGCCATCCAGCTGGTGCCTTGCAGGGAAATAACTCTGCAAAGGTTTCTCCAGGCGCTTGTAACAGAGACCTCTCTGTTGTGGTGGCTTCTGTTTAATTTAAACAACCCTAATTTTGTTTAGGAAACTCCAGTGAGTTTATAAATTCTTTGACCAGCACTGTGTTTAGAGAAACTTTGTGCAAACAACAGAATGGACAGAGCGTTTCCACCTGGCAGGGCACAGACCTCTAGCAGGACGTGAGCAACACCAGCGCGGTTTGAACCTCGGTCCCTCCCCAGGTGCTGGGGGAGCTGCTGGCAGCTCAGGGCAGCGTGGCAATGCCGACTAGCTCCCGTGAGACTCTACCATCTCCTTCTTGCCTTAACCGCTCAGATGAAACCCCTTCTCGGCATTATTTCTCCCCCCTTTGTAATTGCCACCGGACGTGAACCTGCGCTCCTCTCTGCCAAGTGCAGTCATTTCTTAGCTTGGCAAGAGAGGGGGGGTTTGCAGCTGCCTTATATTTTTTATCTTTTTTTTTTTTAATGCTTCCTTTGGTGTTGGGGAATACATCCCAGCAGTCCGACCCTTTGCCTCTCAGACGGCTCTGACCGACCGCAGCTTCTCACGCTATGGAGCAACACAGCGGAAGGGAAAAAGTCCAGCTTTTCCCGTGCAATGTTTGGGTGGGGAGTGTTTGGATCTGACTTCACTGCTTCGTTACTGACTTCAGTAATCTTGCGATCAGAAGTGGCTGTGAGTTAATGAGAGAGGCAGGAAGTGCTGTCTAATTAGAATGGAAAATAAACTCAGAGAGAGCTGTCTTGAGCAAGCTATGACAGCAAGGAAATATGTGTGAAATGGGGGGGGGGTTATCTTCATGTGAGCTTAGAGCCTCTTCTCAGGTAATTTTGTGAGTCAGGGTGTTGTCTGATCGTAAAGCGAAGTACTGACAGCACCCGCTTAGCCAGGCAGTGTGCAAGCAGATGCAGGTTACGGCTGTGCAACAGTGTCCTGATGTGGAAAGATACCCAGCTGGCAGCATAATTACCCTGAAACAGCAGGGAAATTGCCTTGCCAGGAGAGCCAGTTCCCACACCTGCATTATTGCACTCGTGCCTTGTGCTGTGGGGTCCGTCCACACGTTTGCATAGTTTTCTTCCCTTAGCTCTGTCCCTGTGCCTCAGCCAGAGGCCGCGTGCGTTTCTGCTGTTGTGGTTTGTTCCCTTCCAGCTGTGCGGGTCAGCTGCCTCCCCTCTTCCAGCTGTGGCACGTGTTGAGACTGAGCGGATAAAAGCTTGGCCTCGGCTGGCTATGGACTCCCAGAGCAGTTTTATTATCGCGTTTATTTCTTTACCCCTTTCTGCTTTCTCTGTGGCAGAGAGTGTCAGATTATCAGAGGGGGCTTAGTCCACGTTCTGCTGCAGGGAGACCCTTGTGTTGCAGTAAATGCCTGATAACAACAGTACGGTTTTGGCCATAAGATCGAGCCAATTCATGTCTCTAATGCATGAATAGTGCCCCGCAGTAATGAGATGCGAGTTAAGAGCAGAGCAATACAGCATGCCTTAATATCATGGTATTGAACAATACCACCGCCACCCGCTGACACCCACTCAGTGGAAAGTCTGACCAGCTCTCACAGATCTGAGTAAACCAAAGCTGTGACACATACCATGTTTCCAGGAAAGAACATTAAACATGACACACGAGCTTAGAGGCAATGTGTTGAGTTTTGAGGCATCACGAATTGAAGACAAGGAAAGAATTCTTTCATTGACTGCTTTTTTACCTGCAAGTCCTTGCTCCTTCCTGGCTCATCCCAGCTCTAGTCCATGACTTGAGGCAAGGGTTGTCCTATAGTCTCAGGTATGGAAAATTTGCTTGGACATGGTTCCTGGTTGGGTAGACCAGTTTTGCTTATACTTCATCTGAACAATATGCTCTTTTCCCACTGATGATGGCCCCAAAACATGTACATAAACATTCTTGGGAATTAGAGCTGCAACACCTAATAGAATGAGTAGCTTTATGTGGCCTGAAAGCTGAAAACTTGAGCGGCTGTCTTCCCCCTGTGTGTTTCCCCTTTCCCTGTTATGTTACACACACACAAATGTGTTGTATCCTGACAGGGGTTTTTTAGTTGTTGGTTTGTTGTGGTTTTGTTTGGTTTTTGTTTGGTTTTTTTAATCTCTAAACTGGACAAGGCTGTATAGTTTTTCTGAGAAATAAAAGGTTTTCAAAGGAAATAATACAGATGTCTTTCAAAAAATACCTAAAATAGAGGTGTCAGTAGGAGAAAGTACCTTTAGGAAAACAATCAAAACCTCTTCCTCCTCCTTTCAACCCCCCTTCAGCTTCTTCAAGGGTTTTAGAAAGCTGGTGAGAGGAAAGGCAGCTCTATTTAATTACAGAGAGGATGCAGGCTGTGAAGAAAGCAGGCGATGGAGTTTTGGCTGACCAGACCACACACCAAGTGACCGTGTGCTGGTGTGTATCCAGATATGTGTCCCTGAAGAGAAGCTAGGAAATAATATTGCAGAAGTTATGAGAAGGTTTCCATGAAACTCTGTGGCTGCTTTCCCTTTCTTTCTTTACCTCCGTGCGCTCTTTCAGCCTTTACCATTACAGCAACAAGTCCTCACAGGGCTTTGTTTTTTCAGCTCTTAAGAGAAAGAGGCAAGCCACATGGAGAGGATGTGATATGGTTAATGAACGGACAATGTTTGTCCTGGTCTTAAAAATAATAGAAAAAAAAACCTCTTCAAAAAACCCTCAGCTCTGAGTGCAAACTGTTGGCAGCCAAACCTGGCTCCTTTCATCAGCCCTTGCTCTGCTGAACCATGCTCCTTCTTGGGATGTCTCTGCAGACAGGTCCAAGAGCTTGTTCAGCCCAGAGGATCAGACACACCTGCCGTAGTCCAGTGCCAAGAGGGCTGTGTTTCCGAGAAGTCTTTGTTTGGTGTGCTGGTGGTATGTCAGTACTAGCTGTTGAATTCGGATTTATTGGCTCATCTTATTCTTTGGGCACTTCAGCAAATATGCGGAGCACATCAGTGGGGAGGAAAGTGGTCTGGCAACTTCAGCTGAAGTGTAGTGATGACGGAGAGTCATTATGAGTAAGGCTGTAGTAATATCCGCTGTGTCTGTATGTGAGCTGTCTTGTTCTGTTCCACGCAGTTGCTGCAGCACTGCTCTCTGCAGGTATTTCGGTGTTGCCTCAACCCAGACAATAAGACAGCTCTGTACCAGTGGGTCACTTAATGTGGGTGATACTCCTTATTGCAGGGATCGGCTCCTGCAAGCTGTGAGCGCTAGTATTTGCCAAAGGTAATGACAGCACTCCAACACTCGATGCTTTCTTTAGAGTGGCTCACAAAACCTGCACCGAATGGGACTGTGCGGGGCGATGCTGTAAGATGGAGCTGGGCTTTGCAGGAGAGCTGTGGAAGCTGTTCTGGATGGTGGGAGCAGAGCCGCTAGCTAGGGGATTTTTGGAGGATGCGAGTAGAGTTTATTTGCATGTTACAGTTCTGATGGGTGGCTGTTACAAAAGCTGCCTTGCCTTTCACGTGTGCTATGGCACATCTCCTTTCCTAGAAGGACCTGGTAATGGGTTTGGTTTTGATATTGAGTCTTCCAAATTTTAATCCTGATTCTTAAGAAAATAGACCTCCTTTTGAAAGCGAGGGCTCTTGGGGGAGAAATATGGGAGGCCACGCAGGAAATGCCTTCAGTGCTTGCCTGGATCTGCCAGAGCGTGTTTTCAGAAGACCAAGTATTTAGAATTGCTTCTGAAGAAAGTGAAGAGCTTCTTACCGATTTGGCCAGGTTTGGGTAAATAGCTTGAACAAAAGGAAAAGGCTGTTGAAAATTTGCCTAAGTGGTGCTTGGCCTGTGGTCACGCAGTAACACAAATGCCAAAACAGTTAAGAACCATCAGTCAGAGACCCTGTTAATGGGGTAATTGGGTCACGTTTTATAGGAACAGATTTTATCCTCCTTCGTGGGATGCAGTACAAAGTGCTTCTGGGTAACAAACTCTTGTCAGAGCTACAGTCTCCCAGAGTGGTTTCCCTATTCGCACTTCCATTGAGCATTTCTGTGTGTAACTGATTTTTTTAATTTTTTTTTTTTCCCCAGAAGGTGTGTACAAATACACTCTGGGTACAAGTTAAGACATGCAATCGAGGAGGATTTTATGTCCTATAGAACACATACTCCGTGAAAAGGAGTAAATCAATACTACAGGTGTGTTAGATCAGTTGAGTTGCAGCACAGGAAGAAAGTTGGATCTGGAGAAGAATGGAAGGAGACTTGGAAGAGGCTCTTTTCTAAAACAGTTGTCCTTGTGTCTCACCACAATAGCACCTACCAGCCCTACTAAGGCTCTGTAACTCAGCCTACCTCTCCTTTCGATGGCAGCCGGTTGGCAAGTGGTCTGTGCTTCATATCCCTTCCCAGGACAAAAGGCTGGGTCTCTTTAGAGCAGGAAGCACCTTCAGGAATGCAAAAAGCGTAAATGCCCCATAGGGAAACAGCAACAATGTGTGGCTTCACTGAGTAGCTGGATGTCCTTGATCTCCCCAATGCACTTTCCAGAGCTCCTAACACCTACAGTGAGCCGTAGGGCTCAGGCAGTCGGCTGAATTGCTTCTTCCTAGGAATCAAGCATGAAGACCTCGAAACCCATACCTAATCTCTGGAATTCACTCGGTTGTATCTTTGAAATTTCGTGCAAACGTCCGTTGGTTTTATTGTGTTGTATTGGTGGATAGTGAGTTTCTCTGAGAGCCCAAGTTCTCATTTAATTGAAACCAAACATTCAGTGAAGTTTTTAAACCCTGTGGGAGCATCTTCGTGTTTTTTCCATAATGAACCTCTGGGGTTTTTTGGGTTGCTTTTTGCAGCTTGTCAGAAGGGTCTATATGCATGCTGTGAAGTTCTAGGCTTTCTGTCTGACACAGGCAGGAAAAGCACATGACCTAAAAAGACTTTTGGGGATGCAACAGGCAAATGTATTTCTGACATTTAAAGTGGTGGTTCTGCCTTCCGGAGCCAAAAAAGGGTCTGTTTGGTTTTTTTTGTGAGTCCTCCTCTTATTGACTGCGCTCTGTTGCGAAGAAGAGCAGACTGCATCTATGCTGGTGGTCACTGCAGCATGGACACAGATTCACAAGCTGGAATATTTTGGATCGAGAAACCCTCCTGGATATCTAGTTAAGGACTTGTGCTGATAGCGCAGAGAAGCTTAGCTTGGAACAGAGGCAACTCTCGCTCGTCCGACTGCTGACTCTGAAGCTGCTAAAAAAGCTGGCATCTGCTATTAAACAGTGCTGCATCCCTCTGAGAGCTGTGTGTCTGTTAGTCAGAAGGAGCCGTGCCCTCCGGCACAGGGCAGCTGAGGGCTTTGGCCATCTTCTTTGTGCTTTATTTCACCAGCCAGCATGACGAGGGCACAGTTTGATGGATGCTGTGACTGTACAGTCCGGTTCTGCTGCCCGGTTTGGAACTGCAGAGGTGACGCAAGCTTTAAGAGAAGAAAATGGGAAGGAAATTGGGATCGATCAATGCCCTTTGTGTTTAGCATGACCTTGAGGGCTCATGGGATAAATGACCCTGATTATCTCTCTGCTTTTCATCCCTGCAGTGCTCAGAGGCCTTGGGGGCAGCGGGCGAGCCTGTGAACTGAGCCTTTGTAGGTCTGTAATGGGGTTGGGATGTGGGGACGGAGCTGTGGAAAGAAGGGAGCTTTTGAGCCTCAGGCCGAGTGGCAAAACCACAGTTTTGTCTGCTGCCGTCTGTGCGCACAAAGGCTCTTCACGTCCAGCTGCTGGCGTGACTGGCAGAAGCGCTTCATGCGCCAGCTCCTCTCGGAGAAGCAGCATTGTCATCGGAGCGCTGGCTGGGAGCTGAATTCCACAGCCAGTTTTCATTTCCATCTAGTGCAGATTCAATGCAGTATTCGAGAGGAGGTACCAGGGAGGAGCCAGGTGTGATACGCGCATCCAGCTGGCACAGCCCTGTTCCTGCGGCTGCACCAGGATGCCCTAAGGCAGACACAGCCTCTTGCTGCCGCTCGCATTTGAGGGCCAGATCTTAACCTGCCTCTGAAATCAAGAGGTAGGGTCCGGACTCTGAGGTAGGCAGTACCTACAGCCCAGGAAAGCTAAACAGGAGATGATTTTGTGGAGGTGGAGCTGGATATCCAATACCATCCAGATATCTGGTCTTTCACTGCATTGCTACGGAGGCTGGACCCTGCTGCAGGAAGATCACAGAGATGGGGGCAGAACTTCTACTGAGAGCTCCAGAGCCTCTGCCATGGTCCAGCTCTTCCTTCCATTTAACCTCATGCACAGACCACTGTAGTTTTTCCAATTCCCCGCTCCGTGAAATGGCTTTTCTGTCTGACCTGGTATGTTGCTTATACTGCCTTGAGTCTCCTGCATCTCACTGTCACGGTTGCTTTGGCAACAAATTGAGAGAGGCTGGGAGCAGCTCAGGACGGTAAAGAACAAGAAATTTGCCTGGATTTACGAATCTCTCTGACCCAGCTCATCCATCAAGCAACGGGCTTCCAGCCATGTCTCCTACTAAGTGCGTTTAAAATGCAATTACCCTGCCTCTCGGAGGTTCGTGTGGCCTTCTGAGGATGGAGACTGGGCTTTGCTGGGTTGAGGGGGCTCTTGGAACCGGCTGATGAAGGCACCCAGCCATATTCCCTTGAGCCTGGATGGCACCACTGGAGAGAGGAAAGCGTTAACCCTTTCAGTACGGGGTTTGCAAATATCAGGCAATACATTGGTTTGGGTGATTTTTTTTAATTTTTTTTTCCCCTGTTGTTTTTTAAACTAATTAGATGATAGTGAGTACCTCTGTGCATAGAAGACTGTTCACTGTAAACCAGAGTGAGGTCAGAGCCTGATCCAGCTGAGAGGGTCAGTAGTGTAGGAAGTGCAAGGGATGGCAGAGGAGGAATTACTCATCTCCTCTGTGTGAGGTGGGCTGGGAAGCAGAGTGGGCTGGGAGCTGGCATGGTACAGAGTCAGTTCTTGGCTGAGTAACCTTGGCCAAGGAGCATCCATCCCTTCCCCTACTGTAGAAGTGTGGCCAGCATGAGCAGCGAGTGACCAGAGAGCATGTGGTGCAGCTTTAGAGGGAGGTGATGTTCAGGAGGCATCTAGGCTCTGAAGGCCAGTGCTGGGTTTCCGTTCTCTCATGCTTAGACTCTTGTTCACCTTCCTTCCTCAGAAGAAACGATGAGGTGACGCACATTAAGATCCAGAACACAGGGGATTACTATGACCTGTATGGAGGTGAGAAGTTCGCCACCCTCGCAGAGCTGGTGCAGTACTACACCGAGCAGCAGGGGCTGCTGCGGGAGAAGAACAGCAATGTCATCGAGCTGAAGTACCCGCTCAACTGCCAGGACCCCACCTCGGAGAGGTAAGCCACACTGTCCAACAGCCTCATCCGGTGGTGTGACGCTGTCTGCCCAGACAGCTCAGACTGGCCAGCTGCACCTAGGCTGGGTTTGGAAAGGAGCCCGAAACAGAATGCGTTTTGGGTGTGATTTTAGCTTTTGTTGACCCGACCCAAAAGCTGCACATCTCTGGGATATGGTTCCCTAGCTGCTCTGTGTGCAGACGTGACCAGACGCTGGCTAGGTGACATTAGCAAGGCCCAGAAGCTGATACTTGCTCAGTGTCAGCATGTGCTAATAAGCTTTCTGTAGCTTTTAGGCAACCGGGAACACAGAATCATAGAATAGTTTCGGTTGGAAGGGACCTTTAAAGGTTGCCTGGTCCAACCACCCCTGCAATGAGCAGGGACATCTTCAACTAGATGAGGTTGCTCAGAGCACCATCCAACATACGCAGTATGAGCCCATCTGCCAAGGGTCCTGCAGGTGTATCCCAGGAGGCACGCAGCTTTGGTTTTAAACGACACAAACCACCTGCATGTGACTTGTCTGCCTGCAGAACGTTGGGTAGAAATGCCCTGTAAAAAGTCTTCCCCATCCCACCTCAGTCCGTCACCACCGTTGATCCTGGTAGCAGCACGCTGTTGTCTTGCAGGGATGGGGATGGCTGACTTGCTGTGAGGAGCGGCTTACCTCAGGCTACTTCAGGATGTTTCCACCAGCCGATTAGCGACCTTCTTTCCTCCCCTTTGTCTGTGACACTCCAGTGACCCCTTTTTTTCCTTTTCCTCCCCCTCAGCTTCCCCCGTGTCACACGCAGCAGCTGACATGGTGGGTTGGAAAGGGGAACGCCTAGTCAGGCGGCTGGCGATGCCAAAGCAGGCTCCTAATTACTCTAACTTTAGCAGCCAGGGTAAGACGAAGCTGTGACTAGTCTCGGTTCCTGAAATGGAGCAGAGATGCTCCCCTCCACGCCATCATGTGAGTCAGCTGGGCCAAGGTGTGGGGAAGTCCCTGCAGCTCATGTGCTCCCTTGTAGCCAGAGAGGTTTCTTTGCTCATTCCAGATCGCAGCGTGAAAAGCAGCCGCTCACGTTAGCAGAAGCTCTGGAAAAATGGAAACCCCCTTCAGCTGGGTTTCCCCTTCTTTTCCCGCCAAGGAAAGTCTGGCTTGGCAAGGAAGCTCCGTAAAGATTTCTGCTCCAGACCACACAACTGGTGGCATCAGGAAGAAGGGAGGAAAAAGGTCCAAGTCCTCTAAATATACCAAATGACGATGGTGTTAGAATATAGCGGGATCCGTCAGGGTAGGTGTGTTTCCAAGGCCCGGACCTGAGTAGCAGCAGTGCTGTAAGCAGGCTCTGAGGTACTTCACCAGGGGTGGGCCATCCTGCCCTCTGCAGCAGCACGGCTCGGGCAGCCCCGTGATCCTAACGCCTTCTCAACCCTGCAGGAAGGAGTCTGGATCTTTAGAGGTCTTCCCAGTCAGGCTTGAAGTGGCTGCCTTTGCAGCATGCTGAGTTGGGACTCGAAAGGCCCAGCATCACTGACTGCTGTTCTATAAACATCGTCCTGTGGGACAAAGTTGCTGAGACGTGACGTGATGCCATTGCATCGCCCCTGGAAGGTTATTTTGAGCCTCTCTGAATTCCTGGCATCTTGGCTGGCAGGCCAGGAGCCAGTGTCTTCAAAGTGGGACCTGTGGCATCTGCCAGAGCCGCTGCTGAGTGTCGATGGAGCGTGGGGATCAAAGGCTCCAAGGCAAAAAGAAACTCTGCTTCCCTCCAAAGTGTTATTTGTATCCATGGGAGGCTGTAGCAGAGTGCTAGCCCGGGAGGCGTGCCCGCCCTGGATAGCCGCGGTGCGGGTAGGTGAGACACGCTGCCTTGCACGCAGCAATGGCCAGGTGAGCTGGCGCAACGGTGCTGCCGTTCGAGTTGCACAGGGGATACCCAGGAACGGGTAGATTGTTGTGTGCTTAACCCCAAGGCATTGTGGTAAGGCTGCTACGGGCTTCTGACCGAGCCGGTTCAAAGATAGCCTGCGTTTCACTGGGGCTGCAGCGTAAGTGTGTCAGCAGACCAGGAGAAAGGATTATGAGAGATTAGATGGAGAAACAGGGACACGTGCATGCAAGGTGTACGCAGAGAGCAACTCATGCCCGCGCAGCGAGGCTTGGGAAGAGCTGAGCACAAACCTCTGCACGTTGTGATCGCTACTGGCCAGAGACATGGCTGCAGGCAGGGCTGGAGGGGGAGAAGCCTCCTGGGCGCAGTGGGGAACTTGGTTTTGCCGCTCCAGGCGAACGTGCAGGGTGCTTCTGTTCTCCCTCAGCCAGACCTGAGCTGGGGTTGGTGACCTGGGAGGGAGGGGAGCAGCAGTGACTATAGCTAGGAGAACCCTCCTGAGAATCCTTCCCAAACTGCATCAAAACCTCTTGTTCCTGGTCAGTATTGTCCATGCGTGTGTCTGATACTGTCTGACTACAGCCTGCTGACTCCAAGCGTTCTTTTTCTTCCTTATTAAAAATAAAGGAAGACATAGCCACCTTCAAGTAAGAACTGCCAGAATCGTGGTTTTTATAGCTTCATCAGAGCCCTATCCCTAGATGACAGTGCTTGTCTTACATCACGTGGCAGTTTAATATACTGATGCCATTTCGCATGTGACTGGAGGATTGAGCAAAGTCCCGATGCTTCCAGGGATAGATGTGACACAGGAAAGTGTTGGAGGAAAATCACTGCGGGCTATTTCTAAAATAATTCAAGCCGGTGTCGTGCCAGTGGGTCGAGCAATCAGATTGGGAGCCTAGAAATGGGTTTCCCGTGAACACCATTCCCGGCAGTGAGCGTAGCTGATGTCTGAAGGCAGCGCTCTGTACGTTTCTGAGCTGACCTTGCTCTCCATGGCTGCTCCGTAGGTGGTACCATGGGCACCTCACTGGCAAGGAGGCAGAGAAGCTTCTGACGGAGAAGGGGAAAACAGGTAGCTTTCTGGTGCGAGAGAGCCAGAGCAAACCAGGAGACTTTGTGTTGTCGGTGATGACAAATGAGGATAAGATGGACACTGGGGACCGGAAACCACACGTGACCCACGTGATGATCCACTACCAGGTGGGAAACGTGCTGTCCTTGCTCACCCTGAGGTGGGTGACCAGCTGGGAGCTGTGCATTCAAGTCTCACTGTGGTTTTGCCATTCTCTCCTGCAGCCAGACGGGAAGTATGACGTGGGGGGAGGAGAGAGGTTTGACACGCTCACGGACCTGGTGGAACACTATAAGAAAAACCCCATGGTGGAGAAATCTGGAGCTGTGGTTCATCTGAAGCAGGTAATAGCTGCTCTAGCACATATTTGTTGGTTCTGGGCTTGCCCACGCTCCTGGGGGAGTGCGCAGATCTGCCCCTGCTCTTTGGGAACTCCCTGCCCCCAGAACATCCCTGGCCTCACAGCCAATGCCTCAGGAATGAACCCAACTCCTGCCAGCACCCCCAGGGATTCAGGAACTGTTCTTCTCAAGGGGAAAGTTTTATCTGTCTTTCTGTTATTGAAAGTGATTTCTATTCTGTCTTCGTCTTTCAGCCATTCAATGCCACGCGCATCAACGCAGCTAACATTGAAAACAGAGTGAAGGAGCTGAACAAAATGGCAGATCACAGTGAGAAGGCCAAGCAGGGGTTCTGGGAAGAGTTTGAGGTACAGAATGCTCCTGTGTTCTGTCCCACTTGTGCCTGTGGGTGAAGAATATCATATTTGCATGGGAGTGTCGTGGTTTTCCAGCACTGAGGACCTCTTTGCAATACTGCTCGTCCTTTCCCTGTTTTCCACGTTCAACTGAGTTACTTCTTGGTCCATTCTTTTCATTGTTTTTTCTCATGTCCGAGGCAGTTTCTCCTTCCTCATCCTAGAACTGCATGCCTTTTGTTCCCTGCAGGGATTTGTGCTTTATCCCCCATTAACTCTCTCATCAAGCTGCTTCTTGGCTCCCTTTCCCTTCCTGCCTGCGCTCCCTCCGCTCTTCTCAGCATTAGGAAGCCAAGCAGCTAGGCAAAAGAGCCCTTCCTTTGCCTCTGACTCCCCTTATCTGCCCAGAACAGTTTGTTCTTGTGTTCTCTGCTCTGCAGATGCTGCAGCAGCAAGAGTGCAAGCTCCTCTACCCCAGGAAGGAGGGACAGCGACCAGAGAATAAGGCTAAGAATCGCTACAAGAACATCCTTCCCTGTAAGGAGACACTGAATACTGGTTTGGTTTTTCTCACCACAATTTCTGCAACCTTCTCTGGGGCTAGTTAACACTGCAGAGCTTTCCGATCGTAGCTGAGTTGAAAAGTGGTCCACTTAGTTCATGGCCTTCTCCATCCCCTGTCTAACCTGGTCCTTCCCTTTTGCGTGGGAAACTGGTAAATCGCTCTCCTCTCTTTGTGTGTGAGTCCAAATATGCTTCAGAGCTCAAGTGTAGTTCAAAAGCCATGTGGAGCCTGAGCTAGAGCCTCCAAAGGAAATACTGGAAAGCTTGAGCTCAGGTCAGTCTGCAACACGGTGTATCACTGATATCCATCCAAGTTACTAGATTGACAACATAGCTGTGGGACAGGTAGCGTGGACTCCTGCTGAGTGTCGTTAGGAGAGCATTTTACCCTCTCTTTGCCGTCGTTACCCATGTGACTTCATAGCAAGAGCCTTGTGGGAGCCCGGGCTGGGAGCCGCTGTGACTGCCCTGCAGCAAAGCCCGTCCGTGCTCCTGTGTGCGTGACTCGCTCCTGTGTTCATTCTGGACTCTGTTCTCCTTCAGTTGATACCACACGGGTGGCACTCCGAGACGTAGATGAGAGCGTGCCTGGGTCAGACTACATCAATGCCAACTATATCAAGGTACGTGGGGAAGGGAAGGCACCACGTGGGGGCTGTCTGCAGCCCAGCGCTGTGTTTCTGGTGGGTAAGGGCAGTGATGGTGTAAGTCTCCAGGGAATGGCCCGTCAGGACCAGTATCTTTTGCTGGGTCCATGCCAAAGGCTGGATTTTTCTACTGTATCCCAAGGGATTTCATCATTCTACCACGGCCCTTATCTAAGAGCTTATCTCAATCCCCTCTTTTTCATAGCTGTTCAGGAGGTCCTAGGGGACTGACCCAGACTTTCTGTCATTGACCATTATCTCTGACGTCTAATTATAATTGTCATCTGTAAGCTAAGGCCTACTTGAAGCTGTATTTCCAGCAATGCTGCTCTGGCACTTAAGCACCAGCCTTTGGGAAACCGTCAAGGTGGCTTCGTTCCAACCATATCCACCTGCAATCTTGTCTGCTGGCAAGAGTCTGTTGCGCAGTAATGCACGTTACAGCGGTACGAAGGTCTCTGGAGGCAGGCAGACTATTTTGCTGGTGACTGTTGAAGCCGGTCTGATGAACAGAGGAAAATCAGCTAGCTCAGAAATCCAGCACGGCAAGATGCGCTGACTTTGCTGCTAAAGGTGCACTAAAGCAATTCCCAATTCCTCACTCCAGTGTCATTGGCCTTTTCCGCCCCCCCCTCCTTTGCTCCTCAGAGCATCCCTGAAGATGGAAGGAACTCGGAGCACTGCAAGATCTATATAGCCACCCAGGGCTGCCTGCAGACAACAGTGAATGACTTCTGGGCCATGGTGTATCAAGAGAACAGTCACGTCATTGTCATGACAACCAAGGAGGTGGAGCGGGGCAGGGTGAGCACTTGTAGGGCGCTGTCCCCAAGCCTGAATGTTACCTGCTGCTTGTGCCAGCCTCTTTGGTTGGATACAAGAACTAGTTCTAAAGCCAGACCTTCCAAACTGAGAGGCTGATGCAGCAACCGCTGTGTGCACCAAGCTGGGTAGTTACTGGGGGTGTGTATTAAAATGTGAAGCAGAATCAGTAATGAACTAATCCTGAGCAGTTGACCTAAATGTATTATCCTGCCTGGACAATTGCAGGTCCTTGTCCATAATGACAGGGATTCAAGTGACAAATCCCCATTTCAGAATGGACTGAAAAAATCTGTGCTGTTTTCCACACGGGAATGGCTTGGACAGGGCTGGGATGCTTGAGAGATGTTCCATAGATTTAGAGAGCCTGACTTTGCTCTGACCATGACAAAGCATAACCCCTAGGAAGCTGCTTGTCCTAATAGTGTTTAATTAAGTTATCTCTGGCCAGCTTTCATTTCATTTCTCTTCTGTCTTGTAATGTTGCTTTAGCTCTTCTTCATGAAAGAAACAGCCTACTTTGCTCTGCACAGCCTATCTCCCCAGCCCCATAAATATTAATGGAGTGTCCCTCATATGACTTGCTTCAAGGCTCTGGGGAATTGTGGTGGCAGAGAGAGAGAAAGCATCGTGCTTGTTACGGCCAAGCTGGAAAGCGGAGGAGGGGGCATTGCGAGCTGATTGTGCGAGGGGCAAAAGTAATTATACAACCTGTCTGTGTACCACCTGTATGCGTTTCACTAAGAGTGGGGTGGTAGAAGCCAAAGAACATAGTGAAATACTATGCAGAGCCATTTACTGGAGCAGCCTTCCCTAGTAAAGAGAGAAGGTAATGATGACTGGCACTAGCAGTTTTGCTTAGGGAGGAGAGGGAGGCTGTGCTTGAGGCAGCCTAGTGCCGAGATGAGATAAAGACAGCTCTCCTCGCAAGCCGCCTTCTGTGTTGGTGAAGTCACTGTAGCAAAGAGGGGATGGGCTGGAGGGCAGGAGGGGTGTAGGCAGACTACATAGCCCCCTGGGATGGAGATTTGGCTCAGGAGTTAGGCAATGACCAGACCAACAGCTCAGGTGCTGTGTGTCAAGACAAAGCAATGCCTACCTGAGGCTGGGGCGAGCTGAGGAGAGAGGTTCCCCTAGGGATCGCATCCTTCATATAGAAAACAGGAATGGCCCTTTCTGGTACGTCCCCAGTTCAAAGGAAACGCTCTGTGTGTATGGCTCTCCTTTAAACCTCCACGCTGGGGCTGCACACCCTTTGAATGCAGCAGCATCCCTGAGCAAGGTGTTCAGGGGTTCCTCCTCCAGCTCCTCGGTCTTGACTAATGAGCAGATATCTGATATTTCTGTAGAACAAATGCTTCCGTTACTGGCCAGACAAGGGTTGCACCAAGGAATACGGGTGCATCTGTGTGCGAAACGTGAGCGAACGTGAGGCCCAGGGCTACTACCTTCGGGAGCTGGAGATCTTGCGGACCGACCGGGTGAGTGCTCTGCTGCTGTCTGCCCGTGGTGCTGGGAAAGGGCTGGTGCTGGAACCCCCGGGGAGGGACCTGTGGCCTCTCCATTTGTTTTTTTTTTTACTTAATGGTCTCACTGCCTAAGTTCTGGACTGTTTTGCCCCAGCTTTGATAAAAAGAAAGGAGGAAGCCCCCTGGTAGGTGGGGTTTTCTGACTAGGTGGTGAGTCTCTGCTCCCCGCAGGATGAGCGCCCGAGACTGGTGAAGCACTATCAGTATTTTAGCTGGCCAGACCACGGGGTGCCCAATGAACCAGGAGGGGTTCTGAGCTTTCTGGACCAAGTCAATCGGGCACAGCGAAGCATTCCAGACACGGGGCCGATCATAGTGCACTGCAGGTAAAAACCTCTTCCAAATCTGCCCAGAATGGACCAGGCATGCAGACAGGTGTTGGAGCTGAGCTAACTCTGGGGAATGTTTCCTCCTGCAATGATTTCTTTCTTTTCTCTTTCCAGTGCTGGAATTGGACGCACAGGCACCATCATAGTGATAGACATTCTGGTGGATATTATTCACAGGCAAGGTATGTCTCCCTGTCTATCTTGTGGCTTTCACCGTTTGCCTTGCTCTGACCAGTTATGGGATAACCCTGCTCTTGAGCAAGCAGTGCGTACGTGATCTCCAGGCAGTAGGTTTGACTTGTCTGGGAAACAGTGGGCATGGGCTTAGGCAGGTGCACCCTCTTCAGCAATGGTGGTTTCTATTTCATAAACCATGCAAGGGTGGTGAGTCTGGATCTGTAGGAAGTGTCTGCAGAACAGACCTAATTCCCGCTCCCCTTGCTCCATGCAAGTCAGCCCTGCCTCAGCCATTCTCAGTCTGAGGTGCTCTGGCAGGGGAAGGAAAAAAAAAAAAAAAAAAGATTTTTAAAAATCTCCTGGGCACAGAGATGCACCAAATCCTTTCACGATATTCCAGGACTTCACTGACACTGTATTTAGTGAAATACTGAAAGCTTTCAAAGTTGTCTTAAGAAAATAATTTTTCAACCTAATTCCCACTCCCTAAACCTCACTTTCTCCCTCTTGATCAGGTTTGGACTGCGATATCGACATCCCCAAAACTATCCAGATGGTACGCAGGCAGCGTTCGGGCATGGTGCAGACAGAGGCACAGTACAAGTTTGTTTACATGGCTGTTCAGCAGTACATTGAGGCTGAGCAGAAGAGGTTGGAAGAAGAACAGGTGAGTCCCGTTGCGCTTGGTTGGAAAAGCAAGGGCAGAACTTGGCCCACGCCAAACACCACTTCCACTCCCACCATCTCCCTGGAACTCAAGTACTGCCCTGAACACGCAGACATAAACCCGCACCCGCTGCTCCCCAGCGTATGGGATCTTGTAATGATTTCTTCTGTATCTGCTTTGAGCGGGGTTTTATTGTCTTTGCTTTGTCTTTCAGAGAAATAAAAGGAAAGAGCGAGACTACTTGAATATCGGCTACTCTCCGATGGAAAAAGGCAGAGCCAAAGGGCAGCCCCCTTCACCACGAGCCCAGTCTGTGTAAGCCGAATGTCTCTCCGCCAGGGCTAAGAACTTCGGCAGTGGGAGCGAGAACAGCTTGAGCAAAGGCCCCAGTATTTATCCTTTGCCAGCCTGCCTTTCCCGTACCTGAAACCTGACCGGTCGCTGGCTATGCTGTGGGAATGGCTAAAAATAAAAGGTGATCCCACCACGCTGTCAGCAGTGGTGGTGGCAGCCCACCTTGCTTGTGTGCTGCACTTCTGCAGCTGCATTGGAAAGGAGAGGAGGAAATAGATCCCGGCCTTTAGCGACTAGTGCCCCATATCCTTGGCTCTGGAGAATTTTGGAAAATCCAGAGCAATCGGGTATGTAGAGAAAGCGTAGGAAATACCAGGAACTGTACGCGCTCATCCTGCAGGAACTGTGCATCCATGAAAGGCTGACATGTGGAGGAAGGCTCAAGGCTCCATCCCCAAACTGTATTTGAACCTAGGAAGGGCAACCCAGCCAGAGGGAGAGAAAACAGGGATTGAGAACAGCGGGTGACCCGATGTCGTCCCATCTACAAGGCTGGGGAGGGAAGAGGGGAACGTGGCTGGGCCATTACCCATTTCCCACTGGCCACCTGCCTCTGGGAAAAGATCCAGAGCAGCAAGGCTGTTAATAACAAGGCTTTGTTTCCTGACAGAGTTGATGATGAATCAGCTTCCGTCTACGAGAACCTTAACATCAAAAGCCCAAAGGTTTCAGGGATGAGTAATACAGGACGATAAAGGAGCCGGAGGTGAGCTGTGTGGAGGCTGTACAGGTAGGAATGCTTCCCTTGATGAACTGAGAGTGTCACCACAGGCTGTTTACATTGGTTTGACCCAGCTCGTCTTCAGCTCAGCTCATGCAGGTCTCTGTGGCTCTGCCTGCATCAGGGAAGGCACGGTGCTGTGATGAAATTTGGCAGAGCCTAAAGATGTAGCTGTGGCCAGCGGCTGATGGGGGAACAGGGGATGGGGGAATGGGGGGGACTGATGGGGGAACACGTTTACGATGTTACCGAGAGAGGAGGGGGGGAGATCTGCTCTTTGGACTGTTGTGTCAGGAAGCAGTCTGTGACTGTGTAAGAAAACAAGTAGGAGAGACTTCACATGCTGGGAGTGTCTCAGCTCTGTGACCTTATCAATGCACTTTTCTCCCAGTTATAAACCATGCCATCCTTCTTCCTTCTTGTTTTGGAACGCAGGTTTTACAGTGTTTACGTCCACCCTTTCCAACTTCTGCAACCGCGGACAATTTTTTTTTGCCTGTCTTGCCTTCCCCAAGCACCTGGGATTCAGTGAGGAAGAACGAAGCTGACTGTAAGAAGCAAGCAGAGTCTGCGCCTTAAGAACATGCCTTGACCTAACTTATTCATGAGAAGGATCTTCTCCCTTTCTCCCCTGTATCAGTAGGTTGATATTTATGTGGAAGTGCCTCTGGACATTCATTAGGGCATCAAGGCTCGGTTCTTTTTCTTTTTTTTTTAATTTAAGATTCTTATTTTTTACACACAAATTGTTAAAAGGAACAGAAATTACTATTTGCTTAGGAGCTTTCCCAGGGTTGCCCACTTAGGGCATTAGTAAAATGTTTAGTACACTTTAATGTTTTCATTAGGTCAATCATTTCTAAGCTAGAAGTGTTTTTAGACTAAATCCTGGAGTAACCTTGCTGCCTGTGAGGGTGAGAAATAGAGAGCACTGCCTGGACCCAGGTATTTGTACCTCTGATTCTTCTTCTCACACTTCCTTTTGGCTGTACCAGTTCTAGATTTCTATGCAACCCTGCCAAAGCACACCGAGCAATCCCTGCTGCTGTGGCACAGCAGATGCGCGTGTGTGTGTGTGTGCGCCTGAGAGTCTGCTCGCTGCTCTGCACGGGGGTTTCATAGCAGAATTGAGAGACAGAGGTGAGCGTCTCCGTCTTGGACTCTGTGGGTCTGAGTCCTGAGCTAAGTGAAATCCCACCTAGTTGACGGGTGCTGAAGAGTAGGAAAGCAGCTTTGTGTGCTGTGCTTTTAGCCACCCCTTGCGAGTAACAGCCTGGGATACTAATCTGAGCTGAACTTTTTGAGCTGGGCCCCTCTAAGCTTGATGCAGCTCTGCCATTACCTTGCTGCATGACCTCTTTTTCGCCCTGCAACTATACAAGTGTTGTGCCTGCTGAGTAGGGGTGCTGTAGGAGTGTTTGTGACTTGACCAGTGCCGTGAAGACGAGTGTGTCACTGAGTGAAGTATTCCAGCTCTGTTGATAAGTCTTGACTTGTGACTGCCAGTGCTTCCTGCTGTTCCAGCCCTCAGTCCTGCAAATAGTCCTGCCAAAGAACCCCTTCCTGCAGGATTCATCGGTGTCCGAAGGTGCGCTCTGTGAGGAGCCTTGGGTCTGGGTGCCAGGGCATGCGCGGGGCTGATGATCTCCTGGATCTCTGGAACTGGATGGACTTGCTGCGTGGTTGGGGTATTAGTG